>NW_026590405.1:4810887-5048666 GCF_907164565.1 Psammomys obesus | reverse complement strand
TCTGTGTCTATGTGAGTGTGTGTTAGTGCGTGTCTGTGTGTTAGTGTCTGTGTGAGTGTATATCTGTGTGTCTGGGTCTATGTGAGTGTGTGTTTGTGTGTGTCTGTGTGAGTGTGTGTGTGGGGAAGTGAACGACCCACAGGGTCGGGTCTCTATTTTCCCGCGTGGATTCTGGGCTCTGACTCAGGCCCTGGAGCTCGTGGTAAGAATCTGTCCGCTGGACCGCGTGACCAGCTTTGCCATCTCTGCCTGTGAGGCAGGGCGGTTCTTTGTGTGTGGGCTTAGTCTAGGCTGGCCTCAGACGTAGGGACCCTCCTGCTTCAGTCGTGTGTGGTGAGTGTGTGGGTGTGTATGTCCATGTGGCTCCTCCCACCCCCTGCATCCTTCCCCACCCCCATCCTCCCCTTTCATCCTCCACTCCCCCCTCCACCGCATCCTCCTGTCTTTGGGCTGCAGGCTCCAAGTCTGCCAGGGGTTCGAACCCTGGTCCTCATGCTAGGCCTCTGCTCCTGCCTTCCCCGCTCCTCGCTGGGGACAGGCTGAAGGTCGTCACTGTCCTTCACTCACATCCTCCTCCTAGTCAGGGCCTGCTTCCTCTGCTTTCACCAGTGTTTGTGCCCAGTGGCTGTCCTTTGGGCAGGGAGAGGCCTAGAGGGACAGGCTGGGCTGCCATGGGGTTGGGGAGGACAGAGACACAGAGAGAGACAGAGATACAGAGAGACAGAGAGAGAGAGAGACAGAGAGACAGAGACTGAGAGAGACAGAGACACAGAGAGACAGAGAGATAGAGACACAGAGAGAGAGCGACAGAGAGAGATAGAGAGATAGAGACAGAGACACTGACAGAGAGAGAGACAGAAAGACAGAGACAGACACACAGAGAGAGACAGAGCGAGAGCGAGAACCCACTTTCGTTAAGGTTCAGTCCTAGACAGTGTGCGGTTGTGTCCTTGAGCCCGGGCCTCGGGGTGGGTGTGTGGGGAGGGCCGCTGGCTCCTGTCCCCTGGACTGCCCCCCCAGGGCCCTCTGCCCCCTCCTGTCCTCCCTCTCCTCAGGAGGCTGCTCCCCCTTCCCCCGGACGATGTGCAGGGACCCCCACTGCACTAGAGCCAGGGGCGGAGCCTGGGAAGCAGAGGACAGGAGGGACGAGCCAGGCACCTCCATCTGTGTCAAAGGAAGCGAGAGCCGGCGCTCAGCTCGTCAGGCGCCTGCCACACAGGAGTAAGGACCGCGGTCAGTCCCCAGCTCCCGTGAAAGCCAGGCGGGGCAGCGTGTGCCTGTGACCTGACGCCATGAACGGCAAGCCGTGTGGCCAAGCACATTGGCCAGCGAGGCTGAAAAAACAGCCAGTTCAAGGTTCAGCCAGAAACCCCCGGTCAGTGGCTGAGGCAGACGGTGAGGGCATCTGTGGCCTCCTTTGGCTGCTGAAACACACACACACACACACACACACACACACGAACACACACACGATCACATGCACACGCATAGACATACACACATGCATGAACACACTCTTACACATACATATGTAAACACACATGCACACGTACACACATGTACACCAGACATATACACACGTGCACACACACATACACACATGTACACACACAAGCACACACAGCTATTGTGAAGAGGGGAAGATGGAGGAGGGAGGCTGGAGGAGCTGACTGGCGGTGAAGGTCAGGAACTCCTGCTGATGGAGGCAACGGAGCTGAGGGACAGCAG
The DNA here is from genome assembly GCF_907164565.1 of Psammomys obesus. Taxonomy (NCBI): domain Eukaryota; kingdom Metazoa; phylum Chordata; class Mammalia; order Rodentia; family Muridae; genus Psammomys; species Psammomys obesus. Next base: position 5,046,938 of record NW_026590405.1, on the reverse strand, counting down.
GGACCCCGAAGTCTTCTCCCGGGCTGGGACCCCGTCGGCGCTCCCCACTCAGCCACTAGTGGGGGGGGGGCGCAGAGACCTGCAGGAGGGTAGACGGACAGCCCAAAGCGATGCTCCCGCTGCGGGCATCTTCCACAGGTCCCGAGCACACGGGCGTGCTGGGGTCATGGTGGATGGAGCAGGCCAAGCAGGGCCCGTCAGCCATGCCAAGATAGAACACCCAGCCATGCCGGGACACAGGGCCCAGCCATGCCCGGACGGGACAGGGGACATGGGGCCCAGCCATGGACACAGGGCTCAGCCGTGGACACGGGGCCCAGCCATGCCGGGATGGGGCCTGGGCTGTGCTCGGCAGCCGGGACACAGGGCCCAGCCGTGGACATGGGGCCCAGTCATGCCAGGATGAGGCCTGGGCTGTGCTCAGCAGCCGGGACACAGGGTTGGGGCTCTCTGCGTCCAGCGGCCCATCCCTGTCTTCCCTCTCCTCCGCCCCCAGGTCTGAGGCACCATGGAGAAAGGAAAGGGAGGTTCCAGAAGAGGCCGGAAGCTGGCGTCCAGCCGCCGGAGGCAGGCACGGGAGCCGGCTGATGGCCACGATGCCCCCAAGGCCCTGGGGCCCGAGTCCTGGCCCCCTGGCTTTGATGCGGAGCTGCAGGCCTTCTTCCGGGACTGTGGCGCCTCGGAGAGGGGCTTTGTCACCCGAGAGGACCTGGCGGTGAGTATGAGGCCCGGGAGCCAGGCCTCGAATCCCTTCTGTGTACAATCTTGCATCGTCCTTGTTCGACCGAGGCTCAGCCTGCCTATTTCCCGGGGCTAACATGGTACCCTTCCTGGAGACATTTGCATTTTACCTCAGGAGAGGACTTCAGGCCTCCAGCTAGCTCGCAGACGTGCCTTGCGAGTGTGCTTAGGGTGTTACTGTTATTTTTGTTGTTACTATTATTGTTGAGGCAGGGTCTCGCCACACAGCCCTGGGTGTCTTCGAATTCACTGTACAGACCAGGCTGGCCTTGAACTCCAGGATCTGCCAGCCTCTTCCTCCCAAGTGCTGGGGCTAAAGGCGTGCGCTACGATGCTTGGATAGTTCTGTTATTTTTAATAGTGTCACACAATTGCACACGCCTTTAATCCCAGCACTCGGCCTGGGGGGGGGGGGCGCAGGGGCAGGTGTTAAAGTTACTTTTACACAATTGTGTTTGTTTCTCCCTTTCTCTCTCTTAACCCGGCTGTCACACAAATACTCGAGACTCCGCTATCATTTTAACAAGCTTCACAGCACAAGAACTGAGCAGTTTACGACTCTTCTTCCCCCTCTATGCTGTCTCGGCTTCCTCCCGGCGTGTGTCCCAGAGACGCTTCGCACTTTGCAGCTCCAGTTCCTCTTCCTGATCTCACCTCTCCCGAGTCCCCTACTTCCTCCTCCACCTCCGCCTCCCCGGCCGGCAGGAAGTTCCTCCCTCTTCTCTCCCCTGCTCAGCGATTGGCTGTGAGCTGCTTTATTGGTACATCAGGGGGCAAATGGGGAGCGTCATTTACACGCCACTGAGACAGGAGAGTCTCAGAGCAAGGATTGCCACCAGACAAGGGGGAGATGCAGGGAATCGAACTCAGGTCTTTGGCCAGAAGAGTGTGGGCTCAACTGCTGGGCCGTCTTCCCAGCCCCTGCGGGAGAGATGTTTGTGACAGGTCTCTCTGTGTAGCTCAGGCTGGCCCCTAACTCAGTCCTCCCAGGCCTAGGGTGACAGGCGGGCTTCACCCCCCCCCCCAATCAGGGGTGCTTGGAACAGAGGCGCGCACCTGGGGGAGCGGCCGGAGCTGTGGGTCCCAGGGAGAGGCCTGCGGCCTGTGGCCGGGGTGCTCTCTCACGGGGTCGCTGTCACCTCTGCCGCGGCTCACAACATCTCGTCCTTCCCCTACCAAAAGCCTCGCTCTGGGGCCTGGGCCGGGGCTCAGCCGCAGAGGGCCCGCCCCTGGCGCAAAGCCCCAGGCTCAGTCTTCAGCCACCGGCAGCCTCGGTAGCATCACCCAGCCTCGAGCCCATCTCAGTGGGTGTGTCCCGCCCGTAATGTCCGCACCTGGGAGAGGGAGCGGCAGGCTCGGGAGTCCAGGGTCACCCCTGGCTGTGCTGAGTTTGAGGCCAGCTCTGGCTGCCCCGGCGGCACCTGCGCCCTCTGAGAATGACGGGTGGGTAATTCCTGGAAAAGGTAAACTCATGACCTACAGGCAGATAGATACAAGACAGACTCGCGCCGAAGTGGGCGCTCGTTTTTCCCTCCTTGATGGATGAACGCTCTATCAAGGCACATCCCAAACCCTCAGAGATTTTATTTAGCGTGTGAATTAGCGTCACGAATGGCTCAAAGGGAGTTTTAAAAAGCTGGGCAGCTTAACAAAGATAGAGTAGAACCAGATTGCCGAGTTAGATTATTATTATTTCCTTTTTTTGCAACTAGTGAAAGTCCAACGGGCCGTAAATCTTGGAGTTATCTGTCTCCTCAGACAGCATGACCTCTGACGTTTCCTGAACAGAACCTGATAGTCCCCACCTGACCCTGCCTCAGCCAGCTCTGTGTGATGAATTAGGCGCCCTCTGTGGTCTAGCCCAGGCTTCTCAAGCCCTCTCCGCATGGCTCCCTTCACCAGAGAAACAGTTTCCAGGCTCTGGGGACACAGGCCTATAAACACGGGTGTGCACATCAAACATTGGCCGCAGGCGGAGGAAGGCAGGGACGAGCAGGCCCCAAGGCTCCCCAGCTGGCCTAGGCTACTTGGAGAGCCCCGGAACAGTGAGACTCTCAACAAAGATGGACAGTGCCTGGGCACTGACGCGCAAGGTCGTCCTCTGCGCCCACAAACACACTCTCGGCTGTGCCAGTGAGTGCTGGTGCGTGCAGGAGAGAGTTGGAGGGAGTTGGCTCTCCCCGGAGCTGGAGTTCCAGGCAACTGCGCGCCTGCTGGAAGCAAGCTCTGAAAAAGCAGTTCAGGCTCTTAGCCACCTCTCCCGCCCACCACAGCAACTTTGTTATTAGTTTGTGTGTATGTTTTGAGACAGTGTTTCTTTGTGCGCCCTGGCTGGCCCGGATCTCTGAGATCTGCCTGCTTCTGCCTCCCAGGTGCTGGGACTGAAGGTGTGCGCCACACCTGGCTTCACACCGGCACTTAAAATGAAACATTCTAGCAGAATACAACCCAGACACACTGATTGGATACTTACGTGGTGAAGAGTGTTGCTAGGAAAATGCTGAATGTCTTTTTCTTTTCTTTTCTTTTCCTTTCTTTTCTTTTCTTTTCTTTTCTTTTCTTTTCTTTTCTTTTCTTTTCTTTTCTTTTCTTTCCTTTCCTTTCCTTTCCTTTCCTTTCCTTTCCTTTTCTTTTCTTTCCTTTCCTTTCCTTTCCTTTCCTTTCCTTTTCTCTTTTCTTTCTTTTCTCCTTCCTTCCTTCGTTCCTTCGTTCCTTCTTTTCTTTCTTTCCTTTCTCTTTCTTTCTTCCTCTCTCTCTCTCTCTCTCTCTCTCTCTCTCTCTGCTAGAGGTGGTGTTGAGACAGCCTCTCCGTGTAGCACAAGCTGTCCCGGAACTCATTATGTGGGTCAGGCTGGCCTCAAAGGCACAGAGATCCACCAGTCTCTGCCAACAGTGCTGGGATCAGGGGTACACCAACACACCCTGCTCCTCATGGCTTTCCCAACGGCAGAAAACTTTGTATATGAAGTAAAAGTTTGTATAAGCAGTTCAAGACACTCTGTGGCCTCAACTCTCAGCCCGGGTGTTTCCGGAAGTGTTCACTGCTGCCGAGGGACAGGATGGCACGCACGCGGTGTGCGTTCGGAACTGTGGCTGCAGCGATACCACACAGCACATAGCGGCAAGCTCTGCCAGAACCATCTCAGATTCTGAACGTGTGATTTCCAATGAACCCGGGTTCTTCTGTGACACCCCTCATTCAGTTATGCACCCTGAGAGCCTCGGTTGTAGAAGCTCCATGGTCCTTGTCCCTGGAAGGACATCATGCCCACTGTGTCAGCTGGCTCGCTGGCGTGAAGATCCATTTCCTTGATCCCAGCACTCTGGAAGCAGAGGCAGGGGGATCTCTGCGAGTTCGAGGCCAGCCTGGTCTACTTAGTGAGTTCCAGCACAGCCAGGGCTACATAACAGAGAGACCTCATTTCAACCCCAAGTGTCAGATGGCATCTGAAGCCATCCCGCCAAAGGCTGGGGGGAGGGCAGCATAACAGTGCAAATTTGGGGGGTGGCAACACGAAGGTGACTTGGAGCCTGCTGGGGGGGCACTGAAGGATGCTGGGGAACTGCCCGTCGGGCTCTGGGTCAGGCCTGAGCCACCCTGCGCCAGGGAGGAGGGAAAGCAGGGTGACTGAAGACAGACGCCTCCCCTCCTGTGCATGGCTCGTTTCTCTCCCGTGGGAACAGTGGCCGACTGGACTGGCTCACCCTTCTCTTTCAGGAGGCCAAGTTCAGCTTCCTGGGTAGCGAGGAGCCGCAGATGATTTTCGACTGGGTGGACACTGCCAGCAGAGGCCGCCTGTCGCTGGAAGAATTCAGTTCTGGACTCAGTACGTCCGTCCTGGGAGGGTCCCGGGGACTGCCAGCACAGTAAGGCCATGTGGCAGGCCTGGGGCACCCCACAACATCTGAGAGCCAGCAGCTGCTCCCCTAGAACCCTCCCTTGTAGGTAGGAAGAGGAGGATAAAAGCTGGCTGGCTTTGATGTGAGGCCATGGGCTATGATGCTCCCAGGGGGCCACCGGGGGGGGGGCCCAGGTCCCAGAGCGTGGCATCTGAGGGATGGAGAGGAGGTTGGGGTGATATTCCACGGCCTGCCCCTCAGGGGGACCCAGGCAACAGGGTGACTCTCCCGAAGGAGCCTTTCAGTGGGGCAGGAGATGGTTTTAGCCTAAGGTAAGGCGGGGACCGCCTCTCGGGCCTCAGCAGGACAGCTCAGCCTGGAGCACCTGGGCTGGAAAGTTTAGGGTGTAGGAAGGAGACAGCAGAGGTGGCTGGCCAGGATCAGCATGCAGGGGCTGCGGTCACCATGTTTCAGTGATAGAGAGGTTGGGTCGGAGTGAGGGACCAGCCCGGAAGTGGGGATGGGTGGCGCCATATTGCTTTTTTCTAACATGGCCTCGTTGCTAGCTTTGGCTGGCCTGGAACTCCTCGTGTAGACTAGGTTAGCCTGGAACACACAGAGATCCTCCAACCTAATTCTTGAGGTCACTTGAAAAAAAATTTTTTTTTTTTTTTTTTTTTTTTGCTTTATGGAAAAGAGGAAGAAAAGAGCCCTGTAAGATGGCTTAGCAGGTAAGGGTGATGGCCACCAAGCCTGATGGCCTGAGTTCAATTCCCCAGAACCCACTCGATAGAAGGAGGAAGCTGCATACTGTGGACACGTGCTGCGCGCGCGCGCGCACACACACACACACACACACACACACACACACTCGGGAGAGACATTTCCTCCTCGCCCCTTGAGCTAGACCGTCAGCTCCCTCAGGCTTGGCACTTGGGTGACCTCTGCCAGCAGGGCACAGTGAATGCTCAGAGAGTAAATCCCCAGTGAGTAAAAACCCGTTAGCTACCCTGGAGCCGCTGTGTGACTTCCAGACAGTCTCCAAGCCTTTCTGGGCCTCCGGCGATGTGTGACGTGGGCTCCCGTCCTGTGAGACTTCCCAAGGCTGACCTGAGGCATTCATGAATGTCTAAATGTTTAAATGTGGGCGACGAGGAGCAGAGGAGCAAGGGAAGTCACAGCCTCGTCTTCCCTCTCTGCCCCTCTCTCCCCCCCAGAAAATGTGTTTGGCTCCGGCCCCGGCACCCAGAGGCTCCGCACAAAGGGGCCTCTGCCCTCTCATCCGGGATCTGTGACCTTCAGCTTCCCTGCCCTTGAGGAGGCCGGTGCCGAGGAGAAGGAGGCCTTCCTGGCCCTTGCGGGGCAGTTGGGGACCGGCCGATCCCTTTCTGAGTAAGGCCCTGCCAGTTGGTGGGGGTGAGGGCTCAGGGCAGGGCTGAGCAGCAGCTTGGTAGTGTGTCACCCCTGACCTTGGAAGCTTTGGAGAGACTGAAGCCCTGTTCAAAGGGTGCAGGGAGGGTCCCCTCACTCCACACTCTGTAGAAAGATCAGCCAGTTGGAGCATCACCCCCGAGGGGGACCCAACGACTCCCCAAGGGTCCCTCAGTAGGATGGCTTCAGACATGGTGGTTCTCTGGCCTGGGTGGGTTTGGAGAGAGAAGGTCAGTTTCTGTTGCGTGTCTTGGGTTTGGGCTCTAGGCGTACGGGGGTTCTCTTAGGTGCTGGGAAGCTGGTGGGGTGCTTCCTGAGGCCGGCTGGGGCCAGCCAGGGACTCGCCCTTACCCATGCTTGCTCTCCCCCACTCGCCCCTCCACCTGCAGGCCTCTGAAGGGTGAGGTTGCTCCCAGCTGGTTCGGAGGGTGGGGCTGCCGCCTCGGGCCAGGCCTGGGCGTGACCTGGGGCGTAGGCTGGCAGAGCAGGTGGAGCAGGGAGCCGCTTACCCATTTGGCACCGTAGTCCGGCGCCCTCGCCCTCTGGGCCTCTGTCTTCACGGCTTCATTAAGCCCCTGTGAAAGGAGAACGTCCTGAGTGCCAACCACGGGCGGGGCCCCCGGGCTGGCACTCACCCTCAGCGTGTCTCTCGTTCCCCAGACAATCTTGCTTGGCAAGTGTCGGCCTTCGTATTTTCCCAGTGAGCTTGGGGAGGGTGAGGCCTTGCTAGAAACCACACAGCTCCAGACCGGGAGAGGAGAGGAGGTGGATGGAAGCCTCGAGCTGTCAGATGCTCGTTTCCCCCTACCCGAACGCTCCCATTCGTCCCTGAATCACAAGGGAGCAAGCAGTATGGGGGTTCAAGAAGGGCCAGCTCACGTATGGAAATGTCCCAGGAAGGGGGGACACTCAAGCTTTGGAGTCTTGCTATTAGAATTTGTGTGGGTTTCAGGTCCCCAAGTCTCTGGGAGAGCTGCCATTAAGACTGAGGACTTGGGGTAGAGATAGGGCTAGCCCAGTATACATGCACCTATGTGTGGGTTTCCTCCCCCGAACCCCACAAACTAGAACCCAGTAACCGCTGCCTTCGGGAGGTGGGGGTAGGAGAGTCGGGAGTTCAGTCCTTTGCTACATAGCAAGTGTGAAGCTAGCCTGGGCTACAGGAGCCCTGCCACTTCCCAGCCCCTGTGTCTAATCCTCTGGAGGTGTCTGGTGCTCCAGGCAGACAGAGATCTGGAGGCTGTGGCGGGAGTTGCGTCGGGAGGAGCCTCAGCTGGCCGGCAACTTGGAGGGCTTCCTGGCCAAGATGAGCAGCCGCCTGCAGGAGGCCTGGGAGGACCGAGAGGCCCTGGAGTGGACGCTGAGGAAGTGAGTGGGGTGCTCCAGGTGCTCCCTGCACGCCATGGAACCCTGGGTGAAGTCTGCCCCCGTCTGGGAACACACAGCCAGCGTTTGAGGAGGAGGAAGCTCCAGGGGCCCTGTTTCCTGTGACTGTCAAACGGTCAGGATCACAGCCCTGTCACAGGGGCCTGAGTCATGGAGGCCAGGATGGTGACTGAGGCTTGGGGCAGTGGGGACAGCTGATCGGGCAGGGGGGAGGGGGCACAACACCGATAGATGTGTGACTGGTGCCATAGACCCAGGGTGACGTGACAGGGGTCTGCGATCCCTGAGGACAAGGCAGGAGGACCCCAGGCGTCCTCAGGGGCTTTCTGGTGCCCTCCTCCTGCCCCTCCAGGCGACGCTCCGACCATCTCCAAGAGGTGAGGCAGCTGTATGAGGAGACAGAGGAGCAGATCCGCAGAGAGAAGCAGCAGCTGCAGGCTGAGGTGCGTGAGGGCCTCGGGCCACCGGCCATGCCATCCGTGAAAGATGGCCGCCTCCCCAGGCTGGGCAGTGGCTAAGCAGGGCAGCAGGGGGGGGGGATGGGAGTCTCCTGCCCCGAAGCTCACGATCCCCAGAGAGATGGGGTGGGCCTGCTGGGCGTGTGTTCCGTCTCTGCAAGGTAGCGATGTCCCCGGGGACTGACCTCAGCATCCTGGCTTCAGTGTCCTTGTGAGAGTCTAGGCACAAGTGGGGGAAGCCCCAAAGTCCTCTTTTCGGGTAGCTTCCAGCCCCTGAACCCCACCAGGCCAGAGCGGAGGTAAGATGGGTAGGACCAGCCCGGCCGAGCTGTTTCTGGAGTTTGCAGGGCTGACCTGTCCCCTCTGCAGAGCGACTCCCGGGGCATGGCCCTCAGTGCCTGCATGCAGGAGGCTCTGGAGGCCAAGGAGCAAGAGGCGCAGCGGCTGGCACAGGGCCAGAGAGAGGTGAGTGCAGGCCTTCTGGGGAGCCCGGACCCCGGACGACCTTTTCCCCCGTTCCCAGCTGGACAGGTCTCAGGGGCAGCCAAGAACTCCCTGGGCTGCGGGCTGCCCGGGCAGGGCTCCCCGCCGGTGCCCTGGGAACACCTCCACGGCTCAGCTCAGGTCCCAGAAAGAGGCAGGCAGACACAGGGAAACGGGTTGGGAGCGCACCCTCGCCTCGGGTTTTTGGGCCTTCCGGGCACCCCAGGCCTCACGTGTCAAATGACACTGCCTGTGGGAACAACTGGAAAAGGAAAAGCTTTGGCCAGTTTAGATATGGTGGCTCACGCCTGTAACCCCGGCTCTCGGAGGTAGGGGGGGCAGGTAGGAGGATCAGGAGTTCAAGGCTAGCCTGGGCCTTGTGAGACCCAGAAGGGGGAGAGAGAAAGGAAAGTTCTGGACCACAGGTGCTCACAGGCTCCGTTGTCATCTGGTCAGCCTTGGGCAGGTCATGTCAGGGCCTGAGGGGTGGGGGGGGTTTGTCACCGTGGAGGACAGTGCCACCCTCCCCCCCACAGCTGGAGGCGCGGCTGCTCCACCTCAGCAGCACGCAGCAGGAGGCCAGCTGGGAGAACCTGCAGCTGCGGGAGGCTGAGCGCCACCTGGCCGGGCGGCTGCAGGAGGTGCAGGGGCAGCTACAGGCAACTCGGGGACGCCTGGGTTCTGCCAGGGGCCGGGTGCCCTGGCAGACAGAGGAAGAGCCAAGGCAAGTAGCCGAGCGGGTACTTGGGGAGAGAGCGGTGGCTGCTAGGAGCCAGGTTGTGTGCCACAGCGCTGGCTGGATGGCCAGTCACACCCACTCCCCCACAGCACTCCTACCCGCACAGACACACACACACAACCACACAACCCACACCTACAACCACACAGTCACACACACACCACACACAATCACACACAGACGTGCACACACAATCACACACACAATCCTACACACATGCATAATCACACATACACAATCACACACACATAGTCATACACACACACACATAGCTCCCAATCAGGGACTTGCTCTGTTTGTAACAGCTTAGAAGGAGGCTTGCCTAGTCAGGGCAGGCTTCCTGGAGGAGGTGAGGCTTCACGTGGGTTTTTCGGTACAGAGGATCCAGCCCTGGAGGAGAGCAAGCCTCGGGGAAAGTTAGGCTGTCAAGATTTGGGGGGGACACTAACTCCCCTGACTGTCACCTCCCCCTTCCTGCCTGTCCAGAGACCCCAGGGAAAATAAGGCCCCGGACCCTCAAGCTGGGCCCGCTGAGGAGCCCCCCCTGCCGGAGCTGTTTGGGGACAGTGACGACTGGGCCCAGCTGCTGCAAAGCTTTGGGGAGCGTTCCCACAGGACCCTGCGTCTTTGCTGGAGCCCACCCCCGAGCCCCGGCGCCTCCTCCGCCCCACCCACGCCCCGAATTGTAAGACAGATCTCCATCTCTGAGGCGCCCGCTCTCCAGCCTGCCCAGGGACCAGCCTCGGACCCAGAGCCAGGGACAAGAACCGCCCCTGGGGTTCCTCCCGGTGCCGGAGACAGAGCGGGGCTGGAGGATCCCGAAGGGCAGGATGGGCAGGATGGGGGCTCGAAGCGGCCTGCGGATGTCCCTGACCTGGAAGCTGGACTCGAGGCCCCCTTCCTCTGGGGTCTGCCGGAAGCCCCGGCTGGGGAGTCTGGGAACATGGGAGTGCTGCTCCCTTCTGAGGTTGGGCCTTCTCCTCCTGTGCCCTCTCCTCCTCAGTCCCCGGCTGCATCCAGAAGACAGACCCAGGCCCCAGATCTAGGTGACAGGAGCCCTTGGCCTGGACCCGACCCCGCCAAGCTGCTCATGGAAGATGTCCTGGCAGAGACCCCGGAGCAGGGCTTATGGTCCCGGGGAGCCTCGGCCCTCCCTGAGGGGACCACAGAGCCCTCTCAGAGCCTGGAGGCTGCAGGCCAGGTGCCCACAGAGAGGCCGGTGCAGGGCCCTGCGCCCCGGGCTAGGCAGGAGAGTCCCCCTGGGGGGCTCCTAGAAGCCCATGGCCAGGCCCTTAGGCTGGATGGCTCGTCCACCCACCCCCAGAGTCTGGGAGAGCCGTCCAGGCCTGGGGAAGGAAACTCAGGGGCCAGGGGCCAGCAGGACCCTGAATGGGAGCGAGCCCACAAGGCTGGGGGCCTGGAAGCCAGGGACACAGACTCGCTGCAGCAAGATGATCTCCAGCCTGAGGTGTCACAGGCCCCCGCTGGGACCGAGGTCCCTGCTCCTGGCAAAATGTCCCCTCCTCCGAGGGGCACTGCCCTCTTAGGGGCCGGGCCAGCCGTGGGAGCCTCAGAGAGCCCCGAAGCCGGCCTCGCCCCGGCTGAGACACAAGCCCAGCCCGTGTCCATGTCCATGCCTGCTGGAGCAGAGGGCAGGCCGGGCGACCCTCAGTCCCCGCAGCTGGGGCCAGCAGGCAGGCCCGAGGACCCGAGAACAGCAGCCTCCTCCCCCGGGGACCTCGCGGCCGGCCAGCCTCAGGCTGACCCCGACTATCTCTTTCACGTCATCTTCTTGGGGGACTCCAACGTAGGCAAGACGTCATTCCTGCACCTGTTACACCACGACACCTTCGCCACCGGGCTCACGGCCACCGTAGGTAAGGCCTGTTGGGGAGGTGGCCCTGGACAGGGGGAAGATGGGAGGCCTGGGCCAGGGCCGGCCGTCTCTGAGCAGGCCCTCCCAGGAGAAGCGGCAGCTCCTGCCTTGGCCACAGGCCTCCATGAGGCCTTATTTCATGTGGGCATAACCTTGGCGATTCACTAATCGTCTCTAATTACGGGTAATTTGCTTTCTCTGCATTGATCTGGGTAGCTCCTAAGGTGCCACAGTGACAAAGCGCTGTGTGATTTAGGTCCTGGTGTCAGTGGGGGGCGGAAAACAGGCCAGTTTCCACCCACGTCGAAGGTAGTTCCCTGCAGCGCCTAGCTGGACACGCTCGTGACGCGCCTCGGGTCTGCCAGCATGCCCTGGCAGGGGACCATAGGTGGGGGTGTCTTACACGGGATATATTCAGAGCATGGCAAGTTAGGGCGTGAGGGGCCTGGGATCAAATTCTAGCGTCACCGCTCACTGGGGGCTATGAACACAACCCACCCCCATCAACTCCTCAGAGGCAATTGGCTTATACCGAGAAAGGTTTACTCTGGCTGGCTCAGAGTTGGGAGGTTTCAGTTCCCAGATGGCCCTGTTGGCAAGGCAGCATGTTCTGGCGGGAGACGTGCTGAGCCAAACTGCTCAGGGCGCTGCGGGGAAGAGGGAAAGAAGGGCCGAGAGGTGAACCGCTGGCCCAGCTAGCACGCCTACGGTCCTGGGTTTGGTCTCGGCGCGGCGTAAGCACAGCTAGGTGGTGCACGCCTGCCATCCCTGGGTGGCGCTCAGGAGGAGGGAGGGTCAGAAGTTCAAGGCTGTCGTTGGCTACTTCGCCAACTTGAGGTCAGCCTGGGCTACAAGAGACCCCGGGAAGATGGGTGGGAGTCGGGAGTAGAGAAGGAAGAAGATGAAGCCAGAAGCGTGCCTTCCTGGCAGTCCAGGGTGCAGGCTGATTAAGGGTCAGTGCCGAGCCACGGCTTACGGTGTCCTGGTTTGCCCTCCATTGGTGCCACAGCACCGTCAAAAGCCACTCAGAGGAGGGAAAGGTTTCATTCAGCCTGTACCACAGGCCAGAGTCCATCCCTAAAGGGAGACAGGGCAGGGGTTCAAGGCAGAAACCGTGGCGCTCACTCACTGGCTTGGGCCTGGCGGACTTCCGTATACTGCCAGGCCCACTGGCCCAGCATGGCGACGCCTCTGGTGGGCCGGGCCCTCCCACCCTGATCTTCAAGGCACTGTCATGCCGTAGACTTCAGACACGGCCGGTCTGATGGAAGGTCTTCAGCCGGGGCTCCCTCTTCCCAGGTGACTCCAGCTTGTCCAGGTTGACAAAACTAACCAGGACAGCACGGATCTAGTTAAACACTCGAGTCCTTGAGAAAGAGGGAGCCGAGGCAGGCCCGGCCTACAGCGGACCACAGGGGTGCAAGGCCATCGCCATTAATCACCCATTCGGCTGGGCTTGCTGTGTGCGTCCACCCGGGTGAAGCTGGGGTTCTTGACTTTGCCATGGGGAAGAGTTTCAGGAGGAGGTGGAAAGAGGCAGAGGCAGAATTTGTTTGAGAGTTTAATACAGATTGAAGGTCTGGTGCAGACAGGGAAGGGGCCAAGGCACACAACGAGCCCCAGAGAGCCGCCTGCCTGTCCCCACCACCCCAAACACTTATAGCGTGTTTTTGCGTGTATGTGGAGGCACAAGTCCGGTGTTGGGAAGTGTCCTCTGTGGCTCTCCGGCTTCTTCACTGAGGCAGACTCTCCCAATCAAACCCCGAGCTAGCCAATATGGCTGCTCTCTAGTCAGCTTGCTCTGGGGTTCCCCCCTCCCCCCACCTTCTGAGGCTGCCACGCCCACCGAGCATTCACGTGGGCTTCTGGGTGTCTCGAACCCCTGCCTTCAGGATGGTGTGACTAGCGCTGAAGCCCCGAGCCATCTCCCTAGCCCGGTGCTGCCCTATCCTTGCCAGTTCCACATGATTGGATGGCACAGACTCAGACAGAGCAGGCCTGCCTCTGTGGCCAGCCAGGTGTTGTCCTTGTCATCATCATCATCATCATCATCGTTGTCATCCCGTCCGCCCCGCCCCCACTCCACCCCAGCCCCTCTCAAAAAGCCAGAACTCTTGCATTTGAGGCCGGTGGGTGGAGACACAGATCCCAGGCGGTCTGACTTCTCAGCGTGGTCCTTTCTGGTGGCAGAGGACCCCTAATGAGGTGTCTAGCCCTAGCTCAGCCCCAAGGTTCACGCTCACTCCCTTCCAACCTCCCCTGCCCCACTTTGACCTATCTGGGAAGACCTGACCCCTGCGTGCCTGGCCCTGCCCCTGGGTGTTTGGAGGGGGGTGTGTGGGCTGCCCCCTTGAACCAGTGCTGCCCGGCAAAGACCAAACCTTGTGGACCTGATGGCCTGTGTGGCTTAGCTGAACGGGGTCTGGAGGCACACTGGAGTGCCGTGAGGGTAGATGAGGGGGTAGCCGTCGGGGGAGGTGGTAGAGGTTGCAGGATGGCTGAGAGTTGTTTGCAGCTCAATGTGAGAGTCTCAAGATCCTGCGGCCCTGGGCTCCCGAGACCCTCAGGACGGGGCTGTAAAGAAAATGCCTAATGTGGGTCCAGGGCCCTGACCTCAGGCCGTCTGCAGAGCAGGGAGGGCTGCTGAGCCATCTCTCCAGCCCCCTTTTCCTGGACTCCCTCCACATCCAGAAGGCTTCCTTGACGAGTGGGGGTTGGCTGGAAGGGGCACGGAACCCCACCCCCATCTTTTCATTCCAGGACGCAGCTCTGACCGCGGCCAAGGGTGGGGCCGCGGAGGGACGGCGAACGCAGTCGTGAGCTGGCTGCGTTAGGCGCAGGCCGTTTCACTGGGGGCTTTTAAATATCACCTCGCAGTGGAGAAGGGGGTGGGGCTCAAGGAGGGCCCCGGGGCCCCAGAACACACAGCGTGACCCCCTGGGTCCTCTCTCCACCTGAGGAAGGCGCCCCGGAGAGGACCCGCTCAGTTGTGGGATGCTCTGGAGACCCCGCCCTGCTCCGGCGGGCGCACCCACGGGGCATCTGGAGCTCGCTGTCCCGGTGGTGTCTTCTGTGTACCCTAGGGGTGGACTTCCGGGTCAAAAGCCTGCTGGTGGACAACAGGACCTTCGCGCTGCAGCTGTGGGACACAGCCGGGCAGGAGCGGTAATCCACACGGTCCCAGGGGTCAGGGTCCTCGGCTGTGCTGGGGGCGGGGGAGGAGAGGGTGGCCCGCGCCCTGGGGCACAGGGCGCAACTACCCATGACAACCTGGGGGACGACGAGACCCTGAGATCCAAGACCCAAGGAGTCAGGAAGGAGGGGCCGTGAGCCCGGGTGCCCCCCACTCTGCGCTGCCCTGGGGGGGGGGCTGGCTGGTCCTCCCCGACCCGCCTTCCAGACACAGGCCTCCCACGGAACCCCAGAGCACTGGACACCTAAAGGTCGTAGGTTCAGCGCCGCCATTCGGCTTCTGGAAGCTTCTTCTGGGGGTGACGTCATCCCCAGAGCGGACACCCAGCTGCGTCCCCGGGGTCCGCGAGGGAGATGGCCGAGTCCCCCCCATAGGACGGTGTGGGGGTCCCCGGGCTCTGGAGGGGGGCGCCCTCACGCAGACCCTCCCGGCAGGTACCACAGCCTCACGCGGCAGTTGCTGCGCAAGGCGGAGGGGGTGGTGCTCATGTATGACGTCACCTCCCGGGAGAGCTTCGAGCGCGTGCGGTACTGGCTCGGCTGTCTGCAGGTGAGCGCGCCTGGGGGCCGCTGGCGGGCGCCCCGTGGGCAGCGCTGTCCCGCAGGTACCGCGTGGGCGGTCTCCTGGGGGGGTCCCCATTATCAGCTCCATCTCCCACGCCCCTCATCTGGACGCTGGGGTTCTGCAGGGCCTGGGCCCAGCCTGAGGCTGAACCGGACCGGGAAGCGGGCGCCCTCTCTCTAGACGATTGTAGTGTAGGGGGAGATTGCAAAAAGAAGGAAGGGAAAGCCAGCCAAGGTGGCAGGTGGGGAAGGACTCTGTCGGGGCCTGGCTCGACCTCTCTCAACTTGTGTTTCTCTATGGGCCACGGGGGAAGACGTTCAGGCAACCGCTTCTGTCTGCTCCTGGGTGAGAACATCCAGCAAAAGCAATAGGGAGAGAGAGAGAGAGAGAGAGAGAGAGAGAGAGAGAGAGAGAGTTCAGTAGTTGGAGCCCTCGCTGCTCTTCCAGAAGAGCTTTCCACACTCATGTTGTTTTTCTCACAACTGTCAGTAACCAGCTCCAAGGGATCGGACACCCTCTCTGGCCTCTGTGGCCTCTGTACACACATGGTGCACACATACACACATGAAGACACACACACACACACACACACACACACTCATAAAGAAAGAAAAAGGAAAGCAATTAGAGACAAGTGTTAGGGCGGCCTTGGCAGCCACAGGCACACAGTCATGAATTGCGGGCAGGAGCTACCCAGGAAGGCTTCCAGGGGGAGGTGCCCACGAGGTTCGCCATGAAAGTAGGCAGAGCGTTTCGTAAGCGGAAAAGAGAAGAGAGGGTCCCCGTGAGAGGCTGCCTGACAGCCCCTAGAGATTTGCAAACGTCCCTGCCTTGGGCCTGGCATCCACTGGTGGCAGCTGAGGGCATATATCCCGTCTGGAAGGACGCAGGCGTGGAAGGAGTGGCCATGGTCCTGCTGGGAAACAAGATGGACTGCGAGGAGGAGAGGCAGGTGCCTACGGAAGCCGGCAGGAGGCTGGCCCAGGTGAGCACTGGACTTCGCAGCTCGGTAGGTGGGAACGGGGCTTCCTGCCCCTCCGGTGCCTGCCTGGGGCAGAGGTGTGGCCCACTCCTTGGTGACTGAGGCCCTGGGCTCAACCCCAGGCCGTGCCGGCCGGCGCCACCTTGAACATGGCGTGGAATTAGCAGATTCCCACGTATTCCCAGCCCACGTGAAAAACATCTTCAGAGTGAAAACAGTTTTAAAGGCTTCGCTGAAATCCCCAATCAAATCTTCATTTTATCTCTGGTCTCTAATTAACATGCTCCCTTCTCATTTAGTCTATTTTAAGACTCAAATGCTTTCCTTGGGGAGAGGACATCAAAAGCTTTGCTGTCAGGCGGGGGATACCATTATTTATAAATGAGATTTAACCACATTCTAGAGAAGCCAGTGAGTAATAATATATGTGTATATATATATATACACACACACACACACACACACACACACACACACAGGCACATAAATACACACACACATAAATACATATATATACACACACACATATATATTAAATGTATGGAGAAAGTCGCTCCCTGCCCCGCCCCTGACACAGTCCTTAGGTCCCTTGCCAAAGCCTCCTTGTTGATCCTTATTTCTCGTGAGTGTGACTCGCCACCGCCACCGTGGCTCCAGATTGACAGATAAGCCCCTCCCTGGAAGAGTAGTCCTGTCCCTTTAAGAGTTCCTTCTCCGAGAATTTACCCTGCTAGAAGACTGAGAATTAATGGTCCCTGCAAATTCCCTAGGTGACTCCCTCCCAAGACATCCACTCGGGTGCCAGCAGGAGGCCGTTGTCGGTGAGGGACAGGCAGAGTTTGGTGGTTAGGTCGGCCATATTGGAGGTTCCCAGGAGAGGCCAGTGTTTACCAGGGAGGGTCCTGTGCTAGGGGACGGGCGTCTGGTGGGGCCAGGGAGAGACTTCTGAATGCCTCTGTGGCTCCCCTGAAGCAGATGGATAAGAGGTTTTCACTGGAAAGGATGTGGTAAGACAGTGGTCAGGACCTGGAACCTGCATGCCTCCCCCGACCCCCAGACTCAGTGGCCCCTTAACTCAGCAAATTCCCAGGACAGCAGGAAGGGAGCTGAGGCTGCAGTGCAAGGACTAAAGGCCTCAAGAGAAATTGGTGACATTTGGGGATAAAAGAAGAGGAGGAAGAAGAGGGGAGTGGGAGAGAAGGAGAAAAAGGAGAGAGAGAGAAAAAGAATCCTGTCCTGTAGCCCACAAGATGGCTCAGGGGTCCAAGGGCTTGACAGCAAGCCTGAGGTCGTGAGTTCGATCCCTGGGACGCACATGGTGGAAGCAGCACTCTGGCTCTGACCTCCACATACAGGCCTCGGCATGGAGAGCCCTTACCGGCTGGGCCATCTCCCCAGCCCCCTTCTTTGGCTTTTTGAGACAAGGTTTCATGCAGTCTGGGCTAACCTCACTTTTGCTAAGTAGCTGAGGCTGACCTTGAGTCCCTGACCCTCCTGTCTCCGCCTCCTGAGTGCCGGGTTACAGGTGCTTGCCACAACGCCCGGCTCCTGCTGTTTTGCTTGATTTTTGTGCTGCTGACCACTGAACTCAGGGCCTTGGAAGGGGGGATAGCCCAGAAGTATTTTAGAAAAACATAGGAACAAAACCCTGGGCTTTAAAGGAAGTTCCTGTGTGATGGCACCCGTGTCCTGCAGCCAGCCGAGGGTGGGTGGCGGACAGAGGTCTAGCTGGGGGGTACTGGGGACTGGTGGGTTCTGGCCCCGCTCTCAGCTGCTCTGTGTGGCTGCAGGAGCTGGGGGTCTCCTTTGGTGAGTGCAGCGCCGCCCTGGGTCACAACATTCTGGAGCCCATGATGAACCTGGCTAGGTGAATGCTTCCGCCTACCCAGAGTCCTCCAGGGCAGCCCCACCCCGGCTCTGCCCTCTCCAGGAGACCCGTGCTTCCAGACCCATTGCTCTGTAAGACTCCTGCCGTGGCCTTCTAGTGACTTCCATGACTTAGAATAATAGCCTGCGCTGCCATCCTGCCCTATGGAGCCCTTCTTTCCAACTCTCTGTGTCTCTAGCTCCCATCTCTCTGGCTCTCACATTCTGTGCCCCCGTCTCAGGTCTGAGCCTTCCTGGGCTGTTTTTCCATGTGTTTTCTTCTTGCTGTCTGGGAGGGGCCCATCTGTCTGTTAAACCCCTCCTTCCGTGGGGCCTTGCACCCACTGGGGCTCAGGGCATGGCTGAGGTGCGTGCCAAGAAGGGCATCAGAGGCCACCAGTACCCCTGGCATGTGGTACCTACACGAGATAATCTGTTGTGCTTTCCCAGCTCAGGTTTGCTCTTGACCTTGAGTCTGGGCTTCCAAGGGAACACACCCTCCTGCTGTGGCACAGAATGTCCCTCTCCTCAGCTCAGGCTCAAGCCCCAGAATTCGATTTCTTTATTTCTGCGGAAGCTGCTCATTCGTGTGTGTGTGTGTGTGTGTGTGTGTGTGTGTGTGTGTTTTGCTTAGCACCCAGTGGCCCAGAAAAAGAGACAGAAGGTCACAGGTTCCCGAGTCCCATTTCCCCACTGCCATGAGCACATGAGCAGAGAGAGAGCACAAGGGATGGGGGTGTGGAAGCCTCCCAGCCCCTATCCCCACCCCACTCCTCCATGCTGCTCCTGGAGTCCAGAGGGAGGAGTGACTCGGGGACACCGTCACACAGGTCGCTTAAGATGCAGGAAGACCGCCTGAAGGCCTCACTGGTGGAAGTGCCCCGCCAGCCCCAACCCAAGAGAGCCGGCTGCTGCCGCTGAAGGCCCGTCTGGGCCCTGCTTGGCTCCCATGGCTCACACACTGCCTCACGCTTAGTCAGCTCTTATATGAGGCCCAGGCACACCTGCCTGGGGATGGCGCCGCCCGCAGTGGACCGAGCCCTCCCGACGACACAGTGCCCCACAGACACGCCCGCCCCAGGCCAGCCCGGCGGAGGCAATTCTTCATTTAAGCTCCCCCTTTTCTGCTGACTCCACACTGTGTTAAGTTGATAATAAAAACTAACCAGGACACAGGACACGTAACGGGGTGCTGTTTTCCCTTTGAGTATTTTTTCCCCTCATCGGTGCCTAGGAGCGCCTTCTACAAAGGGGCTCAGATGTGGAGAAGGAAATAAACCCCGAGGGAGTCTGATGCCACCTCTGAGTTCACACATCCTGTCGGCTCCCACCACGCCTGTGCCTGCCTTGGTTTCGACTCTCAGGTATGGATTTTCTCCTTGCAGAACTCAATCCTGAGAGTAGTGTCTTTCTGACAGCCCCCATAAACCCCAAGCCTTCCGGCCTTCCTGCGGAGGGTTACACCAAGGTTGCTTCTTGCTCCAAAGCTACTGGATACCTGATTGGTGGGGCCTGGACTGCAGCATGGAGACCAGGAGGAAAGCTGGGTCTGGGCGGGGGGAGGGGGGCAGGATGGCCTCTGGGTCAGCATATCTCCCACCGGCTCAGCAGTCATTTTAGCACTGAATACAGACCCACAGGAATGGGGGCGTGTGTAGGGGATGGAAGCTTTGCAGCCTTTTGAAGACAGGGTGCTGAATCAGGAAGAGCCTCAGTGTCTTGGAGAACCGGGGGAGATGGCTAAGAGGAGAGTAGGGGCGGAGGAGTCCTGGCAAGAGGCGGGGACACTGCTTCAGTCTCACCCGTTAGCCACAGTCCCCACGCTTCAAGCCAGCACCTTCCTCTGACTGTTGAGGAAGCCGGGAGCTGGCACAGGGGAAGGTTCCCGCATTCGCTGCCCCCAAGGATGGGGTTAAATGCCCTTAAATACCGTACTACGGTCAGGTGCGGTGGCTCACCGCCTGTGATCCCAGCACTCTGGAAGGCAGAGACAGGCGGATCTCTGTGAGTTCGAGGCCAACCTGGTCCAGCCTGAATGCAATAACCCCAATCTCCGGGCTTGCTTTCTCCCTAGATCCTTCATTGGCTCTCCCTCACCTCACTCTTTTCTCCTTCCAGACCCTCCCCCTTTCTGGGCAGTTCTAGGCAATGGCACTCACTAGGGGAAGGGCCGGTCCCTGCCACGCTCCTGCCATCTCGGAGGTCCAGCTTGGCAGGCTCTGGACACTTCCATTCTGTGGTCCGTGAGGCCGGTAACAGAGCCTTGCGCCTGGGAACCAGCCACTCTGGGAGTCAAGGGGCAGCAGGCTCCAGGCAGCCAGCTCAGCGTCCCTGGAGGGGGCGTGGGGAAGAGGCGGCTCTCTGAAACTTAACTTGGCCTGCTGTGGCTGGGTCCACCATGTGTGCCGAGCCCAGCCGTGTCGGGGAGTCAGCCCTTCTGAGAGGCTAAGGGCTCACAAGTCAGCAAGCAGATACCCAGAACCCCGGGTTGGCAGAGGACAGCGGCAGGACTCAAGGTAGACAGCAGAGGGAACCAGGCAGCTGTTCATTCCTCAGGGTGTGTCAGCCAAGGGGGATCCGAGAAAAGCCTGGGGGGACCAGGCTGCTGGGGCTCAGAGTGTGGATCAGGAAGGAGGAGGAAGGGATGGAGTGGAGGCTGGACGGGGGCATCAGAAACAAGGTCTTGCAAATTGAAGACGAGTAGGGATAAACCTAAGCCCTTTCTTTGTTTTGTTTCTCTGTGTATGAAGCCTTGGCTGTCCTGGACTCGCTTTGTAGACCAGCCTGGCCTCGAACTCACAGAGACATGCCTGCCTCTGCCTCCCCGAGTACTGGGATCACAGGTGTGCGCCACCACGCCCAGCCTTAGCCATTATTTACTCAGGATCTATGTGACAGGTGCTGCTCTGAGAATCGGCCTCAGGTGACCACACAGGCCTTAGGCCACAGCGACCCTATGAGAAAGGGCTGGGTGGGTTTTATTGTTGCTTCCTTTGTGGACCGGGTCTCACACAGTCCAGGCTAGCCACGGACTCTCTACGTAGCCAAGGATGACCCTTCCTTCTCATCCTCCCTCCCCCTCCCTCGTATTGTACACCAGGGTTATGTGGCACCGGCGATGGAACCAAGGCTGTGCAGGCCAGGCTAGCGCTCGGCATTCCCGGCTCTTGGGTTTTGATGTTGTTGGCAAAGGTCTTGCTGTGTAGCCCAGGGTGGCACAAACCCCACGATCCTTCCCAAATGCTGCCAGGAAAGGTCAGAGCTGTGTGATTTTCTCTGTGGCTCTGGGGATGAAACCAAGGGCTTCAGGCATGTGAGGCAAGAGCTCCACCACTGAGCCATCTTTTTACGTAAGAAACTTACACTTGCCATTTGTGTGGACATGTATGGGTGTGTGTGCACGAGGACAAGTGTAGAAGTCTGAGGACAGCTTTCTGGAGCCCAGTCCTTCCTCCCGCCTCGTGGGCCTCGGGGATCAAATTCGGACCTGGCAGCAAATGCCTTTGCACACGAAGCCATGTAACCAGCCCCCATCCTTTACCTTCTGTTTCAGGACAGGGTCTCCCTAAGTTGCTCATACTGGCTTACTCCGCAGCCCAGGCCTGAACTTGGCATCCCCCTGTCTCAGCCTCCCGAGTACCTGGAAGCCTGTGCCACGGTGCCTGAGATTGATGCTTCCCCCTCCGTTCTCTCTCCCTTTCCCTTTCTTTTGGGTATGTGTGTGGCACATGCATGCGAGTGTGCAGGCACACAGTGGCCAGGGCCAGACTTGGGTGTCTTCCCCTGCTGCTCTCTGGACTTCAGCCCTGAACCAGGGTCTGTCACTGAAACGGAAGCTCGCCATCTCGGCCACTGGCTCTTGGGGTCCGCCTGTGTCCGCCCTCCACAGCTGGGGTTGTAGGTACAGACAGTCTGCCTTTCACCTGGGCGCTGGGATTCCAGCTCGGGCCCTTGTGCTGTGGAGCAAGGACCCTTACTCCAAAGGCTGGTTCTTCAGCTTGATCCTCTCCTCTCTGCTCTGCTCTTCTCTCCTCTTCCCTTCCCTCCCCTCCCCTCCTTTCCCCTCCTCTCCTCTTCTCCCATCCCCCTCCACTTTGCTCTCCTCTCCTTTTTCTTCTCCTCTCCCCTCCCCTCCTCTCCTCTCACCTCTCCTAGCTTCTCATCTTCTCCCACCCCCCTTCTCCTCTCCTCTCCGCTCCTCCCTCCCCTCAAGACACTGTCTCACAAGTCCTAGGCTAACCCTTCAACTGACGATATAGCCAAGGATGGCCTTGAACTTCAGATCCTCCTGCCTCCAAAGCTCCAGTGCTGGGAAAACAGGTGAGAAGGGCCTCCTCGCCCCACACCCGGTTTATGCGGGCACCGGGACGGGTCACGCCCAGGGCTTTGTTGGTACAGACCAAGCAAGTGCTACCGACAGAGCCACACCCAGGGCCCCGAGGCAGGGTCTGGAAGCTTGGGCTCCAGCACCACAGGCTGAAGGCTGGTGATTCAGAATTTCTCACGGGAAGATGAGGATGCTCAGAGCAGGCACGCAGGTGCAGGGGCACTCGGGCACGCACTCACGCATGCATGCATGCATGCATGCACGCACCTGGTCAGGAAAGTGACATGACAGCATTCACCTTGTCTCTTGGTGTCTTGGTGTTCATTACTCCCTGGCCCCCTGCGGCCTCTGGAAGCTGTGTAGGAGTAGGAGACCACTCTGCCCCTCAGCTCCCTCACACCAAATGTGGCTGTGAGGCTCAGGCACTGTCTTAAATACTGTGTCCGAAAGCAACCCGGGAAGGAAAGGTTTTATTTTATGTTTCCAGGTCACAGTCCATCACGGAGGAAAATCCGTTCAGAAACTCAAACAGGGCAGGAACCCGGAGGCCGGAACTGAAGCAGAGGCCATGGGGGGTGGGGTGGGTGCTGCTTACTGGCTTGCTCCCGTGTCATGTGCAGTTTGCCTTCCCATAGCACTAGGACCACCAGCTGAGGGATGGCACCACCCACCGTCAGCTGGGCCTGTACATATCAACCATCAATCAAGAAAACGCCCCAACGCCTTGCCACAAGCCGATCTGGTGAGGCATTTTCCCAGTTGAGATTTCCTCTTGCAAAATGACTCTAGCTTGGGTCAAGCTGACATAAAATTAGTCAGCACAGACAGCAAACAGGCTCCCAGATCAGGGTCCCTGCAGGAGAGGCTTGGAGAGCCCACAGGCCTGGCAGCAAGCTGGCAGGGGGAACCTGGCTCCTCAGGCCTCAGTGTAGGAGGCCGGACTCTGGCTAGGGCTGGCAGGAGACGGAGAGGAGAACAGCCTGGCTGGGTTTGCTGCCGCCGAACCCCCAGTCCCTGGAGCAGAGGGACGTGGCAGCAGTGGGGGGTTGGGAGGGCAGGGGCTGTGTGACCTCCCCCAGATGCTTCCAGCATCACAGCCCAGCCGTGTCTCCGGCCTGTGCGCTCAGTGGGCGTGAGGAACAGGAAACGCTGCATCACTCCCTGTTAGAGAGGGGCCCTGGTCCAGCGTGGGACAGTTACTGTTGCCCCTGATCTGCTTCCTCTGTCCTTACAGTTGAGGACACCGAGGCTAAGGGGTCCCCCCACGTCCTGAGTGGCAGAGGCAAGATCAGAACCCAGACTGTGAACGCAGACCGTCCTGTCGGGCTGCCACAGACAGACAGTAGCGTGGTGGGGACCTGTTGTAGGGAGACAGACAGCAAGGCGGGTGTTCTGAGACCATTCAGTAGGCCCACCAGGCAGAGCGGGCATCCGTTCTTGTACAACTCAGAGGAAAGCGGGGGTGGGGTGGAGGCTGGGGGTTCCTGTAGTCAGGCTGCCTCTGATTCCCATTCCCGAGTGGCTGGAGGGGAGGGAATTCTGGGGTAGGGATGCGTGACTGAGGGTGTGGGAAGTGAAGGCAGACTCGTAGGCTCTTCAGTGTCTCTCCCTGAAGTAGTGGGGGCCCGAGGGAGGATGGGTGGTGGAGCACCCCTTTAATCTCAGCCCTCAGGAGGCAGAGGCAGGCGGATCTCTGAGTTCGAGGCCAGCCTGGTCCACAGAGTGAGTTCCAGGACTAGCCAGGGCTACACAGAGAGACCCTGTCTCAAACAACAAAACAAAACAAGAGAGGATGAAAACAGATGCCGAGACCCCCAGCTAGACATTAGGTGGAGCTGGGGAAATCCTACCGGACAGGAAATGATTGTAGGAGCTGGAGAGGTCTAGGACACCACAAGAAAACCTGCAGAATCAACAAATGCCTCCCAGAGGCTCACAGAGACTGAACCGACAGGGAGCCGGTGTCCGATAACCCAGGTCTCCGGCATATATGTCATAGTTGCGTAGCTTGGTGTTTTTATGGGAGTCCTAACAGAGGGAGCAGGGGCCGGGTCTGATGCTTTGCCTGCTTTGGGGACCCTTGTCTTCCTGGGTTACCTCATCCAGCCTTACTAATCTTACTGCAACCCGATATGCCAAGTTCGGTTGGTATCCTGGGAGGCCTGCCCTTTCCTGAAGAGAAACAGGAGCGGATGGGGAGGACGTGGAGGGGAGGCGGAGGATGGGGACTGGGGTTTAGAGTCCCAGTTTTGGAGCCTCCTGGGTCACAGGCCAGCCCTAGCTAGGATGCCTGTTAGCAGCTGGGAGCCTGCAGATAGTGTGTGGCCTGATTAGCCCCTAGCAAAGCTAGCCATTACCCTGAAGTTCCTGGTAGCCCCCTTTGTGATTCCCATGAGGACTGTCACAGACGAATGTTTGAGTTTCCCTTCCTTAATTAGAGATGCCATTGTTGATGGAATTCGCCGGTATGGAGTTGAATGGCACCCTCTACAAAGGGCTGGCCGCCACCCGGGAGAGGCTGGGTGGTTCTGCGGCCTCATCCTGCTCGTGGGGCTGCTGGCCAATGGGCTCCTACTGCTGCTGGTGGCTGGTGGCCCTCGAGCTACTCGCCTGCTCCTGGCGTTGACCTCCAGGCTCTGAACCTGCCGAAACCTGCTCTTATCCTACCCCGCTGCCGGGGGCTGGGCCACCATCTGTACCACCAGCCAGGCCGCCAACAGGACCACCACCTTCTGCACCTCCTACGGCCTGGTAGCCAGTGCACTTGTGTGCCCCACAGCCGCCGTCCGGCCCAGGTCCCGGCCTGCTGCTCTGTGGGGCTAAGTGTGTACTAGGCCTGGCCACGTCTCTGCCCATCCCAGCAGGTGACGGTATTAGAGCAGGCAGCAGGCGTCCCTGAGTCTCTGGCCTGCCACCTGTTGTTCAGCCTGCTGGTTTACGCTGCTGGAAGCCAGGCCTGCTGGGTGGGCCTGGGCTGCTCTTCCGGCCTGTGCACACAGAATGGTGGGTGCCCCCCTTCCCAGGGGAGAGTGTACAGGAGTACAAGGTAGGCACACAGCTTGCCCTAGTGCTGGTGATCTCCATTTGGATGCGGGGACCCTGCCCTGCACGGGCCTATGTGGCTGCCGAGAGCCGCCTGCCGCTGGCTTTTGTGGCCTCTGGCCTGTGCACCTTGCTGGCCTCCTCCAGCTGTGCCGTCAGCCTTGGTCATCTAGAACCCGCTTCCCCACTTTCTCATGGGGTCACAGAATGACACGGAGCCTGCCTTCTGGCACAAGCAAGCTGGCGTCTTGGAATGGTGAGGAGGGGTAGGGTCTCCGGGAGCATGGCGTGGCTGGTGTTAACGTGATGCCACCACCATCTTAGGCTTGCAAATTCTGGGCATCTAAGAGGAGTTGACAAAGGGGGCAGACAGAGGCCACTCTGGACCTCCCACCCTGCGGTCCTTAGTCCTAACGGGCAGCCTGTCACAGCCAGACAGATCCAGGAGAACCCTTCATCTGCCTTGCCCTTCCCTGCCTACCCCCTTCTGCTCTGTCCCCCACACCCTCCGTTCCAGACGGAATGAAAATAAAGTCCACGTTGGAGTCACAAGTCCAGGCTTGCGAATTGCTGAGCCCCGCCCTTTCTTCTCTCTCTCTCTCTCTGTATGTGTGTGTTTTCCTTGTCATTGGGGCCCGCCTCTCCCTCCCCCGCCCATCTGGGAGAGGTCCCTTCCCTCTCACTCTTTGGATGAGGCCTTGGCTTCTGGGTGGGCCTCAGGAACCTGGAAAGGCTGTGGCCACTGTCATCCTCAAGACAGGTCGCTTAGCTTAACGTTACCAGTTAGGGGCAGGACAGAGAGGGGAGAGAGGGAGGGAGGAGAGGGGGAGGTCTCTGACTGACTCTGTGGTCTGAAACCTCAGGGATTATTATATCTTATGAGGTCAAGCCAGTGTCTGCTCTAGAACTTGGTAGCCCCAAGGGCCGCTGAGACTACCCCAGAGGGACTCCGAGGAAGCAGCCGCCTCAGACTCCATGCCAGGTAGTAGTTCCGGAGACACAGCTTGCGGGGAACCCGGCAGAGAAGCCAGCGTCACAGTGAAGATGCTTCGGGCGCTGTGCCTGTTCTCTCCCGCACGCCTCAGGGGCAGCCACTCTCTGTCTGGATGGGTGTCCATCCCCTCCCTACGCTTTCTCACGGTGCCCAGGGAGATGGAAATTAGACTGCCGGTTATGGGAACTTCCCTTTCTCCCCCGAGCCACGACCCCACCCCGCCCGTCCCCACTCATGGCGTCATGAGAGTCTCGGGGCATCTGATTACAGAGACGGCCCTGAGTCAGCTCTAATTTACCACGAAGCCGTCAGAAGTAAACAAGCCGGGAGCGGGCAGACAATTAGCACTGAATTCCTCTCAGGTACAGGCCTCCTCGGAATGGCTGCCTAGAGGGCTGACGGTGGTCTGTGTGTACACAGGCCTTGTCCCCATGATCCAGGCTGGCGATGGCCCTGACCTGTGAGGAGGGACCCAGGGAGGTGCTTTCCATGTGCCTACAGCACAGAGGGCCCCGGGTATGTCTGCCCATCAGTGCACACACGTACCCTCTCTGTCGATCCGCTGGCCACACCCCCGGGGTCATCCAGCATGGGCGAGGGTGCCCTTTAGTGACACACCTGAGTGCCATGGCTCCCAGCCCTTCCTGCTGGCTTGCCCTGCTGCCCTGTGGCGGCTGATTTAGCCCAGAGGGTGACAATGGAGAGTGGGCCAAGGGCCTTGGGTCACCGTGCAGGCCTGGGACAGATTCTGGGGAGATATTTGTGGAGAGATGAGGTGATAAGTGATCGTCCGCGACAGCGAGCCACACGTTGGCAAGGTTCGGGTTGCGTGCTGTCCCTCTCACTTCTCCAATGGCTGCATCTCTCCAGAGGCCTCGCCTCGGACTCGCCTCGGACAGCAAGGCCCTGTGCATTCTGGCCCCGCCCCGCACACTCTATCTTTAGAGACTTAGCTCCCATCACGGAAGCCTCCTGCTCTCCCTTTAAACACACCAGGCTCCCACCTCAGGGACACTCACCCCACTCCCGGAACCCCCTCACCCAGGCACGGCCCCCTGCTCGTTTCCCCGGGGCTCTCTCCTCAGTCCCGTCTCATCTAACCCATCACTCCGCTGGTGTCTCGCCCATTGCTCCTGACTATAGGCCTAACTCGGCCTATAGTCTGAAGCCAGGCCATAGGCTGAGCGAGCAGCTGTCTCTCTCCGGCATCCATGCTGTCCTCGGGAGGCAGCTACCGCTCCCTGCCCCCTCCCCCGTGCCTCACGCAGGCTCTGACAGGGCCATGGCTGAACCAAGGAAGCAAGGCAGCGGAGAAGGGACAGGGAGTCTACTAAAAGAACTGGTTTATTTCAGTTTAAGGCAAGTTCCACAGAGACGGTCTCGGACAGGCACAGGACCAGACAGTAGAAACATCATCACCATCACCATGCATGACAGAGGCGGGTGGGCGGGGAGACGGCAGGCGGGGACCCCATGCGGCACATGCAAGCCTGCCCCAGTGGACAAAGGATGATGGTGGCCGGTGGGGTGAGCGGCCTTAGGTGAAAACCCCCTGTCGACCTTCCCGCAGCAGGGGCAGGAGCTCCGGGGGGCTAGGGTGTGGGGTGACAGGCTGCGACAGGGTGACCCCAGACGGCCTGGGTGTGGATGGTGGCCGTGAGGAGGGGGCGGGGAGGCTGTGTGTGGAATGGACGGCTAGGGAAACGCTGGACCCCCTGACCGATGCTGTCCTCACAGAGGTGTGGACACCGAGGCCCAGAGAGCAGAGGCTGTGCTGGGTGGGGACAGGTTGGTGCCCAGGGCCACCGTCCACCTTCTCTGGTCCCAGAGCCACTGAACAACAGAGAGCAGGAGCCTGTGGGCTTGAGCGCAGGGGCTGGGCCTGTTCCTGGCAGGCGAGCGGCCTCCGAGTTGAGCAGGAGCCGTTTCGGGGCCCCAGGCCACCCGTGCCATCCAGGTGACACACTGTGGCATCCGGGTGAGGCCGCAGATCTGTACCTAGAACATTCTAGCACACCACCAGGCCCCTGAGGATGGTGAGGGAGCTCTGCCAACAGGCCTCTACCGCGGCCCCTGACGGCCCACGGCTCCGCTTACGTATGCTGTCCCCAGGAGGATCACACACAGCCCTGGGCTCCCACCAGCCTGGGGTTCCCTGGAAACAGGACGAGGGATCTCGTGGACTGGGGACACCGCACACTAGGTCAGGAGGGGAGGGGAGCTGGAGGAGGCCCAGCTGGGCTGCAAGAACAGGGGCGTCTTGGGGTCGTACGGTATGGGCTAGGGGAGTCCACGCAACCCCAGAACTTTGTGTCCCCCCTGACTTCTGTCCCACCTCCAGTTCCCTGGATCTGGGTGGGAGGTTGAGTCTAGAGGGTGGGAGATGGGGCCCTGCATGCCCCGTCTCCTGCCGGCCCTGAGTGGAGACTGGGAAGGCGACCACAAAAACAGAGTGGGGCCTCAGCTTACCCTCCAGCCCCGGGGTCCTGCGGCTTCAGATCTCTGTGTGCAGGGGGGACTCGGGCGCTGAGCGGGATGGGGACTGTGGAGCGGACTGAGCCGGCGCCGGGGGCGGCGGGCGCGGGCGGATACCCTGCGCCTTCATGTAGGACACCAGCTGGTCGGGGATCTCGGCCAGCACGTCCCGGGCCAGGCGGGCCATGCTCAGCACGTGGTTGCCTGTGCGGTCCACGTAGTCCCGGAAGGGCACGAACTGATAGGCAAGAAGACGGGGTCAGGGTGGGACACCTGGGTCCCCCCCACCTTCCAGAGGACCCACTGCTTCCAACCCTCACTTGGTGAATCTCCCCAGAGGCTGGCAGGTCTCTGTGGCGAGTAATTCAACTCTACTCCATGGTAGGGCCTAACACCGACCCAGCCCCTTCCCTGAGACTAGCAACGAGAACAGAGGCTCAAGAGATGCTGGGAAAGGTGAATTGAATTCTGCTCTTAGCTTCTTTTCTCCTTGCCACCCCTCCCCAGGGGTCTCCTCTGGCCCTTTGTCCTCTGAACCCACAGCTAAGCCACCTTCCTCACACTGTCAACCTCTGGCTCCTTCCTGCCCTCCTCCTCGGGGGGGGGGGGGGGGGCTAAGGACACCACCTCCCTCTGCAGAGGGTCTCCGTGCCACTGGAAGGCCACGCGGCACAGGCCACGAAAAGTCAAATGCTCGTGGAGCTCTTGGGTGGGCCCTGGGTTCTGTGTGGGGGCATCATTCAGGTTAGAAGGGAGCTTCAGACGGGCGGGGACGGAGGGGGGCGGCTTCCCTAGGAGACTGGCCCAAGGAGGGGATTCCAGGGCATGTCCTCGGGAGGCCCTCAAAGGGGCCCCAAGCTTGGCCTGGCTGGAGGACCACCATATTTGGGACTCTGTAGCAGAGCAAGGCCCGTGTCACCTGAACGATGTCCCGTTCGGCCAGTTTCCCCCTGGAGGAGATCCGTACATCATCCCCATCAAGCTCCACCATGGCTGTAGGGACAAGGGGTGAGAGAGAGAGAGAGAGAGAGAGAGAGAGAGAGAGTGAGTCAGGGACCGGCATGCACATTTGGCAGGACTTGCCCTCCAATCCCAGGCCCAGTGCAGGGCCCCTGGCTTGGACACCAGAAGCGAGGAAAACAGGAGGCCGAGACTAGCATGCAGCTAGGGCCCTGCTGCTACTGTGGAGACTCCTGGTCTGGGGTGAGGAGGCCAGCCGGGATGAGGCCTGCATGGGCGCTGACGCACCCTCTCAGGACCACACAAGCCCACCCAGACTGCGGGCACGGCCAGGCTCTCTGGTGGGAATGGGATGCCATGGAATTCTTCGGGGAAGAAGAGCTGAAAGGGGGATGTGGGACTCACCATCGAATTCAGCCTGGCCCACGCCAACAATGATGATGGACATGGGCAGCTTGGCAGCCTGGGGGAAGACAGGGGAGGGGAAAGACCTGCATGAGGGGCAGGCAGGGACGGGAGGGTGGGTCAGAGGAAGAGAGGGCAAGGCATGGAGAAGACCATGAAGGCCAGGGAACCCGAGGAACCCCAAGGAAAGGAAGAGGACAGGGAGGGGACACAGAGCAGGGGCAAGGGGAGAGGAGCTATAGCTGGAGCCAGGTCTGCCAGCTAACCCCTCTCTCTGGTGCCAGGGCTCCGCCATGTGGGACCAAGGCAGCCATGGCTGGGGGCCCTTTTGTATGGAAACCATGCGTCAGCGTTAGGGAAGAGAGCTTTCCGGGTGGTGGGACCCCTCCCCCGGCCTCTACATGACAGACAGGCCCAGGCCGGGCCTAGGGTGGGTGACTGAGGGAGCCATGGG
This sequence comes from Psammomys obesus, assembly GCF_907164565.1. Classification (NCBI taxonomy): domain Eukaryota; kingdom Metazoa; phylum Chordata; class Mammalia; order Rodentia; family Muridae; genus Psammomys; species Psammomys obesus. The sequence goes on along the minus strand of NW_026590405.1, from coordinate 5,016,722 downwards.
CTGTCTGTCTGGCTCAGAGATCTGATGTTTCACAGGCCCAATGCTTCTTGTGCCTCCCAAATCCCTCTCTCTCTCTCTCTCTCTCTCTCTCTCTCTCTCTCTCACACACACACACACACACACACACACACACACACACACACACACAGAGAAGCCCATCATCCACTCACATTGACGATGGCCTCCTTGGTCTGTGCCATGTCCGAGATGACACCGTCAGTGATGATGAGAAGCACAGAATACTGGGAGCCATCCTGCACAGCTGCGGCGTTCCTGTGGGGGTGGGGTGGGGGTGGGGGTGGGCACACAGAGGTGTGTCCCCGAGCCTCCAGCCCAGGCCCCCTGAACGGGGCTCCTGAGCACTGTGGTAAGGGCTTAAAGGGAATGTCCTGGCCTCCTGCTGTGGGGTGAGCAGCTGCCCCCTCACCTCAAACCCTCCCAGGGTGTCCCTGGGGTCCCTGCCCAGCTCACCTGGCTACGTGGGTGACGACGGGGGCGAAGTTGGTGGGGCCGTAAAGCTGCACGGTGCGAAGGCTGCTGTGGTAGGCCTCCAGGATCCCGTCAATGCCACAGCAGGAGGGGTTCTCCTGGTTGCCATTCTGGGACACAGAGGGGGCAGCTGAGGCTGGGCTCAGGGAGGTGGGGAGGGGGAGGGAAGGCGCAGTTGCCTTTAGCCCAGACCCCAAGCCAAGCCTATGGAGTTTACTCTGCAAGTCTTTAGACCAAGGTCAAGGGTTAGAACCACCCGCTCACCCGGCCAGTGGTGGCGCAAGCCTATAATCCCAGAGCTCAGGGAGGCAGAGGCAGGTGGATCTCTGAGTTCGAGGCCAACCTGGTCTACGGAGCGAGTTCTAGGACAGCCAGGGCTACACAGAAAAACAAAGACCCCCCCCCACACACACACTGCTTGTTCCCAGCCCGGGAGCGCCTACCAGCGGGAACTCGTGGGACACCCTGCCGTCGGGGGGCAGCTTGGCCCCGAAGCCCAGGGCGGGGAACATCTTGTCGCTGTCGTAGTGCTGGATGATCTCGCCCACGGCGGTCAGCGCCAGCGCGTAGGCGTTCAGCTGGTAGGGGCTCAGGTAGTGTAGCGATGTGGACTGCGAGGGGTTCCCTGAAACGCAGGACGCGGGGGCGTGCCAAACCGGGCGGGGGCGGCCCACAGGGGCTCTGTTTATCCCTGAAGCCTCTCTCCCTCTCTCCGTCATGCCCTCCGTTCCCTTCTCCCGCCATGGTGGTCCCACGCCCCTGTCATCCCCAAGCGCTCAGATTTCACCGACAGCTCCCCCGGGGCACCACCCACGGCTCGGCCTTCCGCTAGCTGTGTGGTCTCACCCCTTCGGCCCTACTTTCCCTCACCTGGAAAACAGGGGTGCCTGCCCGCCCCAGGATCCCCGGTTGGGACTAACTGGGTGATGTCAGTGGAAGTGTCTTCCCGCCGTTTTCCTGTCTGTGTGTGTGGGTGTGCATGCCTTGTGTGGCCAAGGCTCATCTGACAAGGTGGGGTCTCCTGGTCAGAGCTGCCAGCACGGCTCGTATTACAGCTGGGCCACCGCAGGAACCTGCTACGTAAGCGTGTCCTGGGACCAGACCTCCAGTCCTCACTTGCACGGCAAGCGCCTTAACCACTGAGCCATGCCCTCAGCTCTAACAGCCCGGCACGTGTGCCCCGTAGCCATAGAGACATTTGGCACACCAGAGGAGGGTGACACCTAGGTGTCCCCTGACACAGAAGAACATGCTCAGAGCACGCTGGCGGGGGTCGTGACCCCACAAGCAGCTCTGTGTTTCTCAGGACATACTCAGGCGCCGTGATGGTTCCTGGCTGCCCAGCCACAGTCAGATGTAAAACACTGCGTTCTCTTGTTTCCCATAGGATGGCTGCTCCCGGCCAGGGCAGGGGCTTGGGGTGTGCCCTCTCACCAGCACAGGTCACCGGGATAGGCTCATCTGACCCGGGGAGCCCTCGGCCTTCTCGGCCACGCTGGGCCTGGGTGGTGTCCTTACTTTGGTGTGCTGCTGGTCCCGTCTGGGGTGAGCATGTGTTTGTCCCTCGGAACAGTGTCACACCACAGGAAGAGCAGGAAGTAGGAGGGACCCGGCTCACGGCCATGCTGTCTCCGCAGCTTAGAGACAGCCGGCACGCTCCTGCCCCACTCACCGTTAGAGGCGGTAAAGTCGATGGCCACGGTGAAATTGATCTGCGTCCTAGAGAGGGGAAGATCTGGAGTCACCAGGGAGCACGGTCACGGGCAGCGTCAGGCAAGGCGGGAGAACCACTGGGCGTCCGTGTTTGTCAGGCATGTGGCCTCAGTGGAGCCACTTGTGTGCAGGCTCTGGGAAGCTGGGACAGTGGCAACAGCCATGCCACTCTGCAGGGCCGCTCCCCGCATTGGAGGTGAGCATTGCAGAACACCCGGGCTGATTATGCTGTGTGGACACCCACAGTTCCCTTCCTCCCTGAGCCTGGCCTCTGTGCCCAGGTGAGCAGGTGAGGTCAGGGGTCACTGGGTTTCCCGTTCAAATTCAGAGTCCAGTTAATGGTTAAAACATGGCAAAGAGTTCAAAACATATGCTAAGCATCTCTAGAAGGAAGAACATGACACTATCCACAATGCTGCCTGGGGCCCAAAACCCAACCCAGACCCTGGCTGACCCTCCACAGCTTTCTGCTACATTCTTTCATTTACTTCACTTAGTTTTGAGATGCAGTTTCAGCAGGCAGCCCTGGCTAGCCTAGAACCTGCTATGTTACCAGGCTGGTCTTGAACTCATAGGAGTCCTCCTGTCTTTGTCTTTAGATTGCTTGAACCAAAGGTGTGCTCTACCACACCCGGTCTCTACGTTCTAACAGGAAATTCAGGGGACAGAGCGAGGACAGTGCAATGGCCTCGCGGGGAGTCTGTGAGATACACGACATACTCCCAGAGTCTCTGAAACCATATGGAAGCCCCACAGGGACCGCAGTGGCGAACTGGGGAACCTCTGGTCCCCTTTCGATCCCTGGAGATGAAAACAGATTCAAGAAAGAAATAGATCAATCAGTATTTGGATTCTGACTGGACTTCAGAATCAACCAATCTTAACAAGTTTTAAGACAATCGAGGACATTTGGGAACTGCCTTGATTCTGTATTATGAAATTATTTTTTAGTGCTCATGGCATTATGGATTGTGGGTTATCTTGTGATCACGTATTATGGTTTTATGTTTAAATTTAAAAAAATTTATTAAGTGTCTGTGTGTGTGTGAATGTACACTTGAATGCAGGTCCTAGAGGAGATTGGAAGAGGGCGTCAGATCCCCTGGAGCTGGAGTGAGCCACCTGACATGGGAGTTGTCTTCTGCAAGGGCAGGAAACACTCCTAACCACTGAGCCATCTCTTTAACCCCTTTGTATTTTATGTAAAGAAAGCCTTGTATTTTAGAGCTACCTTCTGCAGGACCCAGGGATGGATGAGGGGTGAGATTCAGTTTATCAGAAGTGGTTGAGGGGGAAGAAAAGACTCCAGCTATCCAGGTGGGTCAGTGGAGAGGCAGGGGAAGTCCTTGAGGGTCATTGTTCCTTCTCAATTCTATAGCACGTGTTGACATTTTTCATAGTGAAGTCTGCTTGGGTGTTTCAACAGTTGGCTGCTGTGGGATCCGGGCCAGATGTAGACAGAGTAAAAGCTGATGAAGATGTGGGCCTGGGTGGAGACTCATCTTGTGATTCTCACACTGCTGGGAACCTGACTGGCAAGAGTCCAGAGTCTGTGGCAATTCAGCCGCTCTGACGTGGGGGCCCTCAGAATGGGCTTACCAAAAGCCCAGGGAGTCTGAGGAGGGGCCCTGGGGTCACACTGGGAGGAGGTGTCGTGCGTGGGGCTGCAGAGGATGTAACAGGAGCCAGGCTCCATTTCAGCTGTACTTAGGAGAAGGTCCCTATCAGAATCCCCAGCTCCCATGCTACCTGTGCACAGCCAAGCTGATGTACCTCTGTCCCCTGGGAAAGGGCCAGGACATGGCCAGCAGGAGACAAGCCAGGCTTTCTAGGTAGATGCAGTCCCATCTTTCTGCTAGCTGGGGGCAGATCGTCCTCTAGACTCCAGATTCCAAGAGAAGAGCCACAAGAGAGCAAGAACCCGGGCCTCTGAGTGGCTGCTCAAATCACTACCACACTCAACTCTGCCTGACCTGATACTTGTTTGAAGCAGATGGCTGGAAACCCCTTGCTATGGTGGGAGACCATGTGATGGCACGTGTAGTAACAGCATATTTGTTGGAAGAAAGTAGAAACATGGAGACTAAAAACCCTGGTTCAGGGACCATTTCTGCCCTGCAGAACTACAGCCAAGGGGACACAGCTGCGCTGTCTCTTCAAAAACTAGGATGAGGGAAGGGGCTGGCCCTGCTTCTTAACTATCCTTCTGCTCAAAGTCCTGAGAAGATGAGGGAAAGAAGAAACCAGAAAGCAGGCACTGTGAGGAATAACTCCATGTGGCCACGTTGCTCCTGCCCCTTGGCACTTATCTGAGATGAGAAAAGGGACCCTCGTTTTTCTTCCTTCTGGGTTCAGCTGGCAGGGGAGGGAAGCCATGGCCCCCAGACAGACACCTCTGTCAGCCTCCTGCCTGGACACGTTCCCTTTGCTCTCACCCACATGGCACCTCAGCTGACCCCGGCCTCCATCATATTCAGCACAGAAACAGCTTCCATCAGATCCAGCCCCATGGGAAACAACAGAGGAGGCAAGGATGACGAATGGGCTCGCAACAAAAGGAGCCGGGTCACCACGCAGGTGGGTGCAAATCAGAGATAAGGTCTTCGCCCCAGACGCTATGGAAATCAGGAGCGCTGCGCAAATGATGAAGCCTGTGTGAAGTTGCCCAGTGTGGCGGAACATGAGGGCTGGCTGCTCAATGGAATAGTGAAGGGAGGAGTTTTGGTTGGGGGATTTTTTTTTTTTTCATGCATGCAAGGAAAATGCTGCACGCACGCAAAGGTAGAAATGATGGGGAAGGCAGCCAGAGCAGCGAGTGGGTCCATGCAGAGAGGGGCTAGAGGAAGGCCGTGTGTGTGTGTGTGTGTGTGTGTATGTGTGTGTGTGTGTGCGCTAGCCCTGCAGACAGAAGGAGGGCTTGCAACCTTGAGGCTGTACATCCAAGAGAGGAAGGCGCAGAGTCATGGGAAAGTGAGCTGCGCCCTGGGCAGCTCTCTCTGTGCCCTGCACACCGGGCAGCCAGGTGCCTGCCGGGCTAGGATGCGCGCTGGGTAGCCGCCCCGCCCGTCTCCTCTCCGGCAGGTGCAGCCATGGCTCACGTACACTCGTGGGCTGCCCACGCCCCGGCTGGCAGTGTACCAGAGAGGCCCTCTTTGGAACTGGGCCATTTCTAGTAAAGCTGGCGGCTGGGGCCTTCTGGTATGCAATGGCCTGGAGGTCACTCCCGCCCCGCCCCCCCCCCCCGCTTTGCTTCCTTCTGCTCTTTTGGCCTGGGCTTGGGTACCTGCTTTCCCTGGGACTGTCCTCCAACTTCTCTGTCCTTACAGGTCCCTGCCCTCGGTGAGAACATGACGAGCCCACAGTAACTCAGAACGTCCAAGGCAAACAGGGACCCGGAATCTGCATCTCCCACATCCTGGCTCTCTTTTTCACGGAGTCCCTGCCACCATCAGGTACTCTCTCTGCCCAGGGACCCTGAGTGACCCCGTGACCTTATGACCCCGGTAGGCCTCCTGGGCTCAGAATCCAGGAATGGGCAGGGTTCTCAGCTCTGAGGCGGAGTCTGATGGGGAGCCAGGGTCTGGCTTTGGCTGGGGCCTCAAGGGGGCGTGCTCTGGTTACACAGAGGGGTGGGGAGCCCAGCCCTGCCCCTAGGGCCGGGGAGGGCGTGCCCTGTTTCTCTCACCCTCCTTTGATGTAATCCAGAAAGGTGCTCTCTGACTCTACCGCAAAGGAAAGCAGGGTGACCTGGGAAAGGAGCAGAGAGTGGTTAGTGGGGAGCCCCAGACGCCTGTGGAGAGCCGTCTTCAGGGTGTCACTCCATGCTATGTCTGGGGCGGCCTGACTGACAACTATTAACCCCATTTTACAGCCAAGGAAACAGGCTCCAGCATGAGGCACAGCAGGGATTCGAACCTTCTGCATCTGGATCAGGAACTTCCATCACTTTCATGTTGAGGTTGGGTCTCATGTAGCTAAAGCTGCCCCCGAACTCGCTGTGTAGCCGAGGGTGGCCCTGAACTGCTCCTCCTGCCTCCACCTCCTGAGTGCTGGAGTTGGTGGTCTTTAGGACCACGCTTGAGTTTGATGCTTAAGTACCAGGACACAGGCTAAAGGCCCAGGCATCCTCCAAGTGGGTCCTGGGGAAACCCAGAGCCTGGGCTGCAATGTGGAGGCTGGAGAGTCCTCCTGACAGAGGCCCAGCCACAGTAAGGTCTGTGTCGATGACTGGCATGGATCCCATGCTCTGTGCCACTGTCCCTTGTCACTCCTGTCTCTGAACTGTTCTCTTCTCTGGCCTGTCGTGCCCGCCTCTGGGGTGTCGTTCAGCCTCTGCCCCTTCAGCCCCAAGACCCGCCGAGCAGCCCGCCTTTTCCCTCTGCTAGTTGAAGCCTCCCGCTTCCTGCCCCTCAGGAGACTTTGGCAACGGCCTTGCCTGCATGGGCGGCAGCCTGTCGCAAAGAATTCTGGGTCACCGAGAGGAGAGAGTGGGGCCCCTGAAAAGAGGGGATCCTGAGATCGAGGGGCTCCTTCTGGTGTGGATCCGACTAATTAATCCACCAGTCCGTCAGCATGGTCAGGCAAGCTGGGACAAAGCTGATGTCCCTCAAGCTGAAGAAGGGGGACACAGAAAAAGGTCTGTGTGCGGTGGCCCAGAGAGCCACACCCAGGGGAACGGCGTGAAGCACCTGAGGGGCCCGTGGACTCCTCCCAGGTCCTCCCGGGGGTGGCTGGTCAGCCCTTAGATTCCTGAGGCCCGGGAGGAGCCTGGACCAGAGACCCCAAAGTTTCCCGTCCTGCCCAGCTAACCAGGCCTCACACTGGCGACAGTGGTGAGCAGAGTCAGCGCCTGCTGCTGCCCCGGAGGGTGAGAGGCTGGCTCCGGCTGACTCCTAGCTGTGTAACCTCGCCTGAGTCATTTCCCAGCCGGGGGCCCCACTCCTCCCCCCGTCCCCAGGACAGCAGAGGCCTCTCTCAGTGCCCGGCCCCTGGGAATTCCCCACAAACACGGGGTGTCTCCTTCCTGCTGAGTGACTTGGGAGTCAGACCCTACGCTGCAGCCTGGCTTCCGGCAACACTCCGCCCCCCCCCCCATGACGGGTGCTACTCACCGTGCCGGAATTCACGTACTTCTTTTTTTTCATTTTCTTTTTTGGGTTTATCACCTGTAGGGAAAGAGCAGGTACTGTCTGAGAAGAGCCAGGGCGGGTTCGGGGCTCCCCCCAGCCTGGGGTGTGTGGCGTGGGCAGCAGTCCAGCAGGGCACAGGGTGTGACCACAGCTTGGGAAAGGGCTTTGCCAGGCTTTGTGGGATGCTGGCATCTGGGCGTCCTACCCCATGTCCCAGGATCCAACACCGTGACAGTTTCTTCAGCTTTGTCCTCAATACCCTCAAGCCCACGCAGAGCAGGCGGGTGTTGCAAGACAGCTCAGCCCACGCCTGCCTGGGCCGGCTGGGCCACTCTTTCACCCCACACACCTTCTTTCTAGCCCGGGTCTTGCCTTCCCCATCCTTCCTGGGGCTCCCACTCAGGGGTGCCCTGAGCCTCTGAGCCTTGGAGCCTGGCCCTGGGCTGCCACCCTGACCCACAGCAGGAAGCTTCCAAACCAAATCTGTCTATTCCAAGGCAGGGCTCCGCACAGCAGGCTCAGTCAAGGCGACCGGTGACACCCTTCACCCTTGGCGTCTGGTAAAGTCTGTAGGTGGCTGTCAACATCCGGGGCCGGGAGCAGGGCCCCACTGCATGGCCACGCTGCACTGGGCTCAACAGGAGAAATCCAGGCTTCCTCTGGTATCCAATCAACAAAGCAAGGCGGTTTCCCCCTTCTCTCAAGCTTGTCCCCCTCCCCCACATGGCTTATGTCTCCCTTGGGGGGCTTCATTATGTCTTCTGTGTAGCCCTGGCTGTCCTGGAACTTGTTCTGTAGACCAGGCTGGCCTGGAACTCACAGAGATCCGCCTGCCTCTGCCTCCCGAGCACTGGGACCAAAGGCGTGCGCCACCACTCCCTGACCTTCCCTATACCTTTAAGTGCAGTGTCTGTGGTCTAACCAGGACTGACAGCCGCCTCTGGAGACAAAGCAAGCCACCAGGGCACAGAGATGCCAGGTGTGTTGCTCAAGGTCACGCGGCCATCCGGGTAGACACAGGATGAGAAACCTGTCTCCTGCCCAGCGGTGCACACATACGAGGCTGAGTGACAAGTTCAAAGGCAAGGGGGAGCAGAACCCACAGGCGGGACTGAGGCCGGAAGTGCCTCTCTGGTCACGGTGCAGCCCTCTCCACCACCACCACCACCGGCTGCTGGCTGCCCAGATGGGCAGTCAGAGCTGCTGTCTCAACACTACCTAGTTTCCCCAGTTGGGCTCATTCAGGGTTTGAACAACGGGAATCAAATGCGCCTCTGGCCTCGGCTCCACGGTCACCCTTATACAGAGCGGAATAAGCACATACTTAGGGTTGGTTGGGGTATGATTTCTTTATATTGCCTTTGTTTCGTCTTATTTTGCTCTGTGTTTCCGAGGCAGGGTTTCACCAGGTAGCCCAGGCTGGCCTTGAACTCACATTCCCCTGCCTCGGCTTCCTGAGTGGCGGGATCACAGACTCGCAACACCACGTCCGACTCGGTTCTCTGAAGCCTTCTCCGTGATCTTTAAATTAACGTGTGGTCACACTTCCGAGCCCTGACACCACCCCACGCTAAGGCAGCGGCTGGCATCGGATCTGGGCGAGGCGGGCAGGGAGCTGGCGCCCTGTCTGCTCTGAGGTCTCCTGCGATTCCCCAGACCCGCCACCAGCACGGCCTCCCTAGCCACGGCGGCTGCCGGGTTCCACGTGAGGCCGCAGCGCCCTCTATGGACACCACAAGGAACTGGCCCACTCGGCGAGGCTGCCTTCCCACAGCTCTGCAACCTGGTTCCCTGTGCACCAGGCTCCCGGGAAGGCAGACTCAAATTCTCCACCTCTGAGAACCTCCCGCTCTTGGGAGGGCCCCGGGCACACCCTGGGGAGGAGCAGCGTGACGGTAGGGACTTGCAAAGGTGACAGCCTCCTGCAGGGGGCATTAGAGAAAGGCCTGGCCCGCCCTCCTGTCTGAAGAGGCCCGGCTGGTGAGTCAGCCTTTGGCAGGGGCGGGGTCCAGGGAGCGGCTGGTTTAGAAGTGCGTCCCGGCAGGGTGGCTTCAGGTCGGAGATGGGGTGTTGCCCGGGGATTCTAGCAAGGCCTCCCTGAGCCCACTGGTCCTCCTAGCGACACCCCTGGGATTTGGAGCCGCCCCGAGGCTAGGGAAGCTGAGGCTGTCTCTTCCCCCAGAAACAGCATCATGGCTTCCCATGCAGTGGCTCCTAGCCCACTGACCACGAAGGGGCAAAGATGGATGACGGACTGGAGAACTGGGCTGGCCCAAATGCATTTCCCACTCTCATTTTGCCTGAGATTTCACGGCCACTGGGAGCTGGCCAGGCTCCAGAGCTGTGTCCACTTCACTAAGAACCTCATCAGGGGCGGCCCAAATGAAGACAGCCTCTGCCTTGCCTGGGGCTCGGGGGACTCAGCCAGCTCAGCGCTACAGCCCTTCCCCCAAACCGCAACCACGGGGACCAGAGAGATGGCTCAGCGGCTAAGAGCACCATCATCCTCCAGAGGACCGCAAGCTTTGTCTGAACACACGGGCCACACTCAAGTCAGGACCTCAGGCCTCTGCTTTCAGGAGTGCTCAGGAGTGACCTTGAAGGCTCTTCCTGCAGTGTGTATGTGTGTGTGTGTGTGTGTGTGTGTGTGTGTGTGTCTGTGAAATGGGAACATGAAACCCTCCATGTGGCACAACATGGAAGTTCCCAGCCCCTCTCGGAGCCCTTACTGTCACGACCCAGCACCCTTATGAGAAGGGCCCCCCCCACCCTTGTTGCACCTCACCTCATAGATGTTGAATTGACTCTGGCCGCGTGCCAGCTCCCGGTAGCTGGTGGTGAACTCCCCAATGAAGTCGTGGCTGTAAGGGTAGATGAGGCTGAGGACAGAGGCCCAGGCTACGAATGCCCCCCCCCCCCCCCCCCCCGCCATCATTCTGCCAGGGCCAAGGAAGCCAACGGCCAGGTGGCAGAAGCCAGGGTCCCGGAGGAAGGAGACACAGGTCTGCTTGGATTCTTATTTAAGGGCGCTAGCAAGAAAAGGCATTCGGGGACAGTCTCTCTGCGGGGTGAACGTTGGATGGCAGTCAAGCTTTGCGGCTCAGTGTGTCAGGAGGGATAACGGCATTCACACTTACGTGGGGGGAAAAGTGCTTATTATTTTTTTTTTTTTAGACATTTCTAATGAAATATTTAGGGGTAAATGCCACAATGGAATTTCCTTTAAATTACATTAGCAATATATATATATTGCTAATGTGAATACAGCAAATTTAGCAATTGTCAAAAACTTCAAGTGACAGGCTTAAAGGCATTCATTAACTCCTCCCTGCTGGGACAGATTTTCCAGTAACAGGGCCCCACAATGTAGTCCTGACTGGCCCGAAACCTTCTAATTTAGACCAGGCTGGTCTAGAACTCACGGTGCTCTACCCGCCAACACCTCTAGAGTGCTGGGGTTAAAGGCATGTCCACTGTGTCCCGCTCAATAACATTTAAAAAATATTGTTTTTATTTTTTTTAACTTATATTTTGAGCTTTATGGAGACACTGTCTTATGTATCCCAGCCAACTTGCAAACTTGTATAGCCAAGGATGGCCTTGAACTCCTGATCCTCCTCGCTCTACTCCCGGAGACCTGGGATGACGGATGTGCCCACCGCCTGCCTGTCTCATTAATTTATTCCTTTTGAGATAACTTCTTATTGTATTGCCAAGGCTGGCCTCAAACTCCAATCCTCCTGCCTCAGACTCCTGAACAGTTGCATGACACCACAGCTGGGCCTTTCCATCGGTGGTGCCGGAAATGGAACCCTGGGACTGGATCCCCTCAAGTCAGGGCCCTGTCTCTGAGCTGCACGCCCGCCCGGTCCTCCTGCTAACATTTCCTAAGAAGGTGATGGGAGCGACGTTCAGGCCGCAGGGGGCTTTTTCCAGTGTGTTTTCATATTAGACACAGCAAGAGCTTGCGTAAACAGCGCCCCCACCAGCCCCGGGTCCTTGCTGGGACACAGTGCTTGGCGGTCTAGCTGGGGCAGCCAGATGTGCCCAGGTATCCCTGGGCCCATGCCCTGCCGGGAGCCCACAGTAGTTTTTGTTTGTTGGGATTTTTTTTTTAAGTCATACAAACTAATGGATTTCGTTGTGAAACCTTGATACATATCATACATACATACAAACGTTGGGTTGGGGGAGTTTAGTTTTACTGGTAGTATGTGTGTGTGTGTGTGTGTGTGTGTGTGTGTGTGTGTGTGTGTCTGAGCGTGCACATACTCCTTTGAACCAAGGAGTATATAGGTCACGAGACAGCTTGATGGTGTGTCTCGGCCCACCTTCTCGTGGGTTTCCAGGGTTGAGCTCAGGCGGGCTGTGCTTGCAGCACAGAGGTGCCGCTGAGCCAGGCCAGCCCTGGGAGTTTCCTTAGTTGCGTTCAGTGTGTGATGGAACCAGGGTCTCCCAAGTGCTCGGCGGGCCCTCTACCCTGAGCTACACTCGTGGCCCCGTGCTGTGGCGACAGCCGGTTCACGGAGCTCAGACTGCTGATGAGGGTAGGACCCTGCCTGGGGCACCTGGTGGCTGTCCCAAGTTGCCAGGGAGGAAGGAACTCCCGGGCAGAGGAGACACGTGGGGAATTGTGAAGAAAGGGTGAAGCCAACTTGTGTTGGATGCATGGCGGCGCTAACCTGGCTGGCCGGAAGGGATGGAGGAGGTGGGGGTCAGGGTTAACAGGGGCAGGATGGGCACTGGAGAATCTTCCACAGCTTGGGCCTGACCTGGCTATGTGGGCACAATGCCCCAGTCCATATCAGACCTGGGAGGTGCCAACTGTGGCTGCCCTTCAGAAACGCCCTGGCAGGGAGTGGCCACAATTAGCCAGGATGCGGCTAGGTTTGGTTCGTCAGATAACTGGGAGACAGTGAGGGGCCTGGACTCCTGCTTTGAGGGAGAGGCATTTGCTCTGCCAGCCACACTCACTCCCCGTGGGGTGCCCAGCCCTGCCCCCCAAAGTCTCCAAGCAGAGGTCACCCTCCTGCAGGCCAGCCCCAGCCCTCCTCAGGCTCTGCCTTGTCCTCCCTCAGCCTCAGAACACCCCGCTGTCCCTTATAGTCTTCTGTCAGACCTAAGTCCACCCTCTGTGTTTACAGGGAGCACCTGCTAGACTGTGGGGCGCCTCTGGGCCTGGTCAGCCTACAGCACCTCGCCCAGGGCTTCACACAGGGAGAGACAGTGTGCGTGAATGCTCAGTGTCCTGCAGCACGGGCACTTCAGAGCGTTCCCAGCTCTGCAGGGGAGGAGAGTGTGTGCATGGGCTGGCTGCTGGCAGCTCTGTGAGGAAAAGGGGGTCCCCAGCATCCCTGACCCTGTAGGACCTCCATGGAGCCAAGCCACCCTGTCGTGTCAGCAGACTCGTGTGGAACCCAGCCCCTCCCTCCCAGAGTGCCCTGATGGGCCGGCCTGGCCTCCCAGTGCTCCCTCAGGCCACTCACCTTCCTTTACACCTCTCTTGCTCTGCTCCTGCCCTTACCTGCCATCACGGTCCCAGTCATACACCTCCACCTTGATGGTCCTAGAAAACAAACAGCAAAGAATCCTCGGTGGGACGGGCCTGAGGGCAGGCCTCCTGCTCATGGACCAGGAGGGAGGCACGCAGGCACTCTCTCCAGGGTCCAAGCCTGTGTGGAGAGAAGACAACCTGAAAGAGAAAGAGAGAGAGAGAGAGAGAGAGAGCAGGGACCCCTATCTGCAAAGGTCTTAGGGGCAGAGGCCACCTGGAGCCATGACGGATCATCTTGAGATTTCAAGAATTTGGCTGAAGGGGCCTCAGCCCTCTGCTCACCCCACCTTCTTGGCTTCCCTAGATGGAGCAGAAGGCTCAGCAGGAAGCCAAACTGGGCATTCACCTGCGGCAGGGCCACGATGGGACAGCGAAGGGGGGAAGCTTCTGTGGGAGAGTTAGACTGCTCGGCAGGAAGGAGCCTGAGTCTGAGCCTGCGGGTGGTGAAGAGCCAGCCCTGCGGGCCAAGAAAGGGCCCTGGGCCCTGAGGGTGCCCTGTGGAGCTCGCCATCCCCAAGACTGGACCCTGAAAGGGTGGGATTTTCCTCACATCCTAGCCCAGGCTGCTTTAATTAGTTTGTTTTGACTCCTAAGCATGGGGCTGGGCTTTAAGAGCCCATCTTATTTTTAGCCATGTTTCCATGGCAACAGGTTAGCGGACCAGAAGCAGGAGGAAGGAGGTGGAGGGTTGCCTGTTAACCCTTGGTGCTGCCTGCTCCGTCCTCTCCAGGACTTCCCGGGGATGGAGAAGCCGTCGGGCAGCACCAGGGGTCTAGGAAGGTGGGAGAGGCCCGGGGGGTGGCAGTTTCTGGTCTTGAACCCCACGTGGGATGAACAAAACAGTCTGAACTGGTTTCTGTTCTATCAACATCCATTTATCCCACCGGTGGTGGGGTCCATCTCCTCCGCCCTGCCAGGAGCCGGCCTGGGAGTTCTGTGGCTCCCCAGCAGGGGGCGCTGTCTCCTTTCAGATGCGTCTATCCAGGATGTGTGCTGGGTGGAAGGGCAGATTCACAGAATGGGGCAGAAGAAAGTTCCAGAACAGAGGCCTGGGGTGCCCAGAAGGTTATGCACGAGCTAGTTTCTGTAAGCGAAACACTATGAAGCAGATACAGAGGCATGGTTTAAATCCTCTGCATCCTTACTTTATAAACACAAACCCTATGGCTGCTGCTTGAGCTGGATTGCTAAGACATCGGCACGCCTAAGTTTCTGAAGGTGCTGGAAAGGGCCCAGATGTGACTTGGGTGGCTTTGGCTTGGACACTGGACCTGAGCTGTGTGGCTTGGAGGTGGCGTTTCACTTCCCTGAACCACAAGCCTCGACTGTTAAGTGGGAAAACAGGGGTAGTAAGGGCCTGACAGGACAGCTTAGTGTGTGTGTGTGTGTGTGTGCGCGCGCGCGTGCGCCTGTGGTGGGGGAGCTGGAAAATGCCTCCTGGTTTCCACATTATCACTAACCATGCTGGGCAGTGGTGGTGCACACCTTTGGTCCCGGCCCTCAGGAGGCAGAGGCAGGTGGGTCTCTGAGTTCAAGGCCGGCCTGGTCTACAGAGCTCCAGGACCCGGTTCCAAAATCAAATGAACAAACAAATCCCTGGCTGCTGGAGCTCTCCTAACACTTTTGTGAACTGGACAACATTGGTGATAGGGACACAGAGCACAGAAGGGGGGCCTGAGCATGCGGCTGGCAAGACGGCTCTGTGGATGAGGACACAGTGGTCTAGCCTGGCAACCTGAGTTTGATCCCTGGGAAAGCAGGCACTGACTCCTGAAACGTGTCCTCTGACCTCCACAGGTGTGCCATGGCACAGTCACATTCCCCTCTGCCGCCAACAAATAAATACATTCAGTAAACAAACAAACAAACTCAAATCTCAGAGGCAAAGGGCCTGACTTATCTCTTTGCCGGGGATTTTGTCTGTGAAAGGCCCAATCCTGCATGTAACCCTGGCATGCTGCGGGGCCACTGGCCCTCTTCAGACTTGAGCTTAGGGCTCAAGTCCTGGCTGACTCAGAATCAGCTGGTCCAGGGGACGACGGGTGGGGGCTAGAAGCTCCCCAGGGGGTGGAGACTGGCGGCTGGGACTTGCTGTGAGGGTCCCCAGGGGCCAGTTTGGTCCCAACCAAGGCTCCGGGCTGTTGCAGCCTGGGAGGGTCTGCTGGACTCAGGGGCTGTGCCTCCAGCCTGGGCCCGGGTGGGGAAGAAAGCAAAAGGACAGCCCCAGGCACAGGAGAAGGCCTGGGGAAAAGCCCGGTGTCACTGTCTGTTAACCTGTCACAAATCCTGGTCACGGCAGATGGGACTTGGGACCCACGGGCCTGGACTGTCCCTGTACCCAGGCTCAGGCCAGGCTGGCTGTGACTTAGCTGTGTGACCCACTGACCTTCTGGGTGAGGACTAACGGGACAGAGCTCGGTGGCCCCTAAAACCAACATCCCGTTGGCACAAAGAGGTTAAAAACTCGGAGTCCCAGGGGAGGTGGTGAGGAGGGCAGGGCAGGGCACCGCCCTGGAGACAGCAGCCCAGTGCGGTGCCCCAGATCCTGCGGGTGCTGGCAGAGCATTCCTGCCGGTTCTGCCCCCCGGGGGGGAGGGGACTCTAACCTGTGGGGCGGTCCCGGCCTCTCCGATGGTGCCAGCCACCCTGCGGGCACTGACATGTGGCCTGCCCCTTTGGGGCACACTCAACCTTCTCTCCATCTCCAGCAATCCTGGTGTTTGTCAGGGCGTCCTCCCTGGGTCGGAGGCCGCTGTGCTCCCCTGTCTGCCGGCTTGGCTCCCAGCTACGGTGCCAGGCAGGTGTGAGGCGCTTCCGCTTCCGGCTGGCGGCGTCGCCTCTGTGAATGGGCAACAGTGGCCCAGGCCCCTGGCACGCAGGGTGAGACTGGGGGGGGGGTTGCAGATGGTGTCTCCAGGCCCCTCCCTGACCACACACAACACATGCCCTGTAGTCACCCCAGACCATGGTGATGGTAAAGGCTGCTCGGGGCAGGAGGAGGGACCTTCCCCGGCTGCTCACGGGCCCTCCCTGCTTTCCCTGTCCTAAAGGTCAGACACTCTGAGAGAAACTGGTGAGGAAAGACCGGTCCATCTCTTGGCAGGGCCCCGGGCTGGGCCATCTGGTGCTCAGCTTGTGCTTGCGTTTCTCAGGACTACAGGGGGCCCTTGCGGTGACACTTGAAGCATTTGGTAGTGGGCCTGCCGCCGCCCCCCCCCCCCCCCCGTGGCCACCGCCAAGGCCCAGTGTCCCCGCAGACTCGAGCCAGGGAGGTGGCGGCACACTCCCAGCTCAGGTGAGCCCTCTGCACCCTCCCTCACAATCTGCAGTTCATTCATGACTGACAGCAGCCTGGACAGAAGGACGGGGCTCAGTCAGGGCAAACCCTCAGCTCCCAGAATGCCAAGAGAGCAGGGCGGAGTCTGGCTGCTCCTGGAGAGTGCTTCTGGTCCCCACAGCCCTGTCCGACGCCCCAGGGCTAGATGGGGCCTGACCCCCTTTGGCTTGACCTCTGCTCCTCTGGAGCACTCAGGTTTGGGGAATGGAGGCTCAGAGACAGGAGAGCTGGACCAGGATGAGCCCAGAGGCGGCAGCTATAGAAGGAAAGGCATTGTCTTCCTTTGACAGACTCTGACCCTCCATTTTCCCATCTGTGAAATGGGCACAGCATGAATGAGGCGCTCAAGGCTATTTTTCATGACACACACACACACACACACACACACACACACACACACACACACACGTGTTTAAGCCAAGCAGGACCACTGTGACACACATCCTAAGTGTCCCCATAATTCTAACAGCATGAACCATTTTCACCCATCATGCTGGCACACTGGTCTCCTGGCAGCGAGCCTCCCCCAGTCCTCCCCTGTCACCTAGCCCACCTACTCTTCCTCCGTGCCCTGGGCCTGTGTCCTCACTGACATGGCCTCTGTCCCCTCCCCTCTGAGCTGTGCCTGGACTCCAGCCACTTTTCTTCCGAGGATTAGAATCATGGCAGCAGCTCTTCTCCAAACGCACACAACTTTCCTAATCTAAGATTGTTGCAGTTTCCAGGGGGGCTAGGGGTTGCCCATAGGCTGGGACTAAAAGGGAAGCCACACACTCAGACTACTCAGTAAGAATCTAGCCCGCGTCACACGCCCTGCCGCTCCGCACCTCTCTCCGTGGAGCCAGGGGCCAAGTGAGAGCACAGCACACTCATGTTACAGTCGTCAAGGTCTTTTGGACCTTCCTTCTCGTCGTCCCCTGCTCCTCTCCTCTCTAAACCGTTTGAAAATGGTCTCAAAAGGACCCTGAAGTGCTTTAAGGACTGAAACCACTCCTCTGGGGTCACCTTTGAACAAAGCTTCTCCGAGTCCTCCAGCTGTACCTCACAGCTACCCGGTTACACTGTGTTCTGGCCACTCGGAACAGATTTTAGAGCCAGTGTGGGTCAGACTCCTGTGTCTCCACCTCCAGAATGGCTGGCAGCATGATACAGGAAGGTGCCCACCCCTCAGTTACGAAGCACAGCCTCGCTGGAAACCCTTCCCAGTTCCCTGCGCGTGGACCCGGTGTGACAGGAGGTGTCTGCGAGAGGCGAGAGCCGAGAGGTATGCTTGAGTCGTCAATAAAAAACCAAACTATAGCCCACAGGAAAGGGTAGAATAGAAGGTGGGACATCCAGGAGGCAGAAAGGATTCTGGGATAGAGCGAGGCACAGGGAGATTTACCAGGGAAGATGTGAGGAGGACAGATGAATGGTACCTGAGCAGAGGTAACCAGCCACGCTGCAGAGGGTAGATTAGTATAAATGGGTTATTTTAAGTTCTGAGCTAGTCAGAGAAGAGCCTCGATATACGGTATAGGTATTTGTAAATGTATTTTGAGTCTCTTCAGTTGTTATTCTGGGACCGTGAGGCCGGGGAGGAAAAACACAACCCCTACTAGCCTCTGTACTGTCTGAGTCTGCCAGAGGGCCTATGGGGGAGGGGAGAACAGTGGCCTCCAACACATCACCTCCTCAGTGGGTGCGGGGACAATACTAGGCCGGGGTGAGAGTCGGCCAGACACTCCAGCCCCTGGATTAACTCTGCTGCCAGTCATGTCACAGTCCATTTGTGCCCAGCCATGAAGAAGGAGAACAAGCTGCCCTGGAGGAAGATGCAGCTGGGCTCAGGCCTGTCTGCCCTTCTCACCAAACACTTGCCTCCTCCAGGGGACCAGAGGTGAGACCAGGCCTCAGCCATGCTGTCCCCCTCCCTGTCTGCCTCTGATGGAGCTGGGTTCTAAGGGCCTGGGAACCCCTCGCAGGGAGGCAGGTTTACGAGACTGCACTGCCTACCCTCTTGCGATCTCCATCCTTTCCAACCCCTTTGCCCAATCCCCACACCCTCAAACTCCCAGCTGTCCATCCCCAGCCTTCTTTAGAATCTAATGCTATCCTGTCCCCTCCCCAACTCCAGATGCCCTGGGACCCAGCTAGGCATGTACCAGGAGTTTGTTTGATGGCAACATTCACTTTGGTCCCCAGTTCATTCTGAACAACTGCTCAGCTGTCCATGGAACTTGTGTGTGTCTGAGCACCCATGGCTAGACCGGAAGTTCCCAGAAGACCCAGAGAGCCACCTGTCCTCGAATGCCACATAGTCAGGGACTCGGTGCCAGGCACAACACAATGAACACTGGGGGAACAGACTGCTGTGTGTCTGTCCCAGCCAAGAGGAAAAAGGGGAGCACCTGACAGCCTGTAAGTGTCCCTGAAAGGACACAGGTGCCAGGATGCCATCCTTGAGCTCACCACCCCCATACACACACCCTCGGAAACCCTGTGCAGAGTCCCAGCGTGTCCCCAAGGTGTGTGTCCCCCTGCGCCATGGCTTCTGTGGGAGCAACCAGCAGTCAGCCCTCATCTTCAGCCAGTGTCTGACTTCATGAGGACCGATGCTGCCTCTCGGTACCCACCCGGCCCGCCTCCTGCTCCCTCCAGCACCCTCTGCACTGGCTAATGACATGCTTCTCTGTGTGATTACTGGATTAATGTCTGCCTCCCCCACGAGCTCTTCAGCTCCGTGAAGCTGGGAAGAGGGCGAGGTGGGCACACTTGCTCGCTTGCTCCCAGCAGACTTGCAGCACAGGCAGGGGCTCAGCCACCCAGCAGGCAGAATGCTGCCCCACTGGGGCATTTGTCGCCCTCTGGCCTCCTGCTGGCCCCGAGGGAGCAGCCCCAGAGGTCAGCAGGTGTCACCATGCTTATTTTGCAGGGAAGGACAGTTGAGAGGCAGACAGGCCAGGGCTTGCCCAGGCTGACTGATCCCTTAGTCAGTCAGGGGCGGGACTCAGGTACCAGTGAGTGGAGCTGAGGAAGAGGAGGCCAGCCGGCTCGGAAGACGATGATGAAAACACCCTCATCCCTCACTTAGGCACACGCTCAACCCGGTGTGGTCAGGGACTCTCCCTGGGGCCTTCACTGCAGGGTCCCCAGGCTGAGAGTGAGGTCGCCGGAGATGGACCCCTCCTGCCTTGCCTCCCCCTCCCTTACCCCTGCTGCCATCTGCAATAGAGAGCTCCACACCCCAGCTGGAGACACCTCTGCTCTGTCCTTCCTGGAGCAGACAGGAAGCAGCAAGAGGCCGCACATGAGGTGGTGGAGGGGGTCAGGCGGCTCCATCCCCACCCTGCCACAGCAGTCTGAGAGCAGCCCCAGGAGGCCCTCCCTCTTTGCGGGGTGGGGTGGGGGAGGGGAGGCACGACCCCTTCTCTCACCTGTCATAGTCCCCGTTGCACAGGGCCCGCACGGGGATGGAGAAGGTCTGCCACACTGGGTTGAGGGTGTTCTTCATGACCTCCGTCTTGTGACAGATGGTGAACCTGGCCGAGAAGAATGGAGGGAAATACATGAGGCAGGCGGGCAGCTCAGGCGGTCAGCACGGCAGGGCTAGCGCTGGGCGGCGCCGCAGGGAAGTTCCCGGACTAGGCAGAGCTGTGGCCGGAGCAGGGCGTCCTTCGGGCAGCGTCAGGGACCTGAGTTCCAGCCACTGCTCTGGGGCTGGCCTGTGGGAGCCTGACCAAGCCTGACTCTCCGGGCACTTGTTTTCCTGGGAAGCCGGGATCTGAACCCGGGGCTAGACGGGTGGTGCGTGCAAGTGTGTGCCCGCCCGCCTCTCGTTGGGACGTCTGTCTTCTCCTTCAGGACATCGCCAGACATCACCTCCAGGGACCCCTCCGACCAGGATGTCGCAAACATGCCAACCCTGACTGTGACACCTCCCCCCCTCCCCCGTGTCTCTCTCCTTCCAGGCTTTGCCTTTTCATCTCGTTTGTCACCATTTGACACGGTCTGTTTCTCTCCTTACTCGTTCTACTGTGGTCTGTCAGTAAAATCTAAGGTCGGCGAGAAATTGTTCCCGCTGCTGCTGAGTGGCCAGGGACAACGGCTGGCCCCAGGAGATCCTCCATCATCTTTTTTTTTTTGTGTGTGTGTGTGTGTGTGTGTGAGGGCCTCATGTAGCTCGGGATGGACCTAACCTTCTGCTCTCCTGCCTCCGCCTCTCTTCTGCTGGATCTAAGTACTGACACCGTGCCCAGCTATCAACCGATTAACAAAACAAAACAAAACAAAACAAAACAAAACAAAACAGGGGCTGGAGAGATGGCTCAGAGGTTAAGAGCACTGGCTGTTCTCCCTAAGGGTCCTGAGTTCAAATCCCAGCAACCACATGGTGGCTCACAACCATTTATAGTGAGGTCTGGTGCCCTCTTCTGGTGTACAGGTGTACATGCAGGCAGAACACTGTATAAATAATAATAAATGAATAAATCTTTAAAAACCAACCAAAACAAAGCCCATTTAATTACTTTATTTTGTATGTGCCTGAGGGACTGTATATGTGCCACAGTTGTGCACTTTCCTGCGGAGGCTGGAAGCGGATGGTGGATCTCGAACCATTGGTGACTGGGAGCCATCTAGCATGGCTGCTAGGACCCAAACCCAGAGCTCCTGCAGCCAGCCGGTGCTCTGGATGGCTGAGCCATCTCTCTAGCCCCCAGTCATATTTTAAAGGGAGGCGAGGGCCAGGGTGTCCAGATGGTAGGTGCTTGACAGCACTGAGCTCTATCTACAGCAGCCCAAGAGCCTGCTTCAAAAAAAAAAAAAATCAATAAAATAAAATAAAAAGGAGCTGCCAGGCGTGGTGGCCCTTTGGTCCCAGCACTTGGAAGGCGGAGGCAGGTGGGCTAATCTTTGAGTCCCCGGCCAGCTGCGGCTACCCTGTGTGACACCATCTCAAAAAAAAAAAAAAAAAAATTAAATTAAATTAAATAAATGGGAGCCAAGCAGGAACTGAGCATCTTGGGGCAGAGATTCCACAGCTTTCAAGGGCATTTCAGTCCAGTGGAGGCAAAGTCCTCTCTGGGGCCACCTGGGACCCCTCAGTTCCCTTCTGCTTTGCTAGCCATGTGGACCGGGCTGCCTCTGCTGTTCCTGACGTGGTGTCCTGCGCTCTCTTCTTGCCATGCCTAGCCTGTCTCAGGGGCACCCTACCTCAAGGATGGCCAGAGCTCTCCCAGCACCCACCCAGGCGGCATTAGAGCTTGGAAAGGTCACCAGGAAGCGCCAGGGCCCCACCCGAGGCCCACACAGCCTGTGCTGTTTCTTCTTTGGCAATTTTCAAGTCAAAATGTCACTCCTGTCACCGGGCTGAGCGTTTCTCCTCTGCACTCCTTCTCGCCCACCCGCTGGAGTGTGAGATCCACGTGGGAGGCCTTGTAGCTCACCCCAGAACTGGAGGAGGGGCTGGGGCGGGTGGCTGAGGGTGACAGAGAGTGAGCAGATGACAGGGGTTGAGGGGGGCAGGCTGGAGGGGCTCCCTGGGCTTCAGGGATCCACCATGGAACATTCCCTCAGAGGGTGGACGTCACCCAGCCGCCTCAGTCCTCCTACACAGACCCCTGTCCTTCCTTCACGGCCCACAAGCTCAGAGAGGTCTCCTAAGACCCCTGGGTCCCCCTGGGTGGTCCTGCTTCTGCCCGAGGTGCCAGCCGGACGCTGCTTCCTGTAGCCCCCATCAGACCCCCAGCTGCCTGGTGCCAGGATCGCTATGCAGGGGGGTCCCTGTAGGCACACAGTTGGAGCTTGGGTGTGGGAGAGTGTCACCCATCTGTCAGACAGATGTGAGTCCCAGGCCCAGAGCCAGCTGTGTATCCCCCGAATTTCCTTCAATGGCAAAATGAGTATAAAAAGAATGGCTAGAACAAACAAACAAACAAAGGAACAAACAAAAAAGGAAAACAAAAAAAGCAGGGTAATGGCGGCACATGCCCTTAATCCCAGCACTTAGGAGGTACAGGCAGGCAGATCTCTGAGTTCAAGGCCAGCCTGGGCCATAGATAAGAGTTCCAGGACAGTCAAGGCTACATGGACAAACCCTGTCTCAAACCAAAAAAGAAAAACCAACCAACCAACCAAACAAACAAACAAAACAGAGAATGGCTATCGTTGAAGAAATGGCTCAGTGGGTAAAGTGGGGAAATGGCTCTGACTTCACACACACACACACACACACACACACACACACACACACACACACACGCTTCTTGGACTTGGGTTCTGGACTGCATATGCCAGCTGAGTACCAGCCCAGTCTGTTTTTCGACGTGTGCCTTCCAACTGTGAGCCAAAGCAAAACCTTCCTTAGGTTGCTTTTGTTGGCCCAGGTCATCACAGCTAGAAGACAAGTGATACACAGCGGCCATTCCGGCGGGCAGCGTTCTAGCACACCAGAGGGTTCTGTTGGGTTACAGCTGCCTAAAATTACTCTGTTTGTTGTACCTACTAACACCAGGCCAGGCCCAGCTGGCAGCTCGGCTGTCCAGTTTCTCCAGGATCCCAGAGGCCCCTCCAGGCCCCCAGAGGCTGTCATCTCTGAGTGTAGAACTCCTAAGGCCACAGTCGTTCCTTTGCCCATCCCCAGTGCCCTGGGCTCCCCTGGCCCGCCCCGGTGCCGGTCCTCATGGGTCTCCTTGGAGCCCCTCTGCCCGTCCCTCCCCCCCCCCCAGTTCGGCTTAGGCACCTCCCACCTGCTCCGGTGTCAGTCAGAGCCTTCCCACGCAGCCCTCCAGAGCTGCTCTCTGCACGCACCCCTCCTCCTGCCCGACACTGCCGGGCCCTAAGGCTGCAGCTCAGCTTCCCCACAGGGACGGACAGGGGAGCCTGGTCGCTCACAGCAGCCCCAGCCTTTTTCCTCTGCCTCCCCCTGTGCTAAAACCAACTCGGAGTCTCGGGGAATGATTTAGAGCGTCCTGCTGGGATCCTCCGAGAGACAAAGGAGCCCTTTGTCATGCAAATGATCGCACCTACTACCTAAGTAGTTCGAGTTTAAAAATCAGTTCTCCTGCACCGAAATACACCTCTCCTGCCTGCGGCTGCCCCACCCCCGGCGCGCATGCGCGCGCACACACACACACACACACACACACACACACACACACACACACCCATGCACAAGCACACTGGCACTAGGGGTCTAGAGTGCCTCGCCCTGAGCTCCAGCTCAGCCCAAGGTTAGCCCTCCGGCCCTGTTAACCGCGGTGCTCCTCACTCAGCCCCAAGGACCCATTTTCTTCCTCACCGAGTTTCTCCAATTAACCCTGCTGGCCTCATCGCTTCCGCCGCCTTCCGCAGGATCCCAGAACCGGCTGCTTAAAGAGGCCGTGGAGACCACCTCATCCAATCGCTTCATTTCACAGATGAGAAAACAGGCCCAGCGAGGGGGCAGAATGTGCCCTGGGCCACACAGCTGGTTGGTGGGGGGACTGGGGTTCTCAGCCTAGTTTCTGACCCGCACTGGCCAGCATGCCCAGTCCATTTCCCCTAGCTCTAATTTAATGAGGTGGGGAGGGGGACAGGGCCTTTCCACGCTATGGTTCTGAATACGTGCACAGGAAAGAGGTGTGGGGCGGTGGGGGAGGGCCCCAGCTCTGCCCGGCCCGCTGTGCGGTTGGGGGACCTGTGAGCGGGCCCTGGGTTCCGTGCGAGGTGTCAGGGTGCGCACAGCGAGGCATTTCCGACCTAACCCTGGTTTTGGGCCCTCCCCAGGCATACACAGCGCCCGCCGCTGCCGAGAGCCTCCCAGAGGCCAGGTCCCCAGGTTGGCTTTCTCGGGTGGGTCATGGGCGGCTGTGCCCTCCCCGCCCTGCCTGGTGTCCGGGTGCCCGGAGGGGGGAGGCGGGACTCACGTTCCATCCTCGTTGCTCCTGTAGAACACCAAGAAGGGGTCGGATTTCCCGAAGAAATCTTTCTTGTCCAGCTTGTTGGCACAGAACTGCATGGTAGCCACGTCCTGGAAAGGAGGGAGGTCAGGGTGGTGAGGCAGGGGGGTCCAGAGATCGGCAGGGGCACACAGGGCATCACGCCGGGCACAAGCCCCAGGCCTACCTGTGGGACAGAGGGCCAGCTTCTCCAGCAGCGCACAGGCCTAGGGGACCAGCCGGCTGGAGAAGCACAGGGATCTGAAGCTGCCCCGGGTTCGAATCCCAGCTCTACCACTGTGACGTTATGTGACCCCTCCCCCTCCAAGGAAGGCAGGTGACCTCTCAGCGCTTCTGGTTCCCCTCTCTGGGGCTCACAGGGGTAGCAGTGAGGAGCACAGGTCAAGTGTATAGAAGTGTTCGCCATGATGAAGCCAACGGCCACTCTGGGCATGGGCTGCTGGGCGGCACCTTGAAGCCTGACACTGTCCATGACTCCCCATACTCTCACAGACACCTGTGCTTAGGTGTCCCACTAACCGGAGTGTGCCCTCGGCCCAACACTTTAAGAATGGGACAGGAATCAAACTCAGGGGCCAAAGGCTCACAGTTGGGGAGGTGTGGGGGAGGGGAGGGGTGCAAGGACAGCTTTACTGAGCTCCACAAACAGAGCTAATTTTGACACCCCCCCACCAGCTCCTTCTCCCCCTGCCTGACATCTGCAAAGAGGCAATCAGGCCTTGAGAGAACCCCTTAGTGGGGTCACACTCCTCTCTGACCAGGTCCCCTCGGGCTCTGACCCCACCTCTACCCCTCAGGACACCCCCACTTTTGGCTCTGCCCTCTCGGAGCTCCACCCTTTCAGGGTCCTGCTCCCCAGCAGGAGGACCCTGGCCAGGCAGGCAAGATGACCAACCACCGCTCACCTTCCTGCCTAGCCCTCTGCAGTGAAACTGGCTAGCTGTGAAAGAAGGCAGCTGGCGATTAGGGGAGCAGAGATTCAAACACCTCAGAGTCAGGCTTCATGGGCACACCCCAAACCCTGGGATGCACCCTGAGGGACAGCAAACAGCCCCTCACCGGATTCACCTCCCTGCTTTCTTTACTAGCCACACAAACCGGGGACCCAGAACAGGGTCTGAGCGGAAAGCTCTTGCTCAGAAAGAAATAGGAAATTTCAAAGACTATGGCCTAAGTGTGGGGCCTGAGGAGTTGCAGAGCTGGCACTGGCATCTTCCCATGGTGGCTTCAGGGGACCAGAGTCTGCTCAGGGGAGCCATGGGATGGCCCCGAAAGGAGACAAGAGGCCCAGTCCTGGCTCTACAGAGCCTCGTGACATCCTTACCTGAGTGAAAACACGAGCCTCTCATGTGACACACTCAGGCTAACCCTAACCCACGCACACACTGGAGAGGGCCCAACAGCACAGCCCAGCCGCTCGTTGCCTTTTGAAGAACCTTCTGAGAACCTTGCAAGGCCAGGTAGGGGCCAGAAAGGTTAGATCAAGAGTCAATGTAAGCCAGGAGTATGGCTCACGAGTGTTTGCCCAGCACACACAAGGTACTGAGTTCACCCCAGCCCTGGAACGAGAAAAACGGGGGCCACCATCTGCTTTGGGGTGGAGTTGACAGTAATAGCCAGCTGTCGTCTGTCTATGAACATGGCAATACAGGGTGTATGCAAGGCGCCCACCGATTTTTTTTTTAAGGTGTGTGTGCTAGGGTTATAAAGAACACCTGATATGGGTCCCCCAGTGGGGGTTGTGGCCCAAAGGTTGAGAACCTTGGATCTGATTCTTAGGCAGGCCTCAACGTCCCCACGGCAATCTCTTTCACCCGCCCAGCCATCCCCACTGGGCTGCCTTTGTATCTATGCTTCATTTAAGCCTTTCAACGATTCTATGGGGTAGGCACCGTTCTCCTGCCTATTTTACACAGAGGGTGATGGGTTCTGGGCGCTTGGCACTCAGGAGTTAGAGGCTGGCGGAGCTCTGTGAGTTCAAAGCCAGCCTAGTTTACACGGTGAGAGTTCCTGATCAGGCTGGCCAGGGATGGACAGTGAGACCTTCTCTCTTTCTCTCTCTCATACACACACACACACACACACACACACACACACACAGTGAGCATACATGCAAAAGGGCCCACTGAGGCTGAGCTCCAGCCACTAAAGCCTAAATTCAATCCCAGGGAGCAAAGAACCGATTCCTGCAAGTTATCCTTTGACCTTCACGTCTGCCACGGCACAATCCTGCCTATATACACGAAGCACGAATACATGAAACGTAAGAAAAACAGACCAAGAAGTGGAGTCCCAGAGCAGGGAAGCACCCTCGCTGGAAGCCACAGAGTAGGGCTCCGGAGGCGAGTTGCCGAGACTGTGAGCGATGCCCCCCCCCCCCCCCCCCGCATCTCCAGGTAAGCTTAACTATGTTCTATAGCCTCCATCGGGGGAGGCACAGAAGTGTGAGATCCATTTTGAGGGGCCTCTGTGCAAACTCGTTAAAATGAAAAAAGAAAGAAAAAAAAAAAAGGCAGGCTCAGAACTCCAGCTACATGGAAGGCTTGGCCAGGGTGTGACAGTAGATTTCCTGTCCATGGTAGATAAGTGAGGCTCATCTGGATCCCACCCACCGCCAACACACACACACACACACACACACACACACACACACACACACACCCTCTCTCTCTCCAGTGACACTTGCCCAGAGCCCACTGTGACTGCTGTACCATGCAGGGCCCCTGGAAGACAAGACAGACCTTCAGAGAGGTTTTCGGCTTGTCACCAAAGCACTGACGAACACCCAGTGGGCAAGTCCCCCAGGGGCAGGAAGTCGAGGTCCCAGCACAAGCTAAGCAAGCCCGAACCCTGACCGGAGCGGCAGCCTGTGCTGTGGGGGGTTGGGGAGGATGATATCCCCCTCCATCAGTGTGGTTGGCGGATGAGTGGCTCTGGAGGAGAGGCAGGAAGAGCCATGCCGTGGCCTGGATCCCAGGCTTCCCATGAGGATCAGGTTTGGGAGGTTTGATGCTGAGGTGGGGCTCTCCCAGCCGAGAGAGAGAGATGCTGTTTGGAGTCTGTGCACCCCAGGGAATTGGTGGCACGGAAGATAAAACTCGCTCCCGAGATATATAATTTCCTGCAATTTCTGCCTTTCACCCTATCTTTTTAAAAAACATATTAAGTTTCTCTAAAACAGCAGGATTGCTTCAATTTGCATATCCCCCAAATGCTAATTGCGCTGCCTAGGAGATGCTGCAGGCAGACTTTCTCTGCAGTGGGGCTCCCCACCCTCCGGAAGAAGGCTGAGGAGGTCACAGGTCAGGCCCAGAGGGCAGCAGGCCTGGCATCCACTCTTCTGCCTGGGTCAGCAGGTCAATGGGAAACCTAAGGGCACCTCTGAGGCTCAGTAATCGAACACTTTAAAAAAGAAATCATCATCAACAATAATAATAATAATAATAAAAAGCTGTGATAAACAGGACACTGAAATGTGAACCATTTTTATGAATGAAGCAACTGAGTCACACAAAAAGTCACATAGAGCCTGCCCAGGATCACACACTTGAGTTCTTTGGTTGCTGTTTGTTGTTTTTGATTTTCAAGACAGGGTCTCTCTATAGTCCTGGCTGTCTTGGGAATTGCTTTGTAGACCAGGCTGACCTCAAACTCACAGAGATCCACCTGCCTCCGCCTCCCAAGTGCTGGGATTAAAGGTGTGCACCACCACCGCCCGGGCTGGCACTTGAGTTCTTAGTCAGCCTATAAGCCAACCCTGAGAGACGTTTTTAAATGAATAATAAGACCATGGTTTGTCTATTGTCTTTGGGGTTTTCCTAATTTCCTAGAGTTAGCACATTGTTCTTTTTGGTCAGATAAAAATGTACAGTGAGGGATGGCAGGTGTGATGGTAGGTAGGAGGCAGAGGCAGGTGGATCTCTGTGAGTTCGAGGCCAGCCTGGTCTACAGAGCAAGTTCCAGGACAGCCAAGGCTACAGGAAGAAACCCTGTCTGGAAACAAACACACAGAAGGGAATCATATGAAAGAAGGGGGAGTTAATAAGACTTGAGAGGACAGGAGCTCCACAAGGACCAAATATATCAGGGCACAGGGGTCTTTCACGAGACTGTTCCTCCAACCAAGGACCATGTATGATATAACCTAGAACCCCTGCTCGGACATAGCTCATGGTAGCTCAGTATCCAAGTGGCTTCTCTAGTAAGGGGAACAGGGACTATTTTTGACATGAACTCAATGGAGAGCTCTTTGACCCCCCCCCTCCCCGGAGGGAGGAGCAGTCTTGCCAGGCCACAGAAGAGGACATTGCAGGCAGTCCTGAAGAGACCTGATAAGTTAGGGTCAGATGGAAGGGGCGGAGGTCCTCCCCTATCAGTGGACTTGGAAAGGGGCAGGGAGAAGATGAAGAAGGGAGGGTGGGACTGGGAGGGAATGAAGGAGGGGGCTACGGCTGGGATACAAAGTAAATAACCTGTGATTAATATAAAAAAGAAGAATAAAAGATAAAAAAAAAACCCACACACACAGAAAACCACCACCAACAACCAAAAGACTCCAGCACCCACAAAACAAGCCACATGGTCTCATGGGCACCCGTAGCCCTGTGCTGTGCCGGTCTGAGGCCGGAAGGTCTGGGGCTCACTAGCTGCCAGCCCAGTCAAACAAAAGAACAAGAAAGCCCGAAGCTTCAGGGTCAGGGAGAGATCCTGCCCCAAAGAAATAAGGTGGAAAGTGACACTTGTACACACGTGCGTACACACACACACACACACACACACACACACACACGCACACGCGGGGGGGGGGGGGGGGGGGGGGGGAGGGGAGGCCAGTGAGGGGGCCTTGGGCTGACAGCTATTCAGACACAGGCGGTGGTCACAGCTGAGGGAGATGGCTGCGTGACCCCTTTGTTGGTGCACTAACTGTGAAGAGGCCTCGGGGTCAAGGGTCAAGCTGACAGTCCTTTGTGGCTGTGACGGCCGACTTCCCAGTCAGCTGTGCCTACGCTGATCTGATCTTTTGGAGGCTGAAAACCCTCCGCTGACCGCTTTCCCTCCCCCTCGCGGTGTCTGGGAAGCTGACCTAAATCCAGTGCTTGGGAGGAAAAGGAAACAGTCAGGACACAGCAGGTGAGCTGGGCGTGGCGGCGCACGCATGTAGGGGGAAGGCGCATGTGTGGGGAGCCCGGGAGCGATCTGGGATGTAGAAGCGTCTCCCAACCAACCAACCGACCAACCAGAGGCTGGTAAGGTGGCTCAGTGGGCGAGGGGGTCTTGCTCCCACGCCTCACAAGCTGTGTGTGACCCCCAGGCCCTACCCGGTGACAGCAGAGA
Organism: Psammomys obesus; assembly: GCF_907164565.1. Classification (NCBI taxonomy): domain Eukaryota; kingdom Metazoa; phylum Chordata; class Mammalia; order Rodentia; family Muridae; genus Psammomys; species Psammomys obesus. The sequence continues at coordinate 4,987,247 of NW_026590405.1, read as the reverse complement.
GCTGACTCCCCGTGCTAGCTCCGGCCTGTGTGCACAGGAGCACACAAAAAAGTAAACGAATCAGTGCACGCAAATCCACAAGCGAAAAAGAACGCAGGCCGCTCAGCGCAGAACGGTTTAACTGTATCGAAGAGGGAGCTGAATTGAACAAATGACGCCCCGCCGTGCAGTGAGGGGTAACGGGCGGCTCTGACCAGGCTGTGACCAGACCAGTGGCTGGGCGTGGCGGTGCACGTCTTCCACCTCCGCACTCCACTCAGGAGGATCTTTGCGCCTGAAACCAGCTCGATCTACACAGCAAATTCCAGGCCAGGAAAAGCTGTACAGTGAGACCCTGTCTCAAAAATAAAGCAACCGAACAATGAGGTACCAAATTATAGAAAGAAAAAAAAAAAAATCTGTATCTGTAGCCATAAAAAAAAAGGTCAACAAATAATTCTCTCTGGGCAATTTTTTTCTATTCTCCCCAACCTGTGCAGAATCAACACGGGATTTTTTTTTCTTTCTTTTTCATTTCCACGTGTGTACGTATGTTCGCCTGTGTGTAGGTACACGTGTGTGCGAGGGCGCTCGCATACACGCCTGAGTGTGTAGGGGCTGGAGGAGGGGTTAACTCGGGCGCCCTCCTTGTTGACTCTCCATCTTTTTCTACAGGCAGAACCCATGTGGCGTGAACTGTGGTTCGCTCCTCTGTGCAGCGAGTGCCTGAGCCGCCTCCCAAGGGCTACCATGGGCCAACGCGCAGTCACATGGGCGTATATATTTAAGCAGCAGAGACGGTGTTTTTGTTTTTTATTTTGTTTTGATTTGACTAGAGCAATTACTCCCGAGACTAGGAAATTACACACCGCGCTCTAAGGGAGGATGCTTGAGCCTGTTCAAGCACTGACGGGCCCTTCTCCTAGCCTTCAGCCGGAGGCAGCTGAGGGTCTGAGGACTCAAACCCCACCCCCACTTCACCCATGGCACCTCCAACCTCTCCCATTCCCTCCAATGGCTTCTTCCTTCCAAAGTCTGCAGCAACGAGAAACACCAACCCTCAAGTCTCCTGTGAGTTCAAGGCCAGCCTGGTCTACAGAGCATGTTCCAAGATAGCCAGGGGCTACACAGAGAAACCCTGTCTTGAACCCTGTCCCCACCTCCATCAAAAAAAGGAAAGAACTCCAGCCCCTCCTTCCAACATCTTCCCTTCCTCCCTTCCTCCCCCTCTCTCCCACCCTCCCTCTCTCTCCCCTTTGGCTTTTGCACAGCCTCCTGCCTCCCAGGGAGCTAGTTACAAGATTTAGCGTGTACCTGCTTTTCCACACGGGCATGTAATGAAACACCCATGGATTTTCCTTCAGGATCAAGAACATCAGGAAGCATGTGTGGAAAAAAGACGCAGCGCGTCTGCCAGGGTGGGGAGGCTGGGATCGCTGGCTGGCATTACACTAAATAATGACAAGTCCCGGGGACAGAGGGCAGACACTCACTTGCTGACTTGAAATGGATGAACTCCTAATTAGTCTGGAGAGGATTCATAGGTGTGCTGGGGAGCAGGAGGGGGGGGGACCCCAGGACGCTGCAGCCTGATGCTCGGGGCCTCCTGACCGGGCAGGATGCCAAGGATGAGGCAGGTCTCTGCTCCCCATTGGTCACCTGGGTGGCTGGTACTGATCATGGTGACTAAGCAGCCTGCAATGCCAGGAAGATCCGGGGCTTTCTGCTGCACCCACTACTGGAACCCATCGCTCTGGATCCAGTTCCAACTCTCTCTCTCTCTCTCTTTTAAAGATTTATTTACTTATTCCATATACAGTGTTCTGCCTACATGCCAGAAGAGGGCATAAGATCTCATTATAGATGGTTGTAAGCCACCATGTGGTTGCTGGGAATTGAACTCAGGATCTCCAGAAGAGCAGCCAGTGCTGTTAACCTCTGAGCCATCTCTCCGGCCCTGGTTCCAACTCTCAAAGCCAGTTTTTCCGCTGACGGCTACAAGCCTGCAGAGCCCGCAGGGCGACCATTCCAAGTCACTGAGAAATTGTCCCTCGCCTGTTTTTGGTTGAGGAAGGCTCTCACTATTTAGCCCAGGCTGGCCTGCAACTCAGAGATCCACCTGCCTCTGCCTCTGAGGAGCTGGGATTAAAGGCATGTGCTGCCAGCCACACAGGGACTTAATTTTTTATTTTTATTTTTTGAGACCGAGTTTAGCCTGGGCAAGGTCCTGGGTTCAACCTGCAGCATAGGTTGTATTTGTGAACAAGAGAGCCTCAGAAAGGTTTCAGACCATGAAGGAATGTGTCCGTATCCTCACAGGGTCTGGGAAAATGTGGTTGAGTCTGGGCAGCTGACACCCTGTCAACCTAAGGACCTTGACTGTCTTTGCATCAAATCTGACTGTAGGAACCTTCTTGGCATTAATATTCCAGATGAGCAAGGCTTTTCTCCTACCTACTAAAGTGAGCCTGTGACAGGCATCCATGCCGTCCTTTGCTGTCCTGGCCACCCACGCAGGCTCCCGGGCTGAAGGCAGACCCACTCCAGACCCCGCCCTCTCCCTTTGATCCTCCCACTGAAAGCCTGAGTTGCAAAGCTGCTCACATGTAATTATTTTAATTCAGCCAGATGCTGAGAATTAGTCTCTTTTCCTTGCAAGGATTCTAGGGAAAGAGAGAATTCAGCCAAAGATGTGCCAGAAGAAAAAGGGAGCTGACAGCCTCTGGAGGGAGGGAGGGAGAGAGGAAGGCCCCAACCCTCCCACCCCCCAAGTGTGGGCAAAGCCTCCAGTGAGAAACTGCTGTGTCCAAGGATGAAAAAGGAGAGGGGGAGGATGGGGAGGTGGGGAGGAAGAGGAAGGGAGGCAGGAGGGGTCTAAGGTGGTAAAGGAAGATGTTTACAAGCTTCCAGGGAACCAACAGCAGCCTAGGCCCCCACGCTTCGAGTCTGCACAGCGGCCCCACTGATGTTATTTAAAGAAGCACTGAGAAGGAGGAGGTCAGGGCTGGGCTGAGAGCGCAGGGGACGTGAAGCCGCACCACCCTGAAATTCCCACACAGCCTCCCTCCTAACTGCTGTCAGGCGGCAGCCATCCTCACCACCATCACCCTCACCATCACTTAACCAACCGTCCCATGGCAAGGGAACCCTGAGGCTCTGGGCTTAGAAGCTAGAAGGCGGTGTTTGGGTCCCCCAGGCCCGGAGTTAGTGTGGGTGCTGAGAATCAAGCCCGGGTCTTCCGCAAGAGTGGCCAGTGTTCCAAACTACGTCATCTCTCCACCCCGCCCCCGCCATGTCCATCCCTGCTCATTGGTTTTTTTAAGATGGGGTCCCTCTACATATCCAGGCCTAGAATTCACAGAGATCCTCCTGCCTCTGCCTCCCAAGTTACGGGGATCAGATGCATTTGCCAACATGCCTGCCTACCAAGCCGCTTCTGAGTGGGTTCCACTGTCACTATTCTAGAAGGAGCTAACACACGGTTACATTTGCTCTGCCGTAGTCTGTGGATGATGGTGGATACAGGGCTGCTCAGATTCTGGGCGGCCAGGGAGTCTGGTTTCTCTTTCTCCTTCCGACAGCCCCAGGCGAATCCCGGGTGCCTGGGCTTGGGCTGTCACTTAGCCCTCCCCCACCCCAAATCCTGCCTCAGAGGGGTTCCTCGATGACCTCAGGGATGCCTGGCTGGGGTGGCCTGGGGGCTGAGCTGGGGTAGAGCCCAGTTTTGCTTCCTGTTGTTCCAGAGAGAGGATGCAGTTTCTGGTAAAATGGGAATCTTTCTCGAGTCGTTCCCCCATGCATCGTCCATAAGGCTGGTCTGCGGCCATTCTGTGAGGCATTTTTATTTTATTTTTTAAGATTTATTTCTTTCGTATTTAACTGTATGGGTGTGTGCACATGCCTGTCGGTACTGTGAAGGCCACACACATGCCGGATCCCCTCGGAGCTGGAGTTCCAGGCAGCTGGGAATGGCCGGACATGGGTGCTGGGGAACTGAGCTTAGACTCAGTGCAAGGAAAGCACACATTTTAAAGCACTGAGTCTTGACAGTTAATTGGAGTGGGAGGGCACGCCCCACTGTGGGTGGTGTCATCCCTACGCAGGTGACCAGGTCTTTGATCTACAAGAAATCTAGTTGATCCTGACCCTAAGAGCAAGCCAGGAAGCAGCGCTCTTCCACGGTTTCTGCTTCAAGCACTTGCCTGGGCTCCCCGCTCTGACTTCCCTCCACGCAGGACTGTTCCCCAGGACTATATGCTAAAATAAACCCTTCCCTCCCGAGCGGCTTTGGTCATGGCGGTCATGGCGGTCATGGCAGCAGCCCAGCGCAACCCAGAACGGTGCCGATCACTGACAAATGGCTCCCTTTATCCCTACAGCATCTTTGCAACATCAGAACCCTGACCCCGTTCTCGAGTGGTAAGCCACCCCCGGGACCTGCTTCTCCACAGTCCTACACAAGAGTCAAAGCCAAACGGTGCCTGGGATTGCAGACTCTCGGCTTCCCAACAGCCACACCCTCCCCTATTTCATATTCATACCTACCCACACTCCCATCCACGCATGCACACGAACTCACGCTTGTGCCCACACACAGACACATGTAGCCCCCTCCGCTCCGCCGAGGGTGTCACCCCTATGCCAACCGAAGAGTGACAACCCAAGCCGGGACAGGCTGTGGTCATCGCTGCCGGTGCCCTGGCAGTCGGGGCTGAGGGACTTGTGACAGGGCTCAAAGGAGCCTGGCTCTGTGCTCCCCAGGCCGCCCCTCCCTGCTCAACCATAAGGATGGACTCTTCAAGCTCCAGCGTCACGGCGTCATGCCAGCCGGATCACGAGGCGCCCTGTCTCCCCGGGGCTCCCTCCGGGAACGGGCCGTCCTGGGTCACGGACCACTTACCCTGCAGTTGCTCAGCTCCTCTGCGGACAGAATGATGGTGCCGCACTTCTTCCCAGGGACGCCGCTGGAGGAAACGAGGCAAAACAAACACACAAACCCAAAATGACAAGCCAGACCGGGACAGACCAACCCAACACTCCTGGGCCGGCCAGCCCGTGCCCGCCCCGTGCCGTCCGGGCAGCTGACCCCAACACCCCTGAGATAGAAAGTGTCCGGAAGTGCCTGGGCAGTGTGGCCAGGCGCTGCGGCCTGGGTGGCCCTCAGCCTGGGTGGCCCTCGGCCTGGGTGGCCCTCAGCCTGGGTGGCCCACCCCCTGCTCCCGAGGCCCACCGGGGAGGTCTTGAACTGGCAGCAGCACCCAGACTCACCCGGAAGCTTCCGGACCAGTAACTCTGGAGCTTTCCATCCAAAGACCACTTCTGTGGGCAAAAGACCTTGTGGGCTAGCCACCCTGTACCCGGCTGACCCAGGGTCCCCCAGTGGTCCTGACTCTGAGCCAGTCTGCTTCCTCGAGGGAAGAGCAGCTGAGGATGGGGTAGGGCTTCCGGGAGGGGGTTCTCTCCACGGCTCTCTTCTGTAGCTACCTCCCTCTGAATTCCTTGGCTGGGGGACCTCAGAAAGGCAAGCCGGAGAGGGACTCTACTCAGGGTACCCCAACACCTCAAGCTACCCTCCCACCTCTTCCCGTGTGTGTGTGTGTGTGTGTGTGTGTAATACCCTAAGGACTAGCCCATGTCACTCTAACATCTGAGACTAAGCCAGGGGGATAGCAGGGTCACTGAGAGAAAGAGTCATATGTGAAGCTGAGGGCTAGCTGGGACTAGAGTTCAAAGGTTACTTACTCTTCTGCCCCTGCCCATACACACGGTGACATAGAATCTGTTTTTCTAATACGTGCACACAGTGCCTAATGCACAGAGGGCCCTAGATGGGCCCAGTTTCCCCTCCCTGCATCCTTGCTTCCCCGTTGTGGGGTGCTGTAATACCCAGACCCCATCTCCTGCCCAGCCCAGGCGGCAGCATGCTGTGTGGAACCCACTGGGCTTTCGCCAGCATCAGCCTTTGGAGGGAGAGGTTCCGGCAGAGGAGGAAAGAGAGGAAGAGACGCCTCCTGGGGTTGAAGAAACAGCCCAGGTCCCTCCGAATTGAGTGGGCAGAGCAGGGGTCACCTCTGCCCCAGGCAGGTGGTGGCCGCTGCAACTTGTCCCCTGCTCTTGGGCAGCCCTTCCCCACGCACTGGCCTGGCAAAGCCCAGGCGGGAGCCTGGCAGCAGCCTCCTCCGCCCCTGGCTCCCCATCTGCCGCTCTGCCTTGGACTCCACCTTCTATTTCTGCTCTTGCTTTCCCTCCTCTCTTGCCTCAGCCTGCTCCTACGGGCTTGGTGTTCCTTCCTCTTCCTACTGCTCTCTCTCTCTCTCTCTGGACTTTGCCCCTCTCTTACATCTGCTCACAAGCCTTCAGCTCACTGGTATCCACCCTCCTCCTAAACCAGCAGCCACACCGGCCCTGAGCTAGGAAAGGGCCCACGTACTGCTCCTCCAGCCTCTTCCCTCACAGGCAGGAGGCCGGGACCCCCTTACTCAGCCCCAGAGGCCCTGAGCCTCGCAGGGTATGACAGAGAAGCCAGCCTGGAGCTTCTCCTCAAAAGAGAAGAGGGAAGACCTCGGAGGGTCTGTGTTGGCCATGTTTTTTTTTTTTTTAATGAGGCCAGCCAAAAACACAAAGTCAGAGAGGGAACTGGGGGAGCAGACAGCCCTCTGTAGGCCAGTTGATCTATGAAAGCAGTGTGTGTGTGCGTGCACGCATGTGGTGGGGGAAGTGGGAGTTTGAGCCAATCAGACTCCATAGTGAAGAGAAGCCTCATATTTAATAGGGAAACCACAGAGAAGAAAGAACCAAGAGCGGTGTTAGATGGAGAAAAGGGAGAGGGAATGGGCAAATCTGAGGGAAAAAGGGAAGTGAGAGGTCCCAGGCACTCGACCCTGGGCACAGTCCACTCCTCTGAGCCCTGCCCTGCTCCCTGACGTCCCAGGAGCCACCACGGCTCAGCAGGCTTCCAGCCCTGGCCCTGAGAGGAGGCCATTTTGGTGCCTGAGACCTTGTGGAGGGACCCGGAACCCTTTGTCTTCCTCCCCAGGGGTTAGCAGTAGATCAGGAGCCGGCCCCGGAGGCAGGTGGCCTCTGTAGGGCTGGCTGAGCGCAGAAGGACACGAGGGCCACGGCTGAGTGGTGACCTACCCGTTAGACACGGCTGGCATAGGTTTGCCTGTCCGGGAGTTGAGGCTGAAGGCTCCTATCCTGTGGAGACAGAGCAAGAGAGCCAGTCGTGAGCCCAGGACCCCAGTCTTCTTGGGCCAGAACATGTGATGTGTAGACCTGAAGCCAGGTTTCTGCCTTGGAAGTCATTAAAGCAGGAGCAAAATCCCAGACCACAGATCTCCCCAGATCTCAGGGTGAAGCCCTAGGTGTTCAGAGCGGGGACCCCAGACCAGCAGACCCAGCAAAATGTGCTTCAGGCCTACCCCAGTCCCATGGGTACGGAAACCCTGAGGTGCAGCCCAGCCTCTGCCCCAGGGGATCCTGACACCTGCTGCAGGTGGAAACTGTGTGGCATCACTGGGCCTCAGTGGCTTATCTGTGACTCCCCGTTTGCAGGCTGAAGGCCCAAACCCCAGCGCCCACATGACTACATCTGGAGACAGAACCTTTCCAGGGGGCTGCAGAGATGGCTCAGCAGTTAAGAGCAAGGAGTGTTCTTCCAGAACCAAGTTTGCTTCCCAGAACCCAGGGAAGGAGGCTCACAGCCAGCTCCGGTACTCTGGCGCCCCCTCTGGCCTCGGAGAGCACCTGCACTCACGTGCACCCCCCCCCCAGACACCTACACTTAGGTAAAAATAACTTTAAGAACAGAGTCGGTTAAGGAGATGAAGTCACGTGGGTGGGGTCTGCCTGCCCCAACACACACAGAACGGTGACTCCAGGAAGACAGGAGAAGAAACAACACATCCGTCCCAAACCAAGGAGAGCAGGCCCAGCAGAAGGAAACTCAGCCCAGCGCCCTGAATTTGGAATTCTGGCTTCCAGCAGTGTGAAAATGTTAATTTCTCTTACTTAAGCCACTCAGTATGGTATCCACATCCGCAGCCCTTGGAAGTTAGCACAGCTGGCAGGGTTTGTGGCACATGCCCAGAAACGAGCCTTTGGGAGACGGAGGCACAAGGCACTGTTTGAGGCTTTCCTGGGTTATAGACAAAGACCCCGGGTTGTGACTTTAAAACTGGGTGTGGCGGTGCCCAGTTGCAATCCTAGGACTCACAACGGATCTTGAGCATGTTCCCTGTTGTGAGACTGTGTCACCCTCAAACACAAGGGACCCAAATCAATGATGTCATTGTCCCTCAATGGGCACAAGCTGCTGCTTCCTGGACCCCTGTGTGACAACAGAGCCTCTGGATAGCAAGTCTCTTCGTTTCTTTGTTTCATTTTCTGAGACCGTTTCTCTGTGCACCCCTGGCTGTCCAGGGACTCTCTGTAGACCAGGCTGGCCTCGAACTCACAGATGCACCTGCCTCTGCCTCCCGGGTGCTGGGATTAAAGGCGTTTGCCACCAAGCCTGGCATCGCCTGTATTTACGAAATCCTTAGGTGAGTCAGAACACCTAACGCAGAGCAAATGCTCAGCACAGGCTTGCTGTGCTGTCTCCCGGGGAATAGTGCCTGGGGGACTGTCAGCACTTGTCCAGGAATATGCAACGTTTCTGACTAGGGAGCACACGCACACACAGCCCGCAGACACCGAGGGCTTCCTGCAAAGACTTCACTCGAGAAACACTGACCCTCACATCTGTCCCGGCACAGATGCCGGCGAACAGAACAGGCGCTGCTCACGGTGGACACTCCTGGGGGAAGGCCCTGCCTCTTCCTCCGCGTTCCCGCCCCCAACACTTCAGATCTCGCTGGTACAAGGGAGAACCAGGCCCGGGACTGGGTGGGTTTAGACCTAGGTGGGAGCTGGGAGGTGTAGATGCATCCCGGGACTTTCCTCCACCAGAGGGTGCAGGAAGGGCGTGAGAGAGGGCAATGGGGGGGGGGGGGGGGTGTGATCAAAATGCATTATTTGCACGTGTGAGATGGTCAAAGAATCAGTAAAAATAATTTTAAGGTGTGTAAATCTGAAAGAAAGGCCCCCTACACGCTGCTACTTAAAAAGAGCTAATTGTGACCTCTCCCCGGGGAAAATACCACTTTTCTCTCCTTGTAAAGTTTGTTTTTACTATTTTTAAGTGTGTGTGCTCGTGTGTTCGCGTGCATGTGGGTGTGTGTGCACACGAGGCTGGAGGTGTCGGGTCCCTTGGGACTGGAGTTGCAGCCGGCTGAGAGCCACCGGACGGGGGTGCCGGGATAAAGGCGACATTGCCACACCTCTGCAGTGAGGGCTCTTAGCCTGAGAGGCACCCTTCCGGGCTGCTCAACTGGAGAACAGTTTTGGGCCTCTTTGAATTAGTGAGTTCCAGGCCGGCCAGGGATGGATAGAAAGATCCTCTCTCAAAAACAAAAAAAAAAAAAACAAAACCAGAAACAAAAAAAAAAAAAAAAAAAAAAACACAGAACAAAGCAAAACACAGCCCCCACACACAGAACCTAAAACAAACAACAGCAACAGCAGAACCCCCGAAATTCTAAATTAAATCTTTGCTGTTTTCGTCAAAAACCCGAGTGAGCTAGCTGGGAAGTGACTTCATACACGGGAGCTGGGTTCCTGGTGATGCTGAGCTGCCCCCGGCAGCGCTGGTCCTGTGCACCCTCAGTCCGCTACACGCCGCCACCGCTGTTTATAAAGAGTCGGTTACAGACATGTTTGCTACGGTCTAGCAGATGTGAATTTGTTTCATTATGTGTGTGTATTCATATATGTGTGTGTTTGTGTGTGCCATGTGTGTCTGTGTGTGCATGCATATGTGTGCGTGTATAGGTTTGTGTGTGTGTGAGAGAGACAGAGACTGTGGAGGCTGGAGGCTGGTGTCAGCTCTTTCCCCCATTGCTTTCCACCTCACACAGGGACAGCGGCTCTCACAAGCCTGGATCTTGGCAATGCAGCGTCCAGCCAGCTCTGAGGCTTCCCAAGACGGGTCCCAAGCGGTCAGGTGTGTACTCGGGTGTCGGGGATAGACCGTTCGTTGGTGGGAGTGACAAGAGTGACAAGCGCTTTCCCTCGACCCATTCTCCAAGCTCCAGAGCTCCAACCTGAGTTCCTCCCAACTCAATGAAGGAATTATCATTTCTGGGGACCTGAGGTTAGGCTTTTGAGGGGGAAAGAGACCTTTCTTGGGGGTTCTGATGCTACCACACAGTTACTGAGCAGTTACAGGCCAGGGTCTAGGAGAGAGTTTCTAATCCCTGTACACACAGACACATACACTGACACACACACACACACACACACACACACACACACTACAGTTGTGCACCGCAGTATGTAACAGAAACTTGGCAGAAGCGAGGGAGGGGTTCATGCTGAGCGCACCTCAAGCCCTCTCTCTCCTGCATGTCCAGCCCTGTGACCCAGACACGGGTCCCAGCCTCAGCTTGTCATTGCCTGGGCCCTGTCCCTAGGGCTTCCTTGGGAATAATGCACACACAAATGTGCGTACATGAGCACGCATGCACACAAGCCACCCTCAGCAGCACAGTGGAGACCCCACATGCCTGAGGCCGAGGCCGCTCAGGGTAACAGCTCTCCCTAGGAGCCCCGTGCCTCGGGGGTGAGGGGTGAGAAGGCCCCACTAAGTCAAGGGATGAGCTGTGCAAATGAAGGCCAGGTTCAAATCCCACCTTTCCCACCTGCTGCCCCCCCCCCCCCCCTGTCCTCTGGTCTCTTCCTTACACAAGGAGAGAGAGGCAGGGTTGCAAACTGACGCTCTCTGAGGGAAGCCCAGGGCCTAGCCGGAATATGGCTAGTGCTCCGAAATAACAGGGTGGAAAGGTGGGACAGAGCAGGACGAGAAGAGAGCCCCTCTCTCTCTCTGGGAGCCCGGCCATCGGGTGCTCTGCCACAGCGGGCTTGAGGCAGGGTGGGCAGAACACACAAGGGCATCACAAGGGAGGGCACGAAGCAGGCCGCACCCATCCTGCACTTACGTGAGAGGCTTCTCCAGGCGGCTCCCGGAGGATCCTACAATCTCGCCAAGGGTGCAGAAGGCCTGGCCCAGGAAGTCCTGCATATCCAGGGCACAAGAGACCCGAGTCAGCCACCTCCTTCAGGGCCACCCACCTGCCCACTGACGTGACAGCGTGCAGCCTTGGGTACACACTCTCTGAGGGAAGCCCAGGGCCTAGCCGGAATATGGCATTTAAGAGACAGCCTGGCCGGGTTCAGTGGGGCACATGCCTTTAACCCCAGCAGAGGCAGGTGGAGCTGTGGGAGTTCAAGGGCAGCCTGGTCTACAAAGCGACTCCAGGACAGCCAGAGCTACACAGAGACACCCTGTTTTGAACCCCCCCCCAAAAAAAAAGACAGCCTGGGCTCACTGGGCGGTCGTGGGTGGGACTCACATGTTTAGATAAATCCGGGCTCTTGGAGTCAACGTCGTATCTACGAGGGACACAGAGAAATGGTAAAGGCAGGCAGGGGATACCCCACCTAGGCCTGTGTAGGACCCTGGGTGGGTAGAGTCGGGGTCCCCACACCTTAAAAAGTGGGCTTTGTCACTGTGAGCTTGGGGAGTCTTGGAGGCTCATCCTGTCCTGATCTTGTATTCTATCTCACTACCAGTGAACCCTGTACCCTGACTGGGTCACAGGTGGCCGGGTCACAGGTGGCCGGGTCATCCTACCCACCACTCCCAGCTGTCTGTCTTCTCAGCTTCAGTGTTGTCTGTCTGTCTGTCTCCTCACCCGGGGCCCTGCCTCCGCACTGAGCTGGTCACTCCCGAGAGAGGGAGGCACGGCTACTTCCTCCTGAGTGGGCAGCAGGCCGGCCGGCCCCTCTCGCTGCAGCCTGCTCTCCCGGGGTCCTGCCTGCAGCCCTTCCTCCAGCAACCTCCCCTGCGCTATGCTGCGCCTGCCGAGGCTGGGGGTCGCTGCTCACGGTGACTTCTCTGTCACATCATGGGCGGTGTTTGTTCAGAATGAGGCCTTTCTGGCCTTTCCAGGTTAGCTCCTGAGTTCCTGCACGCACGCACGCACGCACGCACACCATGGGGAGAGGCCAGCAGGTGCCTGGGAAGCCAGGGAGAACAAGGCGCAGTGGCAGACGCCTGCATTGGCTACGTAGATGCTCCCAGAGTCAGACGCCTCACCCAGAGTCTCCTTATGGAGACAAATGCTGGGTAAGGTCTGGCACCCCCTTCCCCACACCCTAGCGAGGCTAGGGTTACATCTCATCTGTCGATTTTATCTTCCTGGTCTCCCGGAACATCCCTGCCTCTCCACCTGTACCCAGTCAACCCCCGGTCCCAGTCCGGCCCCCCACCCCCACCCCAGTGTGTGTGCCACCTTCCACTCACAGGTCAAAACGGAGGTTCTGCTTCTCCTCAAAGAAGTAATCCACAATGAACTTGCGAACGAAGTCCGGGTTAAGCGTGTTATCAATGACCTCAGTGCGTCCAAACTGCAAAAGAGGGAGATGGTGGGAGCAGGGGCAGCCCCAGGCACTAGGCTCCAGGCTTTGGGTGCTGGCTGCCCCCCGCAGGCTTCTCCTCCGACTCCTCCCTCCTCCCTCTCCAGGCATGAGCTCCAGGCATGGGGTCATACCCGAATGCTCCTTTGTGTTCCCATCTTGCCCTTAGCCTATGCCGTGACCTCTGTCTACCCTCCCTTCATGGCCAGGCAGTTGCTTTGGTGAAACACCAAAGTGTAGTGTATAAGCAGAATAAGTGTATAAGCAGAATGTGTGTATATGAAGTGTATAAGCAGAATAAACCGTTTCCTCCCCCTGTTGTTTTAACAGGGGGAGGAAACGGTTTATTCTGCTTATACACTTCCACATCACAGTCCATTATTAAAGGAAGTCAATGTAGGAACTCAAACAGGGCAGGAACCTAAAGGCAGGAGCTGAGGCAGAGGCCATGGTGGGTTGCTGCTTACTGGCTTGTTGCTCCTGGCCTGGTCAGCCTGCTTTCTTTTCTTTTCCTTTCTTTTCTTTTCTTTTTCCTTCCTTCCTCTCTCTCTCCCCCTTCCTTCCTTCCTTCCTTCCTTCCTTCCTTCCTTCTTTCCTTTCCTCCCTCCCTTCCTTTCAATATCGATATCTATCTATCTATCTATCTATCTATCTATCTATCTATCTATCCATCCATCCATCTATTTATTGTATATGAGTACCCTATCTGCATGTACACCTAAATGCCAGAAGAGGGCATCAGATCCCAGTATAGATGGTTGTGAACCACCATGTGGTTTGCTGGGAATTGAACTCAGGACCTCCGGAAGAGCAGCCAGTGCTCTTAACCTCTGAGCCATCTCTCTAGCCCCAGCCTGCTTTCTTACAGAACCCAGGACCACCACCCACAATGGGCTGGGCCCTCTCACGTCAATCATCAATTAATAAAATGCCCTACAGCTTGCCAGCAGCCTTATCTCATGGATGCACTTTCTCGACTGAGGCACCTTCCTCTCTGATGACAGCCATGTCAAGCTGACGTAGAACTAGCCAGCACGCAGGTCCTCAAGTCCCGCTGCTGATGCTGCCTCCTCTAGGGAACCTCCTAGATATTCCACCCCAAAGGTTTCACTTCTCTGAGCCATCGCTGAACTTGCGGCAACCCTATGTAGCCACTGTGGTCTCTGACAGGCTCCACAACGAGAGGTGCCTGGATCACAGGTGTGTGCCTCGGGACCCAGTTTGACCACACACTTCCGAAAAGCGGAATATACACAAGTTACAAGATGCCCTTCAGAATACTGTGCTGTCGACCGTGGGGCGTCCATCTTGGGGTTTCCTTGGGGTTGGCCTGTCTTGTTTGCTCACTCCCCTAGAGCCAGCAGCTGCAAGAGATTTAGTGCCTTCCTGCTTTGGCCGTGCCAATCCCGGCTTCACAGCCCCCCGCCCGGGTCCTGCCTCTCCTGCAAACCTCATGCTTTCTCGTCTCCTGACACCTCCTCCACATGCACTAACTCCGGATGGGTGAGGCCATGGCTCCCCACCCTGACCCCTCGATCTTATCGCCGTGCATGGCCTGGAAACTACTCACGGAACTTCTCTCCCCTCTTCTGAGCCGTGAGCACACATGATGCCCAGGTCCACTTTGAACAACCTGTGCCCTAGGTCCTACGTAATGCCTTGCGGGGGCCTTCCCCATCTTAGAGAGGAGAAGACGGAAGCCCGGGGGAGCCACGTGAGCTTGTCTAGGACCGCAGCGTGGTAGACCGGGCGCACTCCATCAGCCTGCCTTTCAGCGACTCACGTCATGCCCTGCTGCCACCGTGCCAGGCACATTTCCAACATCCCAGGAGTCACGAACTTTCCCTGTGTGGCCCTTTAAAGGATCCTGGCCACCCCAGATCTCTCTCTCTCGGTGTGTCTTGTTTATTCTCTCTGGCTCCCAATCTTTCCATCTGTCTGTCTCTCTCTCATGTCCCTACTCTGAGACAGCCTTTCGCTCCCTGTCCCCCATTCCCCAAAAACCCTCCTGTGTGTCAGATCTTTTGCTTGGCATGATCTCTTGGCGGCACACCTCAGTCCCCAACCTGCCCAAGCACCTTGGCCGATATGCTAACACGTGCAGCCGAGACTTGCTGACCCGAAGGCACAAGCCAGGCTGGGTCATGTGGTGCCACACGTACTGTGGGGGAGATGAGACCTACACTAAGTCTGGCTCACGCAGACACTCCAGAGTGGAGGACGAGGAGCCGGATGACTCTCCGTCTTGTCACAAGATGACTGTGAGGTCCCTTTAAAGGATGGAGACTGAGCTGCCTCCCACCCGCACCCCACACCTTCCCAACCTTATTGGTGCCTGTTCTGTATCGCACACAGGTTGCTTGCTTCGGCAGAGCTGGGGCATCAGCCCAGGGCCTTGCCCATGCTAGGCAAGCGCTTGACCATGGAGCCAAGAGCCACGATGAAGCTCTATCCAGTTTCTGAGACCTTAGCATAGGCCAGGCTGGGTCCATGCTGAGCTACGATGAGCAGAATATGAACGCCATACCCGAAGACTTCTCCATCACGCTCAGAGTCACTCGCGAACAAACACCTATGACACAGCGCAGTCACAGCCACCAAGAGCCACGATGCCCTGGAGCATAGCTCGGCCTCCCGTGCCCGGGTGTGACGGGGCACACCTGGAATCCTAGCACCCAGGAGGTCGAAACAGGGGGCCAGAAGTTCAAGGCCATCTTTTAGCTACACAGTGAGCTTGCAGCCAGCCTGTGCCATTGTCCTCACAACCCGGCCCTTAAAAAAAAAAAAAGATGTGTGGATGTGGGTGGGGACGTGTTGGGTAGAGAGATGGCTCACTGGTTAAGGGCACTTTCTGCATGAGGTCAGATCCCAGCACCCACATAACAAGCCGGGCATCCCACACACCCCTGGAAGCCCAGATCCAACGTGAGGCGTCTGTGGGATGATCTGCGGCTTGCCGGTTCCTAGCCTCGCCAGGAAAACACAAGCCCTAAGGTGCAGGGAGGGATCCCGCCTCAAAGGAAAATGCGGAAGACTGACAGAGGAGGCCATTCACCACCCTCCTCCTGCATCAGCACAGGCACACATACACGCAGCACGCATACGCTCACGCATAAACAATCACCTGTGAAAAGAATAACATGTACTCAGGCACACACAGAGCTCCAGTGTAGGACCCAGCGTGGGTGCTAGCCAGCCTGCTCGGACAGGCCAGCTCGGCTTGCACAGGGCAAGATGGCCTCCGTCGTGGCTCCCGTCATCGGCCCACACACTTGTTTTAGAATCACTAGCTGGTGTGCCTAGCTGGGGGCTGCTTTCTCTGTCTCAGTGGGGTGTGGCAAACTAAACGGATTTTTGTCCCATGCTCATTTCACGTTTGTGTGAGAATTAAATAATAATAATAATAATACTACATGCTTTAACAGGTGCTAAAGAAACAACAACAAAAACACCCACACTCAGCCCCGCCATGGGCCAATTAAAGTCAGATCAAAGTGCGTGGGGCCCAAACAACCATGCACCAGTCAGGGAGGGTCCCCAGACTCTGCTCAGGAGCGGGTAGGGTTGCCAGCGGCTGATGAGGGAGGCCAGCGGGAGGCAGGGAGAAAACTAACATTTACCGAGCCTCTGCTGAACGGTCCATAGATCAGGCGGGTCATTAAGCTCTCTCATGCCATCCTCGTGAAGACTCCCAGGGTTACTGCCCGGCTCATGAGCTCGGAGACAAATCAGCAAGGTTAAGGAACCTACCCTCGGCCACACAGCGAGGAACTCGTGCTGTTTGTTTTTTTTTTGTGAACTCGTGCTGTTTTTTTGTACACTTGACTGGAGGGAGACATCTGAACCGATGGAAATCAGGATGCTTTATTTTCCCAAGCAGCATGGACAGTCCCGCTGGGGGCGAGCAGTGGGGCCCCTGGTCCCTCGGGTCAAATTCCATAACAACCTCGCCAACATGGCGCCCGCCGCAAAGGACTTCCCGCCTGCCCCCGCCCCTTCTAAGTGAACCTCCCGTCTTCAGACAAGAGGAAAATTTCTCCTAATGGCTTCCTCGGGGGAAGTCCTGCAGGTAAACACTTGTCTTAGAGAAGTCTCTGGAAAGATCAGACTTCCTGCTGCTCTCCTTCAACGCTTGTAGCCCGGAGCATCCCCACCCAGGGCTGGCAGACGCCCCCAGCCAGGGCTGGCAGCCCCGGCCCACACTCCCCGGAAAACCCTCACCAGGGAGGATGATAGCAGCCGCTTTGGAAGTGGCACTGGAAGGTTCCACGGGGAGTGGGGGGCGGGAATTCCCTGGAGACTGCTCACTGCTGGAGCAGGGGATGGGGTTCCCCTGGAAACGGGATAGGAGGGGGCTCCGGAGGCCCCTGGAAACGTGGAGGGGCTTGAAGGATTCCTGGGACTCGGCCGTAATTAACATATGCACACCGCAACTGTGAAAGCAGCAGCCCAGGGGCCTGCCTTGGAAGCTTTACGGGTTTTCATTAGTTGGACTAATAACAGCGAGGGGTGTGCATGCTGAAATTCAGATTTAAAAAAGTGTCTCAGAGGCCACCGGCTCCCTGCCAGGCTCAATGTATACGGTCTGCTAATGAAGGCAGGAACACAACTGAACTGATGGTGCTGAGGGTGTGTGTGTGTGTGTGTGTCTCCATATTTCACGAAGAACTGCAGAGCTCTGGCAGAATGGCCTTGGGAAGGTGAAGTATGAGTGTCAGAGCCTGTGTCCTAACTGCTGTGTGCACCCCATCTTGGTAGGGCAGGGGAGGAGGCCAGGCCCCTCACCGTCCTGAGCCTGGACACTTTCTCAGAACCACCTGTCCATCCCTCTAGTCCATTCTGAGCCGGCGCCTGGTCCGAGCTCTGGGCGAGACCAGGGGGAAAGGGTCTGTGTCGCAGGAGTGACACGACCCATAAGCAGCCCCCAGGCAAGCACAGGACTCCGAGTGACTCAGGCAGTGTGCAGCCAGGGACTCAGCACAGGATGCAGAAGGTTAGAGGGCCTTCCAGGGTATCTGAGAAGGATGAGCAATGTCGGGGTGGGGGGAGGCGATCCCTGACCTCAGGACTGGGATGCCTCCTATGGGAGACGAGAATAAAAAAAGCACAAGCCCAAAGGAGCCTGGAAAGGAGAGCCTTCAGCCTCTGAAAGGCCTCGTCCCTGGCCACGGGCCCGAGTGAAGCTTTTGGAGGAAGCTGCTCCCAAGGGTTCCAATGACGAAGCCCCAAGAACACCAATTAAGCGGCATTAACCACAGATCATCCAGTCCAGTGAGACCCTCGGGAGAGGCAGGACTTGAACCGTCTTCAGGGAACAAATTAAGTGGTTCCCAAGGGGCTCTGCCTCACAGACGAATTGTGTGGCATTTCCGGGTACAGGTGAGCGCCCGTGTCCAAGCATCCTCAGAACCTGTCAGGGCACCGTGTCAGCCCTGTTCAGCCAAACCCAGCCTCCTTTAATGCTCCCACTTGAGGCCTCAGGGACTGGCCTGTCAGGACAGTGGCTTGGCGGGGAGAAGGCCACAGGCTGTCCTGAGCCTGCCAGTGGGTTTGGCTTTCCCAGGAAGACCCTGGGAAACACAGGCACGGGGGTGGGGCCTCTCCTCCCAGCCTCAAGGCCCACCTTCACCTCCCCCCCCTGACACCACGGTCCCCTCACTGACCCTGCAGTGGACAGTGGGAGCAGCTCCCCACTGCTGCTTGTTCTGTCCAACTCCAACACATCTTCAACCACACCCATGCCTTCAAAAGCCCTCCCCCCCCCCCCCCCCCCGTGAAAAACCTCAGCAGACGTCAGAGGCAACACTCCTTCCCGCCGGATGCCAATCTGAATTTTTCCCTCTCACAATCTCCAGCCCACTAGGTCACAAGGGTAGCCCCCATCCTCACTCTGTTCTGCTCAAATCCACCGTGCAACACTTGCGCCACCTAAGAAGTGGCTAAGGACCCTCGAGGCGGCTGGCTTGGAAAGGTGCTTGCTGCCAAGCCTGATGACCTGAGTTCAATTCCCAGGACCCTCAGGGTAAAAGAGAACCGATACCATAAAGTCGTCCTCTGACTTCCACAAGCTCACCATGGCATAGGCACCCTGACACCGCCACATACACACACACAAATAAAGTAAATGCAATAAGTTTTTAAGAAACGGGAGACCTGGGCATAGTGGCACACACCTTTAATCATGGCACTCAGGAGGCAGGCACAGGTGGATCTCTGTGAGTCTGAGGCCAGTCTGATCTACACAGAGCATAGAGTTCCAGGACAGCCATGGCTACATGATAAGTCCCTGGAAAGAAAAAAAGAAAGAAGAAAAGAAAGAGAAAGAAAGAAGAAAGAAAGGAAGGAAGGAAGGAAGGAAGGAAAGAAGGAAGGAAGAAAAGACACAAAGAAACAAAGACACAAAGAAACAAAGACAGAAGAAGAAATGAGCTGCCGTCTCTCAGGCTGCCGTTGACAGTCCTCAGTGCTGTTGTCCTATCCAAGACCTCCCATGGGGACACTGAGGGTTTGGAGCTTCTTATTTTATTTTTTCCGTAACCTCTGCAACACAGAGCTCTCGGTTCCCTGAGGCTCCAGGGGAGGGAGGGAATATTCAGGGATCTGCCTGGCGCCTGTTCTGAGTTGTCCGGTACCGATAACTCTGCAGGCTGGGCACAGCAGCCTATAATCTCAGCATCTATGGGTGCGTAGGTGAGGATCAGAAATCCAAGGTCCAGTCCAGCCTGGGCTACGTGAGGCTGTCTCAGAAACGTCATTCCTTTAGCAGGATGTCTGTGCAGCCCCACTGTGTGCTAGACGCTAGGCTTTTTCCATGCATCGATTCAGTCTCCATAACTGCTTAATGAGGCAGTGGGGACCGAGGTTCCCCATTTTACAGACAAGTGAACTGAGAGAAGGTTCAGAGAGGGCGAGGGGGTGCCTGAGGCCTCACAGCTACTGGGCATAAAAACAGAATTCAAACCCGGGCAGGATGGTCCCAAGCCAGCAAGGAATTGGTGTGGACACAGATAGACAGGGGCCACCGGGGAGACCGCTCATGGGGTGGGCCCTCGCCGTGCAAGCGTGAGGACCTGAGTGTGAATGGACCTGAGTGTGAATTCTCAGACCCCACTCGAAGTCCTGCGTGGCTGCTCACCTCTGTGAGTGAATCCTAGGGCAATGAGGGGACAAAAAAGAAACCTGGACGGTCTCAGGGTCACCTAGCTGGGTGTGCGCAGCAGCAGACAGCAGACACAGACCCTGCCTCAGGCATCGTGGAGGTGAGGACCAACGCCCAAGGTCGGCCTCTGACCCCTGTATGGACACAGCAGCTCAGACAGCCTGCACTCACACCCTAGCGTACACACGCACACACGACTCTGAACTCTCCCGTGGCTGTCTCACCCTAGGATCTAAAGCCTACGTGGCCGGGAGCCCAAATCCTTTCGATTAACTGACGAGGAAGCAGAGGCGGGACAGGAGACTGGCCATTCTGGGCAGGCTCAGCAGCCAAATAGGAAACGGCCCTGGACAGGGCCCAGCGGGCCAGCCGCCAGCCCAAGCGCCCGTCCACACCCCTCGCCTGGGCTCTTTTCCTCCAGCTTTGCACTGTGACCCCTCCACTGCCACGACTCCGCTCAGTCTCCCCAGTACCCCGGGAGGACACACCACCACGGTCCCCGCTTTACACGGAGGGTGAGGAGTGCCAAGGGGACCCAGCAGGCAAGAGAAAGAGGCACAGGTGTCCGTCCCCCTGCCTCGGTAATGAGGGGGCGGCTCTCTGCGAGCCTGAACAGCGGTAAAAGTGACACCCCCCCCCAAACACAGGAGGCAGCGCTCGCCTTTCCCAAACTGTGGCTGGAGCTTCTGAGACACCCCCTAGCTGCAGAGCACCCCCCAGCTGCAGAGCTGCAGAGAGAGAGCGTGCGAGCACACACACACACACACACACACACACACACACACACACACACACACACACCCTGGAGGCCAAGAGCCGATGGACCGAGCCTTCCGTTCCAAGCTGCTCTCCAACCCAGCCCCAACTGCTTGGCAATTCTCACACAGGACTGACGGCTCCCAAATAACAGGTCACTGGAAATCCTGGCTGCCGGGCCCAGCCCCGGCCCGTCATGACTCACATTCACCAGGAGTAAAACCAGAGGCCAAGAGCCGTGTCTGCCTCAGAGAGCAGGAAGAGGAAGGGTGCTTGCCTAGGCTGGGAGCTGGGCCCTGCTGTGTGGCCGACAGCTGACCGCCTGGCTGTGGTACCCCTCCTGGTACCGTGAGGCAAACCGGGCCGGGAGGATGGAATCCCCAGCGGGAGAAGTCACGGTCCTCTGGGCTCAGCGCCTCCCACCCCGTGTCCTATCCTGCTTGGGCATCGGGGTGCGGAGGACACAGCTATGACCAGCACACCTGGCTGGGGGAGGAGACCCACACCCGAAGGCCTTCCGGCCCCTGGGGCAGGATGGCGCAGGTGCCCTCTCCAGCCAGGATGTGAAACTCTAGGCGGCTTATGATGAAAGACTTCCTGCCAAAACCCCTCGGCTGCTTATCAGCCATTGTCCCACACACTCTGGTCAATGGTCCGGCTCCCTGGGGGAAGAGCGGTTGCCAATGAACTCGGCTGCCAGGCCAGTCTTCCCACCCTGTGCCACCCTTCCTGGGCCTCGTCAGGTTGTGGAAATGGGTGAGCCGAGGACCTGCCCTGAGTTCTCCCTGCCAGGCAGGTGGAAGCCGGTTTGGGGTCTGACTCTGGGATGACATTCTCAACAGCTCAGGCAGGAGCATCGGTGCTCACGTACACACACACACACACACACACACACACACGCACACACGCCCACACGCACAGCTTCACAGTGGGACAGAAAGCCCACTCAGTGGGTCTAGGCAGGGACCCTGGCTCAGAAGACCAGCCCACATTCTGGCGGAATTGCTGGGCAGAACAGGAACCCTTGGAGCCTCACCTCGGTGCAGTGAGGCCCCAGGGAGGACAGGGGCACAGCCATCTCTCTGCCTGTCAGAGGGCACAGAACCGAGCGTGAACCGGCGCCGTACCACAGATCCTGCCACGTGATCCCTGCCAAGGGAGCTGGCACACAGGATCCCATTACAAAACAAACAAACAAACAAACAAACAAACAAACAAACAAACCAAGGGCCTGGAGAGATGGCTCAGTGGTTAAGAGCACTGTCTGCTCTTCAAAGGACCCGGGTTCAATTCCCAGCACCCACATGGCAGCTCACAACTGTCTGTAATGCAATTCCAAGGGATCTGACACCTTCACACTAAAGCACATAAAATAAAAATTAAAAATAAATTAAAACAAAACCAAACCAAAAACCCAAGGCCCAGGAATGGAGTGAGTCAAGCGGCAAAGACAGGGTGTGAAGAGGCGTCTGTGACAGTGCCCTGTCAGGCCACAGCAGGCTTAGTGCCGTTTGTTTACTGCAGTCGTGTATTTGGTGTGTAAAGGCATGTGTGTGTGTCACGATGCGTGCAGATAGAGGCCGGGGGACAACCTTGTCCGAGTCTGTTACCTCCTCCTACCATGTGGGTCCCAGAGATGGAACCCGGGCAACTCTGAGCTGAGGGAAGTCTGGCGGGGGAGACTCGGCGATTCCAAAGTCGTTATGAAGGAGGCGGGAAATGCCTGCCAAGGAGGTCGGCCTGACAGTGGTGGTGGCACTGTCCCTGGCTCTGGGGTTCGGGAGCTGGCTGAGCACGGAGCTCCCCATGTGTTCGTTTCTCCCTGCTCCTCACCGTGGATGGGCCGTGGCCAGGTGTCTGAAGTCCCTGCTGCCCTGACCTCCCCAGGATGACCGACTGTAACCTGTGAGCTGAAACAAACCCTCCTTTCCTCAACTTGCCTTTTTTCTGTTCTTTTCCGATTATCTGAGACAGGGTTTCTCTGTGTAACCGTGGCTGCCTGAAACTCACTGTGTAGACCAGGCTGGCCTTGACCTCAGAGATCTGCCTGCCTCCGCCTCCCGAGGGCCGGGATTACAGGCGTGCCCGCTGCCACTGCCCGGCTTCTAAGTTGCGTTTTGTCGGGATGTTTTCTCACAGTGGCAGAAGCAAAGCTAGGACACTGTCTATGGCGCTTTTGTTACAGCAGCTTCAACAGACTAAATTGGTGCCTGTGACATGCGTGGGGGAGCACGGCCATGTGACGTCACGTGTCCAGCAGCCCCTGGAAGATCAGCCTGAATATTCCCACAAGCCACCGCTCCCAACCCATGTTCACGTGTTGACAGTCTGTGATTGCTCGCTGAGTGGTGTCCAGGCAGATGATGCTATGCTGACAGCCTGGGCTGCAGGCCCTACGAGGGCTATGGGCTGATCAAAACCCCGAGGCCTTGCCTCCCACCTTTTCCTTGCCATGGGGACCTCAGCCCGGACAGCCAGCTGATGAGGGAGGAGCAGGACCCTCCCCCAACACACACACACACACACACACTTTCAAATTCAGGGTCCTCGCAACGCCCCTCTTCTCAAATGATCTGTTCTGAGCCTCTACCCCAGTGGCCACCTGAGGACACTCAGGAGGCCCAGGCAGGGCTGAACACCGATAGTGCTCAATTTTATAAGCTAAAATTACAGCTCAAGAGTCCATTTTCATAAAATGTCTTGACACATTTAGGTTCTAAGAAGATGGGCTTTCTCGGAAGGCATAAAAATGACCCGAATGGTAGAAATCAGCTAAAAGTTGACGGGCGGGGCCTGGGACAACAGCCTCCTCCTTCCCAGGATGGGCTGCTGGTGGGCAGGTTCAGGACCCCCTAGGCCCTCCTGGTCACAGGAGGCTTAGCCCACATCCAAGGTTCCAGCATGGTCAGAGGGGACGCCTTGCCCCCTCCGGGCAACACACCCGAAGGTGCGGTGGCCAAGCTGGCTCCTGTCTGCTGGGAAGGCCCTCCCCCTTCCTAGGGCATGGATGGAATGGAGTCACACAGTGAAGCTAGCGAGGAGGGCTCTGGGTGTGTGTGCATCTCTGTGAGTTTATGTGCAGGAGCCCGCAGAGGCCAAGAGAGCAGCGGATTCCACCAGACGTGACCGTAGAGGTGCTTGCGGCTGCCACGTGGGTGCTGAGAATGAAGCCCAAGTCCTCCTCAGAGCAGCCAACGGCGTCTCTTGGGCCCTCCACCCCTTTATTACATTCCCTGTTGGGGGTTGGTCTGATGTTTGTGTTTTGATGCTATTTACCGTCCCTCGAGACCTGGGTACTGCCTGGATACAGCCTATCCTTGTTGTGTAAACCTGCCTAAGACATTATTCCTGATTGGTTGATTAAAAGGACTAAAACCTGGGCGGGGCAGAAGGTGGTAGGTGTGGCTAAGGTTCCGGGGATTTGGGACGAGGAGAATCATGGGAAGAAGACAGACAGACAGTAAGGGAGGAGGAAGGAGGGAGCCAGGATGGGTTAGTATGGAGAAGAAATGACATGGGCTGGGAGGAAGGACTCCAATGGCGTGGAAAGGCCCAGATGAAGAATACAAGCAATTATTTATAAGATTATGGATGGAAGGTAGACCAGATGAGGGTGGTTAAGGCGGATGGCATTGGATGGGGGCTGGGAGGTGGATGGTGAGGTTATTGAGACAGCGGAGATGGAGTTATCTATGTGGCCCAAGTGTTTTAAGGCAATTATAAAATCTAACAGGTGTCTGTGTCTTATTGATTGCGATAGCGGGTTAAACAATCCTGCCGAAATAATTATAGAGCAAATAATAATAATATTATATAGCCCAGCACCCATTCTTATTGCCTACAGCAATTCCCCAAGGGCACACGGCCTGGATGGGCTTGCTCATTCGTCTTCTTGCCCCCACAACCATTCACTTTTGCTCCTGTGTGCTTGCGTTATAACTTCCTTGGAACCCAGCGTTTCTAGACAAATCTCAGTGATCTCTCCAACCAAGACTGCCTTCATGGCCTGGGGCCAGCCAAGGGGCAGAGCCAGAGGGTGCCGAAGGGTCTTTGGCTCACATTCTGTTCCTTGAACCACGGTTTCTACATTAGATTCAAATGGTGTCTCAAGACATCAAAACACCGGGCTCACTGGGTAAAGGCGCCTGTCCCAAGTCAGACGACCTAAGCTTGGTCCCTGATACCTACACGGTGAAAGAAGAAAACCAGTCCCAAGTAGACCTCTGACTGCCACATATGTGTAACAGTGTGTACATACCTGCACACATATGGATACAGCTACGTGTGTACACAGCCAAGCATCATGGGATACATGCCCTTCCCCCAACCCAAATAAATATAATCTTTGTTTTGTGAGACAAAGGTCATCCCATTATGCAGCCCTGGCTGTCCTGGAACTATGTAGACCAGGCTAGCCTCAAATTCCAGAAACACACGCACACACACTCAGTTGTGAGTCCCCACTCACACTTGCTCTGTTGCGCCCTCACCTTTCCTGCTCCCCTACCCCTGGTAAATGGCTGTCTGGCATCCACATATGCTGTTGTTCCAAATGTTCACTAACAGGCAGAGAGCCACCTCAGAGCAAGGCCTGGCCTTAGGCCAGCGTTCTATGGTGACTGTTGTGTAAGGCACGAGGGATCTCCCCTGCCGCCATCTTGTTTTCCAGCACAGGCCATATCCTCATCTTCTCTGGAACCCAATCTGGGCCCCACCTCCACAAAGGCCTGGAGCCCCAAGCAAAGCTCAAGTGTGCCCAGGCCCTGCCTTGCTTGTGTGCTTTTGGGCAAGAAGGGGGGTGCAGGTGTTGGGGGGAGAACCCCAAAGAAGCCTGGGCAATTGGAGGCCCTGGACCTAACGGAGATGGTTTTCAATTACAGCATGTAATTAACAGTCTGCCAGAGCAGCCCTTCTCAAGAGTCCTTCCAGACTCGCGCTAATGAATCACCGAGCCTGCGCTCCGCACTGGAAGCTCCGCCGAAAGGCCTCAGAAGTAATTAGTCCACTTATGCGGCCTAAACGGTTCCCTAGCAGTGTGCTTCACGCTTCAGCGGCTTTCTCGTCTTAGGGAGGGAAGAGCCACACGCCAGCCAGCCTCGGCGGAAGGAGCACCATTGCTCAGACTCGGTTCACACCCCCTGCCCTCGGCTTCCGCTAAATCCGGCTTCATGATGGACATTTCCATCACGTCAGGACCTTGGGAGCCTGGGCTTCCTTCTCTCTTTGGAGGTGCCAGGCAGTCTCTATGCAGAGGTCCCGCCCCCCATACCTCCTTCCTAGGAGCCAATGACAGGGCGATGAGGTGAGATGGCCAGGGCCATGAGGCTGCAGCCCCAGCCAACCCTTTCCGGTCTTGTTCATTAGCCTGCTTGCGGCAGCAACAGCAGCAGTAACAGACTCGACCCTCAGCCACCTCAGACAGCCTGGACAGTCCCTGGAAGTCCCTCAGTCCCTTAGCAGCAGGCCAAAGGAACTGCACGTTCCCAGCATGAAAGAAAGTAATGTTTCCCTCCACTCCTCGATTCTGCCCTGCTTTGTCAAGAGTCAGGAGGGGCAGCTCTTGTGTCAAACGAGGAAGATGGGGCCTCCTGAGGGGGACATTCGTCTCCACCATCGTATTCCTCTAGCTTGATCTCCTCTGCATCTGAAGGCCTGGGAGCCCAGTGAAGGCAAGGAGGCCGAGGAGGGGGAAAGACAGCAGCGACTATATCCTGCAAGCCTAAACCATTCCTGATCTTTCCTTGAGTGCCTGCCGTGTGCTGGGTGCTGTGCCAGGTACAGCAGGCAGAGAGCGTGGAAATCCCCTGGCCTGTGGAACTGACATGTGACAAGATAAATACTGATGCTAGAATTGATGGTTAAAAAAAAACCAAACCAACCAACAAGCAAGCGACAAGGGTGTGTGTGAGATGGAGATAGAGGCCTTACTCTGGGAAACGCCTTAGGATGGGTGGCCCAGGGGTCAGGATCTGAAGAAACTGTGGAGGGGGCACAGGGGTGTAAGAGAAGAGAATGGTGGGTAGCACATACAAAGGCCCTGAGGCAGGAGGAGACCCGTGTGCCATCCGTGTGGGGGCATGTACAAGGCCCACAGAAGAGGACATCCGAACCCCTGAAGCTAGAGTTGCAGATAGTTGTGAGCTGCCTGGTGCGGTTGCTCAGAACTGAACTCGGGGCCGCTGCAAGAGTGGCGGGTGCCCTTAACCTCTCCAGCCCTAGGTTCTATCTCGCCCAGGGACCCCTTCCTCCTTCTCTCGATTCACCATGCCTCTCCCTTCACAAGCTCCTCTCCTACCCAAACGCAGGGGGACAAGCAAGCACGGACCGAACCCTCTATAACCATGAGCAAAAGTTAACAATTCCTCCACCCCCCATAAGTGAACTTCCTCGGGTATGCTCAACAGTTATGCAACTAGTTCTAATACAGAAATCGGTACCAGAGAAGCGGGTGACTAAACTACCATGGTTCTCAAGCCTCCTGCCTGTGGACGGAGCTGGGAATGTCACAAGAGGCTCGAGGATGCTGTAACTGACAGTTCTGCTGGGAGCCCGGAAGACCGATAGCAATGCCAGTCAAGGCCAGGCTCGTGGGACTTCAGGTAAAGAGCCATCCACAAGCCTGTTCCGGCCAGGACTTTGTGGGAACCTTGTCCATGTTCTGAGACTTCGGGAAAGGCTGGGGTTGAAAGCGATAGACCCGTCAATGTGATGGAGGAGATATCAAGACAGCACAGCATCCGGGCCAGGGCATGGACACTGCTGGCTGCTTTTAGCCAGGTTTACAGGGAGAGCTAGAAGCAAGAAGCAGGCAGAAAGATCTGGGAACCACAGCACGGCCAGAAAAGAAGCACGTTTGAAGCCGTGGGCCAGGTGGCTATAGTGTTAAAGAGATGCGGATAGAGTCAGTACAGAGAAGCCACACACTCGGCACCGGGACAACAGGGAGACGGCGCGAGAGTATGTGAGCTGTTAGCCAGACCCCAGCCATAGCAGTTTATGAACCCATCACATCTCTCCTCTTCCTCCTCCTCCTCCTTCTTCTTTTATCGACACGGGCTGCTCTTTAAAGTTCTAGCTATCCCAAAACTTGCTCTGTAGACCAAGCTGGCCTTGAACTCACAGAGACCCTCCTGTCTCTGGCTCCTGAGCGCTGGGATTAAAGGCGTGCGCCACCGCTGCTCGGCGTAAAGCAAGCTTCTAGGTGTTCTCGGAAGGGAGTTTCCAGAGATTATCAGTAAAATCACCAGGGCTCTGAGCTAATGGATGGATTTCTTTTGCTTTTGAGTGAGCGGTGGAAGCCCCTGAATACAGGTCACCTATGGAGTTCCTGGGTGCCGGGGTGGAGTGGAGGACGCAGGCCAGTGGGGCTGTGCCCCTGGGTGCTCTCTCCTTCCTGTCTTCCATGAGGAGAATAGCTTCCCTACCGCAT
This sequence comes from Psammomys obesus, assembly GCF_907164565.1. Classification (NCBI taxonomy): domain Eukaryota; kingdom Metazoa; phylum Chordata; class Mammalia; order Rodentia; family Muridae; genus Psammomys; species Psammomys obesus. Next base: position 4,959,408 of record NW_026590405.1, on the reverse strand, counting down.
GCCCCCCCCAACCAAGGGCATGAGACCAAGCAGCCATCGCTAGACAGGCCCCTCGCCCCGAAATGTGAGCCGAAACCAATCTTCCTTCCTCTGAGCTGTTGTCTCGGTTAAGCAAAGCAAACAACGTAGCCGAGTTTCCCCTCTACCAGAGCTCCCCGAGAACAGGCCCAGCCTGGTCCGTCTTCAGTCTCCACACCCTCTGCTGGCCCTGCCAGCCTCTGGTGCTGCGGGCGGGGTGCCCACAGAGGAACCAACGGCACACTGGTGCTCCCTGGGTGGCCAAGGGGCGGCACCTACCTCCCTCCATTGCTTGTTCTCCATCCCTTGCGTGTACATGACGCACACTGGGGGGAAAAAAGAAAAAACAAAAACAAAAACATAGTTACTATCTCAGGCCAAGAGGGACGGTCAGAGCCTCAGCCTACGCTGCTCAGCTGGGTTTGGGGAAAGGGTGGCCCTATACTGAGGTGGCTGGGGTCTTGGTGAGTGAGCCTGGCCTAGACCGCCATGGGTCAGTTGTTTCTGTAGTGCTGAGACTGGCCTCGGATCCTTAGACAAGCACCCTGCCATGGAGTTACGTCTCCCGCTCCACAGTGGGCCTCTACACAGTGCCACCTGGCAGTTGGCTTGGCGAAGGGGCCTGGGACCTCGGCCTGTCTCTTAGGAGGGAACTCAAGGGCCATCAATTGCTCCACCATGGAAAGGGTCCTAGGTGTGAGGCAGGTGGGCGTGATGGTGGGCTGAGTGGCGGGTATGGTGAGAATGTCCCTTTCAGAGCCTAAACAATCCCATGAGGCCTATTACTACCACCAGCTCCTCTTCACTGATGGGGAAACTGAGGCTCTGCGGAGGCCAGAGACCTATCCAAGGTTATTGTCAGCCAAAGCTGGGGCTCACAGACAGAGGCTTTCTTGTCCCAGACACCCCAACACCTAGTTATCAGGCTGCTTCTGTCAGAGCAGGACTTACATGGGTCAGACTTGGAAAACATGTCTTTGTCCAAAAGGTTCCTGAAAGAGGAGAGAAAACAGAAATCAGCAGGGATGGAAGGGGCGAGGTGTCGGGGCCTAAGGCTGGTGCTGAGCCTGGAGACAGCCTCCCTCCCAGCCTTAGACACATGGAAAGGGAAGAAGGTTTCCTCAGCACACTTGATCAACTTCATTAAATGCCGGGAACCATGCAGGGTGCCACATGTCTTCACTCTAGCACTCGGGTAGAGGAGAGGGAGATGGGACTGAGGAGTTCAAGGTCACCCTGGGGCTATGCAGTGAATTAAAATAGCCTGGGCTACATGCAACCCTGTCTTCAAAGATAAAAAATAAAAAAAGATGCTGGGAGGCCCTGAGGCTGCTCCAGGCCCTGCTTTCCTACCATCTGAAGTGCTCCCCATCCACACGATAGCCACGGTGCCTTCAGAGTGGCACCATGGCATTCTGGACCCTGGTCATTCTCATTAGCCAAATCTTAGTAAGCCTCAGAAATCAGCCCTTCTTAGACCTTTCCTCCTATCACCTCTCTGTCCCTCAAAAATAAGAAATGAATGAATGAATGATAAATATGACCCACCAGAAAGTGTCTGTTTAGCCTTTGGTCTCCCAGGATGCCAATTCCCTAGTCCTGTGCATAGGGAAGAATTTATGAATGGCTCCTCACTGAGTAATCAGCGAGTGACTCCTCCAAGGGGACACAAGATCCCTCTAAGGTCAAGACCAGAGCTGAGTTTGGTCTGATTATGACCCACATCTATAATCCAAGTGCTTGGGAGGCTGAGGCAGGAGGATGGAGTTTAAGGCCAGCCTAGGGCACATGGGTTAAATCCTGTTTCCAAAAGCCCAGACAAGGTGTAGCAGCCCTATGATCTCAGAACTCAAGAGGTTGAGGCAGGAGGATCATGAATTCAAGGTCATCCTCAGCTACATAGTGAGTTTGAGGTAGCCTGGGCTACATGGGACCCAGCTACCAACAAACAAAACAGAGTTCACTCATGGATCCAAGACTTAGGCTGGAAGAGGAGGAGTTGGCTAATGAGGGATGAGGGTGAAGGACCCTGAGAGCCCTTGGAGCCTCCCTGCCAAGTCAGCACTGGGTGGACGTGGTCCCAGCTGCAAGGCGGAAGCTGAGGCTTGGGGAACCCTGTTCTGTAGAGTGCTGTCCCTCCACACACACCATCAGGAGGCTACACAGCCCGGTGGAGACTGTCTCCAGAGGGCAGGGGTCCACCCGGAGAGTCTGTGGGTACCCCTGCCCCTCCACCATGTTGGGCCCCTCCAGGGAAGGGACCGATACTCTCCGTCTCAACCCACCCAGAGCCCGAGTCCCGAACAGTGCAGGCTGAGTGCAGAGGAACACGGAGATGAGGGACCAGCAGCGCAGGAAGGAGCCGGTGGGTGGTGTCAGCCTAGCACACCCAGAGCTCTGGGTTGGCTCCCCGGCACCGAGTAAACCAGGCGTGGCGACGTACGCTGGTGATACCAGCACATGGGAAGCTGAGCCGAGGGGACCGCCACAGATTAAAGGCTAACCTGGGCTACACGGTGAAAACAAAACCAAAACCAGACAGGACAGCCAGGGCTGCCCAGGGCGACACTCAGAGCCTTCATGCCCCAACCAACCCCCGGCTACAGACAGGCAAGCAGGATCACATCCCGGCTCTGCGCGGCTGACGTGGCTATCTCATGCCTCAGTTTCCCCACTTATAAAATGGGGCTCGGTACAGTCTAGGGCTGCTTTAATGTGCTACCTGGGTCAGTCCTCACCGGCCTGTGCTGGTCAGAGCAGACATTTCTTCTGAGAAAGCCCAGGCTCATGGGTGAGAAAGGACTGACGAGCCACCTCTACCCTGGCTGGTCCAAGAAGCCAGGCCCTACCCTGACCTGAAGGGGGCACTGAGCTCTCATCAGACCCTCAGACTCCCATGGGATGCCAAAGGCCCACAGAAACCTTTATTCATCTCCCAAGACACCCTCACAGTTGCCAGGTCCCCGATAACCCTCACCTGCCGTACTGGGCACTCTTGCCTCAGAGAAAGAGAGAGGGAGGGAGAGAGAGAGGCCTCCAGTGGCACACAGCCAGAACAGCCTGTGAGGCCTTCATCCCAAGCAGGGCCCAAGCCATGAAGCACTGACCAGTCCAGACTAAAGCAGACCTTACGTGGTTTTCCTCCGCTTTCTACTTTAGGAGAGCTCAAAGAGAGAAAAAAAATGCCTCCACCAGTCAAAATTTTCCCCCCAAAAGAGCATAAAACCCTTCAGCTGTCTGCTCAGCAGCCTGGAGCTTGGCTTTCTTTTGTTCCTTAAACCGAGGCTGGGAAAGCAGAGCCAAGGCCCTTTGCTTCCTGCCACCCCCGAGGACTCATTTCCAACTCGGGAGGCTGGGAGAAACGTCACCAGGCTGTGAGGCCCGGGGCCTCTGAGGCTCTGGAGGAAGGTGATAGGGGATTCCCTTAGAGGGGCCTGAGGGTGACACTTCCCAGCAGAGAGGCCCTAGGGAAGTGGGCCAGGGGCTGGGCCGGAGCCCCAGTCTGAGGAGACACCCCTGCCCTTGCCTGAGCGCTGGGCACGGTAACTGCATCCCCCGGTCTCTCACGGATGCGCTAAGCTTGCGCTCGGCTGCCGCTGAGAAGGTGTCCTAACAGCCTGTACTTCAGCTATCCCGGGCCCCGGGGCCCTCAGCGGGGACCATGGGCCCCTGAAACTAAGCAGACTGATGCTGGTGCGTGAGTGTTGCAGTTTTGTTCTGTTGTTGTCATCCAATTCTCAGAGAAAGCCACGAGGCTGCAAATGTTAGGAAAAGGTTAAGCCGGGCTGGCCAGGCCTGTAATCCCAGCCACCTGTGAGGCTGAGGCAAGAAAGTCACAAGTTCACGGCCTGCTTGGGCTCCATAGTGAGTTCAGTGGCAGGCAGTCTGGCAACTTAGCTATCTCAGAAGAACACAAAGCGAAGGGTTATGGCTCCGTGGCAGGGCACTCACTCAGCATGTGGAAGGCCTCAGGTTCAATCCCCAGCACGGCAAGAAAGGAAGAGCCGGTGGGTGGGAGGGAGCCTGGCTCTTGGGAGGCTGAGGCAGGAGGGCAGCCAGTGTGAGACCAGACTCTGGTGCTAGGGACAGATGAACTGACACCAGGTAGCCAATGACAGACGCACAGAGCCTCGGGAGAGCACACTGACATCACCTCATTTTTCAAAATCAACCTCATGCCAAACATCTGGGCAGTGGAGTCAATGAGGGGATGACCCCTCACATAACTGGCCAGGTCCTTTGTTGGGTACCTAACCTGGGACATTCGACTGATCCTGCAGGTGCCAGTTCACACCCCTGGAAGGGACAGATTTGACCTCCGGAGTCCCAGTCACCGGGGCTGCCCAGGTGCCCTATGTCACAGAACCTGCGCTCTCCCAGGGACACGGGAAATGCCACCTGTGCCCTTCCATCCCACTGGCACATCAGACGTCTGCCTCCCCCACCTGTCACAGGAGGAAGTCGTCAAGGGAGACTGGCCAGGAGCACCTGGCCTCTGGCACCCACCTCTGCCTCCACATCCCACTCATTCCCTGCCTGGCCGTGCCGTCTCCCCGCCAAACAACCTTGCCAGGCCCAGTGAGCGCTTCTGCCAGGGCGCCCGCCCGGAGAGCCTTCTAGGGCTGGCAGCGTTTCTATCGCTCTGGGATATTGGCATAACTGTCCCTGCCGAGTCGCAGGGTCAGGGGAGAGAGCTGTGCCCTCAGGAGCAGGCAGGCTGGGATCCTGCACAGCCACTCCGCCACATGCCACCCCGGGCAGCTTCACGCCACACCTCAGCTTCTTGCCGGTACACATTGGGGGGGGGGGGGGGGGGGGGGGGGGGAACAGGTCACTCGCTTGCTTCTCCGAGCAGGTGTGAGCCACTAGCCGCCAGCTTAAACTGGAAACAGGAAGTGACCTCGTTGCTGGCTTCCCCGGATGCCGCACCTGTTCTACTCCGTGGGAGCCACTCCCCACCTGTCCGCTATCCCCATGCTTCCCTCACCATCCTCCGCTTGGCCTCCCTGGAAACACATCTACTTCCTGATGCACCCCCACTCCCCAGCAGCCTGGAGTCTGCTCAGCAACCGCAGGCCTGTTTGCACAGTTAATCACAACTCCTGCTTAACAAGGTCCATCCCCCAGTGCTCTGAGAACAGTAAACCAGAACTCCTTCCTGTGACCCCCCGACTGCTCAGACTATACCCTTGCACTTCCACGAGGCTTTGTGCCAGCTTTCTCTTCTCCAGGGCTTCCTGCTGGGGGTTGGTCTGGCACTATATATCCTGATGCTAATTACTGACCCCCAAGATCCGGGCCCAAAACGATGTTTGTAACCTAGCCTGAAAACGTACTCCTGTTTGACCAATGAAAAGCCAACACACCTGGGCAGGGCAAATGGGGCGGTTGTGGCTAAGGTTCTCAGGCTTGGAGGGCAAAGAGGAACGTGGGAAGGAGACAGACAGGAAGAAGAGGAAGCCACGATGGGTTAGCATGGAAAAGGAACCACGTGGGCCCGGAGGAAGAACTCCGAGAAAGACGTTCAATGGAGAGATCCAGATGAAGAATAAGCAAGTATGTATGGAATTATGGATGGGAGGCAACTCAGTCAGGAATGGTTAAAGCAGATGGTGGGGGCTGGGAGCTGAGGGATACAAGATAGCGTAGGTGGCATTGTCTGCCCTATCAAAGGTGAAATAAGGCAAATCTAAAACCTAAGCAGGTGTCTTATTGATTATAATATCGGGTTATACAGTAACTGCCGTATTCATTATAAGGCTAATAATAAAAATTACTAGACACAGCAACATAATGGCGCCCAACGTGGGGCTCGAACCCAGGACCCTGAGATTAAGAGTTTCAGGCTCTACAGACGGAGCAGGCTGCCTCATCCTCTGAAGCGAATGAACTCACTTGCTGATCAGTTCACGGATGCTATTTGCCTAATAAAATTGTGCAAAAGATAGAACTGGCAGAGGGCACCTTTGATCGCAGCACTTGGGAGGCAGAGGCAAGCAGCTCTCTATGAGTTCGAGGCCAGCTTGGACTATGTAGTATTAAGAGCGCTTGCTGCTTTTCCAGAGGACCCGAGTTCAGTTCCCAGCACCCTTACCAAGTGGTCCACAGCCTTCTGGAACTCCAGCTCCAAGAGTCCCAACACCTAGGGCCTCCACGGACACATACACTCACAGGGGGCCTACCGCTGGCCTCCTGATGTCTGACTCCTCACATTCTTTGGCCAGGAGATCCAGGAGCAGGCAGCCCCTAACGCCAATCTACTGCTCCACTGAGACCCGTGGGAACTGCCTGGGTGGGCAGAAGGGAAGCTGGCGGCAGAGGCACCTGGCAGGCCTTGGCTAGGACAGAGAACCTTGGCTTCTTGCCTGTCACACCGGGAGGTGTAGAGGTCGTCAGGGCTCTGGATGACTCCTTGGAAATTCTGATTCCTTGTCCCCAACACTGGCTGTCCTCTGGCCTAAGAACGTGAGGGAGCCAGACCTCAAGAAGTCAACACTAGGCCCCTTGTAGCTTCAAGGAGCGCAGGCAGCCTGTGAAGCCATCTTGCAAGCCATGGCTGGCCATCCAGCAATGGAATCCACCCAGGTTCTGATGGGATGAAGAACCCCCCTTACGTCAAAGATGGCGACAGCAAACGTGAGATCCAATTCTGACCACTTGCTGGGACTGTTTGGGATCTGTGCCAGGATGTGTTTCTCAGATCAAAGCACCTTCCCCGAAAGACCCTTGGCTGCTCGGTTTAGATACAGTTGCAAGCCCTGGTAAAGAGGCAGCAGGTTTGTAACAGTGGAGCTTGCGGTTTGGATGACAACCAAACCAGCCCCCACACAGCTTACCTCTGGACTCTCATCTGAGAAACACAAGTTACTTCAGGTTCAGGCTGCTAGCAGCCAGGTTTCCTGTTACTTCTACACGGCCGATGGCTCTATGGGGCTTGTCAGCCTCACTGAGCTTCTCTCTCCCCTCTTTTCCTCTGTTCTCAATGGTGGGTCATCTCCCCGCAACCCCCCATCAGCCCCTGAGTCTGAGCAGAAGGAACACGAGCTGGGAGAGGAGGGTAGGAAGCGACCGCCCTGTGGTCTGGATACCGTGGAAGCCCGGCTTCCGCTGTAGAAGTCTCCCTGTTTGGTCTCTCAGAGTCAGCAGCCTCTCCAGCAAGCAAGGCCTTCCCCACGCCTGAGGGAGGACCACCTGCCTCTGTCTCACCTACAGTAGCTGCTACCCAGGTCCCACCAGGATCTCTACAGAGCCTGACCCTCGACCTCAAGAAGCTCTGAAGGCCTTGACATCTGAGGGCACGGGCTGTGGATTCACTTCTCTGCCAACCTCAGACAGGTGCCTTCACCTCTCTGGGCCTTCATTTCCTAGGCAGACAGAAAGGAAGCGCTGCAATTTACAGAAGAGGATTGTCGGGGAGCTAAAAAGTCACAGTGTGTGCGAGGTTGCTGGGGAGATGGCTCAGCCGCTGAAAGGCTTATTCTGTTAGCATGCGGAAGACCAGAGCTCAGGACCCCAGAAACCCATAGCAATGCTGGGCGGGAATGACAGCCTGCCTGTAACTCCATCCCCAGAAGGCAGAGACAGAGAATCTACCCGGCCAGAGAGATCTCTGCCTGTCATGGCCCTTGAAGGAGCCAGCCTTCCCTGAGAGGTCAGTTGCAGCTTGCTGGGACCAGCAACCCCCGGAGCCGGCTGGGGGTCGCTCTGGTCCTTACCAGGAAGACACTGAGCCTGGACTCTGCAGCTTCCTGCAGCTGGCAAGCCTGGTCAGAGCCCACACCTGGGGTTGGAGTTGCAAGGGGGCCAAGTCAGATGTTCAGGAAAACTGTGGCCAATGCTCTGACCTTCTAAGACAGCGCGGTCTGAGGCGCTAGCTTAGACAGCAGCCTGGGCCAGTGTAGACAGAACAGGTGCGGATCTGTCTAACAAGGATGCCCACCGCTCAGCTGGAGTGAAGGTCTAACCTGTGTCACTGAGACCCTCCCCTGACGTTGCTGAATCGATGGGTGTGGTTAATGGTTAAACAGCTCTCCTTTCCCTAACGCTGACTCTTACAACTGCCACCCCCCCCAAGCCCACCATGTCCCCAATGCCTGCTTGTCAGAAGAGCTCACAGTGAGCTCACACCTGTCTTCAAGGCCCAGGACACAGCCCAGAGCCGGTTGTCTCTTTCCACGGGGTGCTGTAATTTAGCTTGAAAACAGACAACAGTAACCAACCTTTAGGGCAGAGACCCAGCCACCCACCAGCCCCTACCAGCGGTGGGAAATGAAAGCTGTGGTAGAGCCTGAGGACGCATCCAACCTGCCCTGGTCTCAGGAGCCCTCGAATGCGTCTCCAGCACGACCCTGCCCAAGCACAAAGGCTCCCTGCAACATGAAAAAGGCCATTCTTTCCGACCACAGAGCTGCTGCGGCTACAGGCACGGAACAGGGCTGCCAGGGCCTCTGGAGGAAGAGGCGCAGGACTCAGGCAAGCTTTGGATGGGTCTGCAGAATGGCTAACGCTCCTACTCAGGGGAGGTCAGGAAGGAGAGGCACAGGGCTCAGGAGCGGGTAAAGTCACATTTCATACCACGCCTGTCTGCCGGAATCTAGTGCCACGAACCACCTTCCCTCAAGGAATCGCTACATCACATCATCTCCTGGCCTCTGCACATCCCCGGCATCCACCACTGGACAGGGACCGTTGTTACTGTGTGAGCTCAGTGAGTGCTGATACCAGCCGCTGTTCTCAGACCAATCCCCCGGATCCCTGAAATTGACAGGGACCACTAGGCTTCTTCTGCACAGGAGGAAACTGAGGCCAGACAGGGGAAAAGAAGCAGCTCACCGGAGACCACAGGAAGAGAGCTGGGCTGTGCCTCAGTGGTAGCGTGCATGCATGATATGGGGTTGATCAACAGCCTTGAGTGTGCGCATGTGCGGGCTCATACAAACAGAGAGAGAGGGAGAGGGAGGGAGAGAGGAAGAGAGAGATGGCCTGGAACTTACAGAGCTATGCCTGTCTCTGCCTCCTGGGTGCTGGGAATAAAGGCAAGCTCACACTCTTTTGTTTGCCATTGTTGTTGGGGGTTGGTTTGTTTGTTTGAGGCAAGGTCTCTCTTGGTAGCTCTGGCTGTCCTGGAACTGGCTACATAGAACAGGCTGGTCTTAAACTCACGGAAATACACCTGCCTCTACCTCCCGAGGGCTGGCCAAGCTCACGTTCTTGACCAATAAGTCAAATAACACAAGGCTGGTTCACCCTCAGGCTTGGGTCTACTGGAGTGACGTAGTTCATTTGGGAATGCACCACAGCTTGGCCCAGATGTCCTCTAGAGGCAGAGGCCCTAAAGTGTCTGCCCCATGGTGTCATTTGCTTTCTGCACACACACACACACACACACACACACACACACACACACAGGGAACACCAGTGAGATTTTGGGGTAAGGCTGTGTCAGGCAGCCTTGTTCTGCTGACGTGCCCAGGTCAGGCACAGCATGTCTCTAGAACAGCTCCTAGGGCAAGACAGAGTTTCTGGGCCTGGATCAAGGGAGCTGAAGAACTCATCAGACACCCTGAGGCATTGCTCCCGGCTGCCCATTTGGAGGAAGATGCCAGTGGGGGGTCACTGAGCTGCTCATGGTAAGGCACCCTAAAGTCTCTGTTCTTGGGGCTCTAATGAGAGCTGGCCAGGTGCAGGGAAAGAGACTCTTGAGTTGGTAAACATGGGATAAAGGGTATGATGGCAAAGTGGGCTCTTCAGGGCTCTGCCCTCCCCTGAACATGGATGTCTGTGGACCTAGAGAGTCAAGGCCACCATCTCCATGGACCTATAGAGCCAAGGCCACCCAGACTGTTTTGTTGCCTTCCCCCTGTTCCAACTGACCATTTTATCCTCCTCTCTCCTCACCAAAACCACATCTCCCTCATTCCCACCTCAGGAGAGCAGAAGCAGAGCTTGGCCAGGCCTTCTACAAAACGTGGCTCATGTCCCTTCCGAGGGATGGACGGCAGCGTCAACCCAGCCCAACCTCCCGGAAGCCTGCTGCAGCAGGTACCTCTAGAACATCCTTTGGATGCTTCCAGAAAGCACAGGGAGGGACCAAGAGCTTCTGTCTCGGGCTGATCACTGTGGCCACCGGCTGCTCAGTGAGCCATGCTCCTCTGTACCCACCACTCCATCCGCCCGCCCTGTTTGCACCCACTATGTGCGCCAACCAAGCACACACGCTACTTCTGAGCAAGGCTTCCCTGAGAGGAGATAAGACTTGCAACTGGGAAACTGAGGCTTAAAGTTCGCCTCACGCGGGATCCCTCACCGGGTGTCTGACCCCAAGCCTCGCTGCTCTCGCCCCTTCTCCCCTGGGGCAGGTGCAGCCCCGCCTCACCCAGAGGCGCTGCCCTCAGGGACCTGTGGAGGTAGGAGCCAGGGCTTTAGGCGGCTGTCCCTGGCAGTGGAGAGCACAAAGCCTTTCCGGGTAGGGAACAGGCTGTTCAGAAGCCCAGAGGTGGGAAGGCTCTGAGAGACAACTGAAGAGCCTGAAGGCGACAGGCATGATTGAAGGCGGGGAGGCAGGGCTGTGTGCGGAAGGAGGGCAAGCCGGCAGCTGCTGACAGCTGCGGAGGTGAGGCTGGAGCTAACGGGCCATCGGGAACCTCCCAGCCGAGTAGAGGCAGCTTCAGATCATCTCTGTGTGGGACTCGGGGGGGGGGGGGGGGGGGAGGCACAGACATACATTTGGGAGTCACCACAGCAGCCCCCTGGAGAGCCTGGCTCCCCTCAAGTCCTCGGGAAGAAGTTCCCCAGAATCCGTCCTCTTTCACACACCCCCCCAGGCCCCACCTACGCCTCCCCAGTGCCTCAAGTCAGTAACTCAGAGCTGAGGGGCCAAGACGCAGGCAAAAGTCTGGCCCAACGGTGACCTGCAAGGAGCGGAGGCGAATGGTTCCGAAGGAGGGTGCTGCAGGGCTCTGGAATGCTGGGGGCCATTGCGGGGACCTCAGGGTGAGGTTTATCTGGGCCACGGTGTCCCTCCTAGACCCATCAAAGCAGTGTGCCCCGGGGCCAGCCACCTGCCCGGCTACCCTTGGGGCAGCCTGTTCAGAGAGCCCGAGAGGCCCAGCTTCTCAGAGAAGTCCTTCCCGACCTGCATGGCCTCACAGGGGCCTCGAGGGAGGCGGCCTACAAAAACGAGCTACCCCCTCCTCCCATTTCACCCTCGGCCCTTCGCTCCTCCGGCTTCAGGTTCTTCCACCCGAGTCACCGGTTTCTAATGGCGCCACTCTTAAGTTCGCCAGGGCTTCCCGCACTCAGAGTGTCTGTCCCAGCCGGTCCTTCTGGCGGGAGGTGAAAGCAAGAGAAGGCTTTCAAATCCCGGGTTCTAAGACGGTGGAGGACTGGAGGACGGGGAGCAGGCTGGGGCACAGCCCCGGGGGTGGAGAGCAGAGGTCTCGGGAGGCTCAGCGGGTCACGCACTTCTCCTTTTGGAGAGGGCGCATCAGAGCGAGCCTGGGCGGAAGGGGCAGCCCCCACCTTTTCCCACCCGGGAGCTGGGACCCCCGTTCCCCCCCCCCCGCCCCCCGTCTTCCCGCTGTCCCGGAAGCAACTGCTCCTGCCGCAAACTTTCTGGGGACCCGACCCCCTGCCTGGCCTGCCCCTTTAGCCCCTGGGCAGGGGGTCTCCGAAGGCCGGCAGATGAGGGGCGCCCGGGAGGCGAGGCCACGGGAGAGCGGGCTCGCTCCGCACAGGGGGCCGAGGGATTCCGGCCCCGGGGCGGGGCAGGGGGACGCGGCTGGCGGGCGGCTCACCTGCACGACACCGTGATCTCCACCTTGGTGGCCGGGATGCTGCCGGCCAAGGAGTCAAACTCGCTGAGCGACGCCATGTCCTCGGGCTGCTCCATCGCCCACCGTCCCCCGCCCCGAACCACCACCGCCACCGCCACCCCGCCCCACCCCAAATTAGTCAATATCCCTGCGCGATTCACGCCTCCTCCGGAGCGGCTGGAGCCCCGGGCTGGGCGGCCAGGGGAGGAGACGAGCGAGCGCGGATTGGGGGCGTGGGAAGCGAGAGCGGGAAGGGGGCGGAGAGCGGGGGCCGCGGCCAGGGAGCCGGGGCGCGGCGGGGAGGGGACCCCGAGGGGGCGTGGGGACCCCGTGGGGGGTGGGGGAGGAGGCGGTGGGAGGAGGCGCCGCCTCGGGCTCGGGGCGCAGCGCCGCGTCCTCTGCTGGGGCTCCAGCTCCGGGGTGCCCGGACTGCGGGAAAATCAAATGTGCCCCGAGTCGCCACCGCCGCCGCCTCCCGCCAGCCGCGCGCGCGCTGCGTGCCGGGGGGTCCGCCGGGCGCCGGAGGGGCCGCCCGCAGGGGCCGGGGCGGGGCCGGGGCGGGGTCTGCGCGGGGCGAGGGAGGGAGAGGGGGGGGGAGGGTGTGCGCGCGTGTGTGTGCACGCGCGTGGCGGGCGTGGGGAGACGCGGCTCCGGATGAGGGGGACAGGGCTGGCGACAGCCGGAGACGGTTCCAGGGCCGTGTGCGCCGCCCTCCGCACCGGTCCCCCCCACCCCACTTGTCCCGGGTCTGCGTGCTGGCGGGGAGGGAGGCACGGCCCCGGGGGCACCTGTTTGGGCAGCGTCTGGGCGGGGTTCGGGGCAGAGGGCTTGGCTGGGCGTGTGTGCGCCAGCCGCCACGCGAGGGTCTAAGCCCGGAGCAAGCTCTCCATCTCCCCTTTGGGGAGGTGGCCACCAGCCTGGTGCCAGGCGGGCTGGTCTGGTTTCCCGTGGAGGGTGGGTCTGTGGGCACGTGCCCATCTGCCTCTGGTGCCCGCCAACCCTAGGCTTGGCCAGTCGCCCGAACCTTTAGCCAGCTCCTTCCTTCTCCTCCTCCTCTCGTCGTGACCATAGGGGCCGAGCCAGCCCCCGGGTCTGGAAGCTTCCTCCAGTAGACTGAGAGGATGGCCTCAGCTCCCTGGGCTCTGCCACCGGCTCCTACCATACCCGGCTCGGAGCCCTGCATTTGGGAGCGCAGGGAGGGTCCGAGCATCTCCCAGGCAGTGTCTTCCAGCCAAGCCCTGAGCCTCCTGCCTGGCCCAGCCTGCCCTCTGGCCCTGGGGTCGCAGCCCCAAGCCTGGAGGCTTGTTTCCCCTCCAGCAAATCTACCCGCGGGCCCTCCTCAGCCTCAGGGCACGCTTTGCTGGGCTTCGACTTCCTCACCCATCACCCCACACACCTTGGATGCCTGTCGCCGCTGATAAGGGTGGCCTTCTGGTAGCTGGGCATTCTGAGCAGGTGCGCGCGAACGCTGTTGGAAAGCAATCTTCTGTGCATCCGCCGGGGCCAGGGTTGAAAACAAACAGAACACCTTTCTTGCATCTGCACATGTGTTTTTCTGTTTACCCATGGCTCCAGATCAGCTGGACTCAGTCCTGCCGCCTGGAGCGGACAGCCAGGGAGGGGCACTGGGATTCCCCTGGGAGGCAAAAGGAGGGCAGCTCCCTTTTGGGTTGGGCTGGGGCCCTCCCTGCATAAAGAAAACTCTGTCTCCCACTTATTTCTTTGCGTTCTGTTTTTTTTTATTGTTTTCCAATTTTCAATCGATTTCAAATTTAGACCGAAATGCAGTCTGAACCACAAGTGAGCTGCTAGTCAATCTATGTCTAAAACTATGGTTCAATATGATAATGAGAGAGAATGAACATCGGGGCCTAAGAAATTCCCACACAGCCTGGCACTCTGTATGTGTTGCTTAGGAAGAATCCAGTTTCCAACTCCATATAATGGGGTGGCACAAAAGCACAGACACTTGAGGGGATTTGCCAAAATTTATGATTAGAAATGTGTTTTTATTTTATTATCGTTTTGTTTTTCGAGACGGGGTTTCTCTGTGTAGCCCTGGCTGTCCCAGAACTCAGTCTGTAGACCCGGCCGGCCAGAACTCACAGAGATCTGCCTGTCTCTGCCTCCCTGCTGGGATGAAAGGCATGTGCCAGCCACCACCGCCTGCACGAATGCGTTTTAAAACGCATTTCTGAATGACTGGGTGAAGATCAGGTCACCCCTTCACCACAGGCATGCTGTGGGCATGGGACCAAAGCAGTGCGGCTCAGCAGGCGGCCTCCTCCCTCCCTCTCTGATGTCCAGGCAGCAGCTATGGAGAGGCAGGAAGGAGGTTCAACTGAAAGTCTGCTGAGGACCTGAGCATTTGCCGAAGCCCGTAGTCTGTGTGGTCCCGTCCTCCCTAGCTGTTGCGCTTTTTCACGCAGACAGAGCTGGGCAGCGTTGAGGAAGGCTCTGGAAGGTGGCATGAAAGGCCAGGGATGGTGTCGGGGGCAGGGGGAGCAAGGGAGAGGAATGGGAGCCTGCAGGGGTTGTGACAGCAACAGACAACGAGAGCGAGGCCTTGGTATGATGCTAGAGTCAGCGGTGAGTGTGGGTGGAGTGTGAGATGTCGAGCAAAGCAAGGCGGCCCAGGACGGCTGGCCGTGGCCGGGGAGAGGACTGGGTTCCCACCCTCCCAATCGGGAGTGTTTGTGCGGCTCCTGCCAGCTGTCGGCTCCATGGCGGCACTGCTCCAGAGGCTCTCGCCTTCCGCTGCTTCTAGCCTGACACCCAGAGCGGCAGTGAGTGTCTCAGAGCCGGGGAAGGCCTCAGCCCCCAGGTCCACAGCCTTAACTTTGGCTCCACCACTGCCGCCGCTGGCAGTGAGGCTGAGCTGTGTTCTGCGTGGAGGCCTGTGGCACCCTGGCCAGAGATCTGTGCCTGGCAACCTTGGTGTGTGTGTCTAGAGCGAGGCCAAAGGTTGATGGAGGTAGAAGGTAGAGGCAAGAGACAGGTGTGAGGCCACAGCGCTGCCACCGGCCTGCCCAAAAGGGGGCACCAGTGAAGAGGTGATCTGAAAGGCACCTCTCTGCCCCGTGGCCAACCAACTAGCTGGTGAGCATCAGGAGTGTGGCCCCTGGCCTTTGCTCAAACGAACGAACCACTCACTGATGGCTCAGAGCAAACCCATGCTGTGGTACCTTTGGGCCTGGAACCCATATCCGAAGCAACCATGACCCTGGCCCACCCACCACGTCTGATTAAGGGCCTTGGGCACGGACTGGAGCTGTGCTCAGACGACGTAGATAATCAACATCAGCAGTTTGCCATCGCCGACCAAGACTGCGGAGGGCCCTTCATCTGACCTCACCCGTGGTGTTAATGACGGCAGAGCAATTTCGAGAGGCAACTCGCAGCATCGATAAGGAGGGGAAAAGCACTGAGGGCCTGGGGGCCGGGCTCCTCGGAGCAAGCGGGGAAGAGGCAGCTGCTGTCGCCCTCCCCTCCCCTCCCCTCCCCTTCCTTCCGCTCCCTGGAGGCTCTCGGAGTATGTGCTGCCTTCAGATCTGCCCTGGTACAACAGGAGAAAGCTGATGAGTGAGTTGGAGCGGGAGTGTGCACGGGGCACCATGGTGGCAGGTGCCCACGCTGTGCCCAAGGACACTGTGGGCTGGTGGACACAGCCTTGGGCCCGGCGCGTGTGCACACACACACACACACACACACACACACACACACACACCACTTATTTGGAAGCTCTTTCACAGTTAACACCCTGGCTGCCTTAGGGGGAGAAGGAGAGCCAGGGCCCAGGAGGGAAAACTTGAAACCACCACAGCAGTAGGAAGGAGGCAACATCCATTCACAGAAATACAAGAAGGGGTTTGGGCCGGAGACCCTGTAGGTTAAACCCCTTTGATTGCTGAAAAGCTTAGAGGAGAGAGAGAGTGTGGTGAGTT
Source organism: Psammomys obesus (assembly GCF_907164565.1). Taxonomy (NCBI): domain Eukaryota; kingdom Metazoa; phylum Chordata; class Mammalia; order Rodentia; family Muridae; genus Psammomys; species Psammomys obesus. The sequence continues at coordinate 4,943,633 of NW_026590405.1, read as the reverse complement.
CAAGGTCACCAGATTCTTTCCCAATGAGAAACACACCATGAATAACAGTGAGGCTTGGAGCGGGACGCTGGCGCACACCTGTGATCCCAGCACCCAGGGAGGCAGAGGCAGGCGATCTCTGTGAGTTCGAGGCCAGCCTGGTCTACAAAGCAAGTCCAGGATGGCCAAGGCTGCACAGAGAAACCCTGTTCCTCAGGACCTTGCCTCCCCATCCTGCTTGGTGCCACCAACTCAAAGTGAAGCCCAGAATGTTGCAGTGGCCCGGGGTTCCCTTCCCTCGGGAAGTCCCCAAGCCTGACTGCCCCTCCGCAGCCTGCCTTTCTCTTGCCCTTCCCTCCCTCTCCATCCTCTCTCCAGGTAATGGAGGCCTCTTGTCCTTACCGTCCAGAACCTGGAACCTTCACAAACAGGAGGTGCGCTAACCCACAGGGCACACATCACCCTTCTGGAACATCCCATGACCCTGACCCATTCGGCTGCATCTCCTCCATCACCTCAGTGACCATAGCCAGCCAGGTGGGCCTTCGGTTCACGCCCCAGGCCTTTGTACCTGTCCGTTCTGTTTCTCCTGCCTGGGAGAGTGTTGGCAGTCTGCTGCGATGGCCCTGGCCCTCACAGAGACCTCCCCAGAACACTGCCATTGTCCCCTCCCTACCTCCCTCTTCCCTCCCGTCTGTGTTTTCCCACTAGGGAAAGCTTTGCATAGCCCAGGGCTGCCTTGCCTGTTGATCCCCAGTGCCCGAGGGCCGTGCAGTCACAAATAGATCGTGCACGTGGAAGGTGCTGACTGAAAAGCCTGCTCCTGCCCTTGGGAGCACCGAGTCCTTCACGGAGACCCCCAGAGCCTACCCATCAGCACCACCGGGGGACTGCCCATCACACACATCATTGAACGTTTATTCTGCCCGTGTCGTGAACACAGCTAGGGAACTGTGTGTCAACAATCTGGCTGACCCTGGCGGGTCTGGGGCCAGAGCCTCAGAGAAAGGGAGAGATTTGGATGTCTCCGTCTTGTTTGCTGAGAACCCGCCATGAATGCAGCAGCGAGAGTCTCACATCTGCCGCCCACTCAATCCTCACGAGTGGTCCCACAAATCTCGCTACTCCTGCCTCTCTCCCCGCACCCAGCCATCTCTGGGGTGGAGGGCGAAGGCCGCCACAGCATACAGCTCAGCACAGGGCACGGCACCCCCTTCCTGAGGAATCTGCAGAATAGCCAGTGTCGGCCATGTCAGTGGAAACCTGGCACCGAGCAGACTTCTTCCTGGTCCTCAGGGCAGTGGCTGTCTCCATAGAAGCCTGTCACCTCCCTTGGGTCTCCTCTCTCACACACTTCATCCAGTGTCAGCTTGGTTTGAGGTATCAGCTTGATGGCAGACCTCCTCTATGCTGCCAAGGGCTTAAAAGATGGCTCTGCAGATCTGGAAACTGAGGCCCGTGGAGGGAAAGGTCTCTTCAGGGCTGTTTGCCAGGGAGTGGTAATTAGCATCAAAAGCTAGTAAGTGCTCAGACTCAAATCAGAGTCTATTTGTTGTGACTGTTGTTCCTTTTGGAGACAGGATCTCTTGTAGCCCAGGCTGGCCCTATGCTCCTGCCTCCACTCCTAGAGTGCTGGGATTACAAGCCCTTGGTCTCATGTATTGCTAAGATCAAACTCCAGGCTCAGCAGACACTGCCACTGTGCTATATTCCCAGTCTAACCAGGCTGGACTTGTTCTGACTGTAGCCCTAGCTGGCCCTGAGCTCACTGGCCATCCTTCTGCCTCAACCTCCTGAGTACTGGGATTTTAGGTAGGAGCCATTTTACTTCAGCTCCTTCTGGGGGAGGTTGGTTCTTTAACTTCCGTCTCATTAACACTCGAGTGTACCGTGTCTGACCCTACGATGAGGTCCATGTCCTCACCGCTGCTAAGAGGCTCCACACTGGCTGGTTTGATGCCCCGCCGGCCTTGTCTCTTCCGGAGAGCTGACCCAGTACCTCTCTGCAGTTGATGCTTTTCTCCTCTCCAGCTCTGTACACACTGGGGGGGGGGGGGGGGGGGGGGGGGGGGGCCGGGGGGGGGGGGGGCGCCGGGACTTACCTCTGTTCCACGGCCTGGTCTTGCCCGGCCTCAGACCCCCCCCGCCCCACGCTCCTTTGTTGCTGGGTCTAACTCTTCATCCTGTCCTCCCTCCCACCTCCCTTTGCAGTGCTGGTGATGGAAGCCAAGGCCTTGCCCATGCCAGCCAACACTCTGCCACTGAGTACACCCCCAGCTCCATTCCATCGGAGAACAGCGTCCTGCCTCACGTGGCAGGCTGGTCAGCTTCGGGGCCTACTGGACTCGCTGCTCCTGGTGAGAGCATCTCCCCTTGCCCGAGCGTCTTAGGAAACAGAAGATTGGCTCCTCACGTTTGTTCTAAGCTTGAAAGCACACTCAGCCCCTCCCTGCGCCTCCAGCCTCCCACCATCGAGCAGTCTTCCCGACTGCCATGCTCAAGCCCAGGAAAAGCAGGGAGACACAGCCTCTTGGCCAATTCTGTTCCTGAAACTCCTCCATCTCCCCTGACTGGCTCCAGAGACCCTGGCGCTCTCTCCCTCGGGCACCTAAAAATGGGAGAGAGGAGTATGCTATGGTTGCCCCCACAGCCCCAATGCTCCATCAACCCTGCACGCTAGCACCTCCCCTTGCTGTGCCTGTACCAGGGCAGCCTGCAAAGCCAACAAGGATGAAATATCCTTTTCCTCCCTTAAGCTCTAAATTGATTTTCATGCCAAGCCACTCATATTTGCTTGCCCGGCTGCAGAGGTAAACTGAAATGTGCAGAAAATGCCACAAGCCTGGCTCTGTGTGCAAGCCGAGGTCCCGGAGGCCCTGCCCTGCCGGGCCTGCTGGAGTCTTCAACTGCCTGCCGCAATTTCCCTGAGTTTATTAGCTCTGTCTCCCACCCCCGGCAGCTCAGCGGGCGCATCTGCTGGCCTGCCTCCTCCACCCTGGGCTAGGAACAGCAGCCCCGACTGAGGGAAATGTCTGGTCTCTGGTTCTTTGAGAATTCTATCAGTGTCTTAGGTAAGGCTCGGGTGTCAGCATCAGGGGCTGCTCCTGGCCTAGAGCAGAGCAGGCTCCTCAGCACCCTCTCTCCTTGGATTGCGGTTTTTTTAGGTTTCCCCTAGCTCGAACTGGGAGACAGTAGGGTCAACGGTCTAGTTCTGTGGCACAGCTCTTCCTTAGCATGTGCCAGGCTCTGGGTTCTAGGCAGAACCTCTCTCTCTCTCTCTCTCTCTCTTGCATGCACACACACACTAATAAAATACTCAGTGTGCCCCCACCTCCTCTGGAGTCTGTAGGAAGGTCCATTAAGAGGCCCTGCTGGGAGCTCCCTAGAGAAACTCGAACCATAAAAGGGTAGTGAGATGGCTCAGTGGGTAAAAGCATTGGCCAAGTCTGCTGCTCTGGGTTCAATCCCTCAGCATCCATAGTTGTCACCTGACACCCCCCCACACACACACACACATACTACATAGACAGACAGACAGACGGATGGATAGATCACAGGTATATAGACCATTGGGGCTTAGCACGAGTGTGGGCCTCTCACTTTGCAGGTAACCTGAGGCTAGGGAACGCCCTCCCACAGCCAAATCTGCCTCAAACCCTGTTCTTTTTCTGAGCTACAGGGAGGAGGAAGCAAAGGATTCTCACTCACGCACACACGTGTATTTCCAGTGTGCAGAGGGAGAAAGCACACCATCGAGGAAGGGAATTTTGCCATCCTGCATTGGGGGTCCAATGGAGCCGGGCAGTACCGCCTCCTACCCCCTGAGCCCACCAACCAAGTCCCTCCTCACTCCTCCTCCCCAAAAGGGAGCCGCACAAACAAAGCCTTGAGGACTGAGCACGGCTGAAGACAACGGCTGGGCTGAAGACAACGGCTGAAGACAACCGTGAACTCTGATTCCCTCTCCTTCCAGGCCGACTGGAATGGTCACTTTCCCTGTCAGTTAATGAGGAAGGAGAGACACGCCTACCCCTCCCCACCCCCCGCCTGGACCAGGTACACAGGGCTCAGCTCTTAATGGAGCTTGGCCGGAGCCTCACGGAGAGGAAAGTGTTTTCCACCGGCTGAGCTGAGTGGTGCGGCCATTGCACTTCTGACCTAATAAACACAGTGATTAGGGTCACGTGGGTCCTGGGCCCTGGCAGCCGGCTTCTGGGGATGGGCTCGTGGCGGCGAAGCAGGCAGGGTGGATGTCCCCTCCTGCGAAGTCAACCTCCCCCTCTATGTATCAAGGGTGGGGACAACTGAAAAAGAGCCAAGACCACGGCCAGAAGTCCCCAAGTCTGTTCCTAAGCTGGCAGCCTTGGGCCCATTATCCCATCTGCTCAGTCACTCTGCTGGGCTTTGTTCTGTTTGCTCATTCAGAATGGGTGTAATAAGCCCAGCTCAGAGGCAGGTGGTGGTCCAGGAATTCTGAGTTCGAGGGCAGCCTGATCTACTGAGAGTTCCAGGATAGCCAGGGCTACAGAGAAACCCTGTCTCCAAAAATAAACAAAAACCAAACCAAACCAACCAACCAACCAACGACAACAAAAAGCCCAGAAATACACAAACTGAACTGTTTTCTCAAGTGAAGTTATTTCCTGGCTGATGTCAGGGAGGGACCCAGATTACCACAGAAAGAATGGCTTCCCTGCTCAGGAAAAGACTAAACAGAGAGCAGAAGCCAGCAAGCTCTTTAGCTCAGGTGTGCACACGGCCTGGCCCAGGCTCCTTCAACCCGGGCATGGGAGCAGCTGCCTAGCTCAGGTGACAGAAGACATCTCAACCCACATGGCTCTCTAGGCTTCCTCTGCTGGGCTCAGTGCTGGTCAGTTGTAATCTGAGCTGCTCAGGAGCGGCTGGTTTGGCTAAGTCATGAAAGGTGTGTCTGCCTCCTGGAGCAGCTGCCAGGCTCAGCTGTATTAACAGTGGCCTCTAGCGGCCTCTAGTGGCAGACTCCCAGAACAGCATGCTAAACGCCAGCTTGGCAGCTGGAAGAATTCTCTAACTGACCTACATTCAGACTTGAAGCTGGAAAGGCCTGTCTTAGCCTGATGATCAAGGAAACTAAATTCTAGGTGTCACGTGGTTCTCCGAGGTGACACAAAGTCCTCGCACTCCTGGATCCGCACATTTTGCCTTGTGGCTTCAGACAGGGGGATCTTAAAGATTTATTGTTTTAACTCGAGTGTGCCTGTGTGGGTTTGTGTGCACCCTGTGAGCGCAGAAGCAGCTGGAGACCAGAAGAGGACGTCCGATGCCCTGGCGTTGACTGGGGTCACAGGCAGTCGTGAGTCACTGCGTTGGAATGCTGTTCCTTTCTAAGAGAAGAGGGCGCTCTTCACCACCCAGCCCTCTCTCCCATCCACACAGGACTCTCATTTTCTTTTGCCCCCGGAGGCAGGGATCTGTCTCACTCTGCAGGCCAGGCTGGTCTTGGACTTGCCACCGCAGGTTTGGAAGGACAGACACAATCTCTCCACGAGACCAAAGCGGCCTTACCGGCCATACTTGCCTCTGCACTTTGCCCATCCTAGGGAACAGACGACACAGAGTGCTTCTGGGCAGGAAGCGCCCAGCTCGAGCAGATGTGCTTGCCAATGCTTCCTCCTCCACACCCTGCAGCGTGGTGCCAGGGGCCTCGGGGAGCCTCAGACTGGCTTGAGGATCGGGGGTAGAAGCCATTTGCCGTTTGTGGGAAAAGCTATTTTGACATACTCTGCAGACACAATCCAAAAATAAATGAAGCCAAGGCCTTCCAGAGGGCTGAGTAGAAAAGGCTTTGCTGTCACGCCAACCAAAGCCAGGGTCTGTGGCTCTGGGCGCAGCTACTCCTGCCAACGAGCCTCCATCTTTTCCTGATGGGGGAGATTTCATTTGATTCACTCAGCAGTAACCTCAAGACCTTACACAGGTGTGGGAAGACAGCAGGGAATGAGAATACGACCAGGCCTCCCTCTGAGGTCAGTGCAGGGAGGGGGGAGCTGTGAGGGCAGACAGGCCTAGAGAAGCAGGGGTTAGGAGGGAGGGGTATGGTTGGTGGTAGGGTTCTGGCCCAGAAAATGGGAGGTTCTGGGTTCTACCCACACTGGAAAGGAACGAACATGAATGAACACACACACACACACACACACGGCTGAAGAGGTATGTAGTGGCTTTAAGGTCCACTGGTACTAGAAGCTGGTTTTTAAACGTTTCCAGTACCAGATCCTGCTGTGAATACACATTCTGCCATAAGCAGTAGTGTGATCATGACTGCCGTGAGTTCAAGGCCATCCTCTGACTCCAATTTTGGCTAGGAGGATCCCAAGTTCGAGGTCATTCCCAGCTACAGAGAGTTAAGGGCTGCCTGGGATACATGAGAACCTGTTGCAAACCACAAGAACCCCAAGACAAGGGCCAGGCGTGGTGGCACACCCCTGTAATCCCAGTATTCTGGGAGCCCGAGGCCAGCCTGGTCTACCAAGTGAGTCCAAGATAGCCAAGGCTACCCAGAGAAACCCTGACTTGGGGATCGGGGAGGAAGAACCTCAAGACATGTTTCCAGGCGGCTTCCTAGGCACCCTATGGTCCCAGAGCCCTCCCTTCACTGCCCCTTGCCCTACTGACTGCTCCACGTCGGGCACTGTGGAGCTCACACAGCAGCCAAGGTGCTCAACTCAGCCTGGGCTTTCTCTTCTCCCCGGGCCAGGAGAGGCAGGGGAGGGTCTAGGAGGCAGACCATGGGGTCACGGACCTGCTCACCCTGGCTGTGGCATCCGGACCAGCGGTCACCATCTCCAGGGGACTGAACGAGGGCAGAGAGGCGGCTCGCCCAGGCCGGGGTATGTGGCACCCCGCTCTGGACGTTCATTTGAAGGCTTATCTACTCCCAACCTCAAACCGTCTCTCCAAGTCTAGATCCTACCCACCGACGGCTGCCTCTCTCCTGTCCTTTGCTGAGCCCCGGAAGTCCCACAGCCACCTTCATTGCTCTCTGAAGGTCCCTTCTCCTCCGCCTACAGTGGGACTGGGCTACCTGTGGCCCGCTGTCACAGCAAGGGTCTGGGGGCTCCTCACCCTGACGGTGTGACAGCTAATTGTGCTGCCCTGTTACACAGGCTCCCTCCCGTCCATGGAGACCGGGTGTCTGTACCTCAGGCTTCCTAGCAATCACTAGAAATCGTGAAACCCTTGGCCTCCCTCTTTTGAGGTTTTGTGCTATACGGAAACAGGCCTGTGCAATTTTCAGGGCTTGCTGGTGGGTTTTCCTTTTTCTTTACTACTGAGCGAGTATTTTCCTAGTTTCTGTTCTCTGATCCATGTAAATAAGATCCTTACGCGTTTAATACGGTGCATTAGCCCTGGACCTTGGAAAGGTCGAGCCTTTCCTGGACCTATATAGTTGCTAACTTCTGTACACTGCTAGGTGCCTTTTTCTCATCGCTGAGAGAAGAGCTTGAAAGTGAAGACCTGTGGAACAGAACGTTGGTCACTTCCCAAAATAAACACACAATGACACAGGCACTTGGCTGCCTTGGGCCCACAGCAGCATAGGAGTGGACCTCCAACTTCAGGGGATGACTGTGTCCCCGGCATAGGCCCTGGTCATAGCTAGTCAGCTTGACACACGGGAGGAAACCTCAACCGAGGAACTGCTTTCTTCTGGCCTGTGAAGCGGTTTCTTGATTGCTGGCTGATAAGGAGGGCGCAGCCCACTGTGGGTGCCGGTCTGGGGCAGCGGGCCTGGGTTCTCTAAGAGAAGGAGCTGAGCAAGCCAGCGGGCAGGGTCTCTCCGTGGTCTCGGCTGCAGCTCTGGCCTGAGTTGCCCTGTCCTCCTGCCCTGCCCTGTCTTCCCTGGGTGGTGGCCTGTGGGCTGAAGAGGAAATCAACCCTTTCCTCTCCAGGTTCTCGAGGCGGCTGAAGAGCAGCTAGAGCGCAGCCAGCTCACCCTCTCCCTCAGAGCGCTAGCACACATCACCTGAGGCTTTCTTTGCTTCTACCTCTTTCAAGCAGGGGCTGATCTTGCTCAGGGGAGGCCGGGTGGAGGTCCTCAACCCCAGCAATGTGGCAGCCCCACTCACCCAAGCGGATGTGGCACTGCAAGCCTTCATCCCAGCACCTGAGGTTCAGTCACTTTCAGAATTGATGGTCTGTATGTATGGAAAGTTAAGGCCAGCAGGTGCTGCCCAGTGACACCCTGTGTCAAAAAAAAAATAAAGCCAATAATCTAGAACAATACCAGATCACAGCAGGGATTTCACCAGCAACAATGCTTTACTGTGGAAATCTCCATGTTTACATAGGTACCAACACCCTTCCTCTCACCCCGACCACCCTGCAAATCCAAAAAGATTAAAAAAAAAAAAAAAAAAAAAAAAAAAAAACTGAATTATGTCATGTATAAAAAGCTCTTGCCTACTTTTTCCAAAGCCCTAGGAGTGTCACCTCCTGTGGGAGCTCGTGCAGGCCTGGCCTTGTACTCACTAGACCGCTGCTCCCTCCCTGGGTCTGTGTGTCTGTGTGTGTGTGGGGGGGGATAGGCACTGCTCTGCTTCCCTTCAGAGATTCACGGCTCCATCATTTCACATTTTCATTCCCCACTCGACACCTTCTCAGCAACTTGCTTGTTGGATGCATTTTTCCTTTGGCAAAAACCCAACATGGCTTTGCGTGGGCTGTTCAGTGTCAGCGGCAGCGTGGCTGCTCAGGCTCTGGAAGGGAAACAGGGAGAGCTGTGTGCGTATTCCTGGAAGTGCGCACTGGAGGCTGGAAGGGGCTGTGCAGTTAATGCGCCTCATCGGCGCTGCCAGCTTTTCAAGTCTGTGACCATTGGCCAGAATACAAATGTTCCCAAAGACGACCCTTCTGCTTCAGAGGAGGTGTGCAAGAAGCACATGGCACTCGAGGTCATCCGGAAGATGGCTGACGAGGACCTGGGTGTGCCCGAGACAGCATCACATCTACCCAGAAGGGTATGCCTTAAGGATCTTCACGTCATCCACGGGACGGTCCTGGGAGTTTGTTTCCACCATGCCCACTCGATTCACCATTCCTATACCCTGGCATACTCGGCCAAAAATGGTATGTTTGCCATCCAGCCACTGGGTGGGGGCCAGGGTTACAAAGAACTGGCTGCCATTGGTGTCTGGCCCTGCATTGGCCATTGCGAGAATCCCAGCCCCTGAGGAGATAAGAGAGAAAAGCATGAACAACGGCCCCTGGCGCCAGCTGAGTGCCAACGCTGTCGGTGGACGCAGGGGACTGCACGCCCTCTCTGTCACCAACCAGGACGCCAGCACCCCTTCCCAGGTGCACGGCGGCCTCGCCTCGACCACCCCAATGGCCTCCGCCTCCATCTCCCCAGTCTCATGTGTTGCTCCTCACTAACCCTGGCCAGCACCTCTCACTCCTCTCCAGAGCGAGGCCTTACTTTGCTCTGAGAAAGCTCCAGACTGCCTTTCCTTCATGACACTTCACACGTGGGTAGACTCCAGAACACAGACCAGTGCTCAGAACTGCCAAGGACTCTCAAGAGGCGCTGTTTTCTTTCATCTGCCAGGGCGCTTGTGGCGCCACGCTGGGCAGCTGTCTGGCAGCACGCCATGGTGTCAGGCACTCACCTTGAATCACAGCCAAATGAGCGAGCTTCAGTATCACCCCCTCCCCTGCCCAGCCAGCCAGATTACACACTCACCAGTGAACTTCAGGTCCGGATGAAGCTCGTCTTCAAACTGTTTGCCGTAGATAGACGCGCCGCCTCGACCTGCCCAACCAGAAGACAAGCAGTGAGCCAGCCGACCTCAGCCCAAGACGAACAGCCTGAGGTCAAAGGACTTTCCAGAGTACAGGGATGGAAGAGGCGGCGGGCGCCTCAGCCCCCAGGAAGGCACATCACAATGTTCGGGCTGTGGCTTCACTCGGGTAAGACAATACCATCTGCTTGTTAAATCAACGTTCACCGTCTACATGCAGGAAGCCAGGACGGTATCCCAAGGGGCAGTGGTACCAGCACGACCCTACAGAGATCCTCCCCTCGTGACTGGCAGGGAACACATTTCTCAGGGCTTTGGCGAGAGTGCTCAGGCCCTCAGCCCAGCGCCAGCACAGACACCACTGACCAACACACTCGTCCCTGCTGTGCTCAGCTCCTGTCCACAAATCCTACCGACCCACCTCTCCAGGCACCTGCTGCACAGGATCCCAGGTGGCTGTTGCCTCCCCTCGGGCAGGTGATGGTCAGGAAGAGCTACCAGCTTAGGGAGGAAGGGACGGTGCTGAGAGACAGGCACAGTGGAACATGATCACACTTGCAGAGTGCACGGAGAAGATGGGGGGGGCGTTTAAAGGGAACACAGAGACTGGGGCCTGCTGGCACCACCACCAGGTCCAGTGTGGTCAGGGCGGTGCCAGGTGCTTAGGCTCCAGCAGGTTCCCTGGCACATAAACGAACGTGGACATGAAAGCCCACACTGTAATTCCTGCATTCAGGAGGCTGAGGCAAGAGGCTGGAGCTCAAGACTAACCTGAGTTACATTGTCTCAGAGAAAAGGAAGAAAATGTGGTGTTCACACAGGAGAAACTGACAGGAGGCAGGCTCTCATGAGTGCTTACAGACTACACAGGCCTGGCTGAGCTACTGGCTTGTCCACGCTGAGCGGCCATGACCAGACATGAGAGTATGTGAGCTGTGCCTCTGAGTCTACGTGCAGCAGAAACCAGGCGGGAAGTAGGGTCTGCCCTCCCCAAGCAGCCTGCTATAAAGGAGCAGGCTACAGCACGTGTCGGTCTGGCTGCCCCAGGACCACGGCTACTGTGTGTGTGTTCGCTGGATTTTAGTTTGTTCTTTTTTGAGACAGGGTCTCACGGTGTAACTGGTTTCTGCCTCCTGAGTGCTGGGTTCAAGGGAATGCACCACGACACCCAGCTTTGTTTTTAAGTCCTTTTCTTCCCCCCTCAGGTGCAAAAAACCCTGTTCTCACACCAAGAGGAAGGGGCAGGAAGAGCCAGCGAGTCAGGGGAAGCCTCCCACCTGGGCCAGTCTCGCTCCACTTCCGGAAGCGAGGGAGCTAAACCCCACTACGTACAGGCTCATCCTGAGAGCGGCAGCCCTCAGGGCATCCCACAGCTCTATAGTCCTCAGTGCTCCCCAACTCGCCTCCTCAGCCCAGAATGAGGTGCTCTACCCACAACATGGCGTGCCACGTTGATAAAACTAGCCAGCACAGGAGCCTGAAAGCTGCCACATCAATGCCACCGCAAACATTAAGATACGGGCTAGTCAAGGGTCAGCGACACAGTGGAGACTTTAAATAACCAAGGAAGGAAGGGGGCAGGGCGAGGCCATTGTAATCACTAGGCATCTTGGGAACTACTAGCTGGGTCTTCCAGAACACCGTTCACTCAGAGCTCGCTCTCCTTTCACCACCCAGTTCAACTCAGACGTTTGCAGAAAAGTCCCGCCGGACACCCCCGAGCAGACACTGCTGCGGGAACGTGGAGCAGGGGAAAGGTGGCCAGACAGGGAAGAGCGAGTATCCTGCAGACACCGATCAGCAGAAGAGCAGGTTCCTGCAGACACCGATCAGCAGCCATAGCCCTGCACAGCCTCCACAGGCTGCGGCTGGCCTAGAGCAGACGGTCCCTGGGCCCAGACTGCTGACCGGACCACACGCTTCTGGCCTCTGTGAAACATGTATCCAACATACAGATTTGACACACACAAAAGACAAAACAAAACAAAACAAAAAACCCATAACAAACTTCAACAAACCTGACCAAGAAACACACAAGCCAAATCACTTCAAGATGCTAGCCCTGCGTCACCAGCATCCTCTCCCAAGGAGATCTCTGTGAGTTATAGGACAGCCTGGTCTACAGAGCAAGTTCCAGGACAGACAGGGCCGCACAGAGAAACCCTGTCTCAAAAACAAACAAACAAACAAACAAACAAACAAACGAACAAACAAACAAATAAGAAGGCTGAAGGCCCAGATGCCGGAGGCCAGGACACTGGTATAAGTTCCTGGACTGTGTGCTACAGTTTATTCGTAAGCCTCAATGGACAGAGAACTTCACCATCTGCTTGCCAAGACCACCCGAAAGACTACCTTACAACCACAACAGCCCACTGGCCCTAAGCTCTGGACCCGTGGCATTCTGGACTAGTTCTGGCCTCACTTGTGGCCAGCTGTAACTCATGTATAATAAATCCTCTTTCTCACTGTCTCAGCTGAAGAACCAAAATCACCAAATAGAGCTATCTCCAAGACTCTCCAGCATCTTCCTCAGCTCCCCCAGTCCCTGAGAGGAACAGGCTGAAGGGCGACACGCGAAGCACAGGCCTACACAACGGTTACTGTGCTGGTGTAACCTGCCCCCATCCTTCCTGTGACAGGCAGCAGCCCGTAAGGAGGACCACATGGGTACTTGACACCACGTCTGATGACCAACAAAAGCCTCTCCTCTCCTGGTGACAAAACCTCCAACAGACACCTCTGGTCACTGTCCCCTGGGCATTCCCAGCCCTTTCTCCCCACCTTCCCTGGCCTCAAAGACAGCTGCTTCGCGGCCAGCTGAGGCGATGGCCCAGTTCTGTCTTACAACACGCACAAGCTTGCTAGGTCATGCCTTCAAGAAGCCAGCGCTTTCAGCATCACACAGACAGCCCTCTCCTTTGCATTTCCCCATAGTCTTTTCTCATCTTCCTTCAAAGGCAGCTGCAGCCCTCTTGCAAGCATAAGACACAAGTCCAAGATCAAAGGCCAAAAGCTAAAAGTGGCACAGAGAAAGATACCTCATGCTCGGCCCTCAACAACTGTGCCAGGAAGTGAGGCAGTGGAAACAACAGCTTCCCCCCAGGGGTGCTTTACATTGTGGGAGAAACAACCCAGCCACGACGGCCGCTACATTTGTCAGAGCCCAAAGCACTACCCGACGAAACACTTAGTGACAGCAGGACAGACTATCTCAGAAGTCGTGTAGGTAGCAGGAAGAAGCACAGAAGCTATCAGGGATGCTGAGCCCACTAACCAAGAAGGCCATGTGCCTCCCAGGGGGCAGCAGATACAGTGAGAGTGGCCAGCAGTCAGCCTGGCCTGGTCCCCTCCTCCACCACTCCTGGCTCTCCTTGCTCTTCAGGTGGCCTGCTTATTTCAGAACTCGGGGTCCTTCCTCCCTGACAACTCCCAACTTCCTCTTGTCACTGATGCTCCCTATGAGCCACTGTCAGATTACCCAGCACCATGTACCCAAGGCCTCAGACGTAAGGAAGCCGGCAGTGACAGCTGTCCTGTCCAGCCTTCCCCTTCCTGCCAGCACTTCATTAATATTTCCTAGTACTACTACTCAGAAGAAAGACCCAGCTCCACAGTCCCTCTATGTCCTGTGTCCCCTTCACAGGATCGCTGAGACTAGCAGTTGACAGGAAGCACCATCCTCATTCCATCCTGATGACCACGCGCGCGCGCGCGCACACACACACACACACACACACACACACACACACACACGTACCCTGGCTGCACCGAGCCCTCAGGCTGCCCTCGGTCCCCAGCAGCCTCTCACAGCTGGTGTCACCCTTCTCCAAGACGTCCCAGTATCCCCCCTCCCTGGCAGCTCCTTCTCCTCTGGCACCGTCTTTCCCAGGGGACCGGCCTATGGTGCCCAGGGACCACACTCTTCCCCTCCAGTTCTCTCCCCTGTAAACCTCTGAACATGGCTGAGTGTCTGTGTCCTGGGAATCACACTAACCCTGGTCTGAACTACAGCCGTCCAGCTCGGCCATCCGAGCCCCTGAATCCCAGCCCTGCGCCCGTCTCCCACAGGCGGCTTCTTCACGTAGCATCTGGAGGCTCCTACCCTGCCCTGCTTGAAATCCTCCGTGTGCATTTCCCCACACTTAGGACTCAGTCCACACCGCCGTCCTGGAGGACAGTCTGTGCTATCATCCCTCACCCCCTGCCTCACTGGCTCCACTGTCCTGGCAAGCATCGGCTCTAAGGCCTCTGACTCTGTGTCCTGCCCCAACCCTGGTACTCAGAGCTCTACTCAGCTTTATCAGAGGTCTTCCATCCATCCATGCCCTACCCCAAACAGCACCACTCCACCCTCTAGCCCAGTGGTTTTCAACAGGGGTTGGCTGTGGCCCCGGGGACACCGGTTAATGTCAGACACAGTTCTGGTTATCATAACTGAAGGGTCTACTATCTAGCGGGCAGATGCCAGGCCAGGCCGGCTGCTAAACCTCCTCCAATGCCAGTCCAGCCCACATCAGCAGTACCTAGCCTCAACTGATAACGCCAAGGTGGGGACACCCTGCCGTCTCCCCTACAGCCACCATTTCCAAGTCACCTGACAGTATACACGGAATGGCTCACCTTCCATCTTATTAGGGCTTTCTCCCTGCAGGCTCCAGCCTGGAGCAGCCAGATGGAGGCATCTGGCAGGTTCCTGTGAAATGCTAAGTAAATTAACCATAAAAATAATCTTCCGAACTGTTTCTGTGCCAAGCCTTTACCAACACGAGCTCACTTAGCTGTCGCCATAACCCTGGGAGGAATGGACAGCCATGCTCCCCACCTGGCGATAAACGCTCTGCAAAGTTACCTAACCTGCATGTGTGACAAGTGACTACGTGAGGCCAGGACTCCTGTCTAAGCACACTGGGGCGCCCATGGCCACCTGGTACCTGGACGTGACCCCACTTTGCCACGGACCCCAGCTGGACTCAGCTTCTCGGGTATTGTTCCTCTTACCCTGGTCACAAGCATCCCTAGTGCCAAATTAATTCTGATCACGCTGGATCAACCTGCACCCTTGGTTGGTGGGATCTGCATTAACTGGCCCCATCTCCTGACCCACACCTTTCCCCACTGGTGAGCAATCTGCCCACACTGCTCCTCTCCTATTCCCTATACAAGCAGCTCAGAGATGTGTGACTCCTGAGGCCTCAGAGTCATTCAGCTACCATCTCAAGAGTGACCGGCTGGAGGGGTTGCCACACGACGGTGAAGCAGAGAAGCCGCTGGCCCCCAGGACAGCAGGCTCTCCTCCACGCTTCCCTGCAGAAGGCTTAAGGGTTAAATTCTACAGTCCCCTCAAGGCCATCCCCAGGTCTCCTCCCAGTAGGCCCACTCCATCGGACCAGGCCTCCCGAGTTACCCAGCCTGCGAAATACACAGACCGCAGGCTGCCAGCACAGAGCTGCACATTCATGAGCTCAGCACCCTCCCGTTTCTTAAAACAGCTTCTTTCCTGTGGAGCCGGGACCTCCGTGAGGAGAGACTATGCCCCAGCGTCCATGCTTCACAGGCCTGGAACAGCACAGGACACCCGGCTAAGCGAGCAAAATTAACAATGGCTTGCTGTTCCACAAAACAAATTACAGGGGTTCCCAGGGCTCCAAAGACAGATGAAGGGAGGAGGCTGCTCGGCAGAGACCATGTGCAATCAATCAAGGCCAAGAGCAGAGCAAGATGAGCTGGGGGGGAGGGGGCTTGTCAGGGTGTCGGGTTCCGGGTGGAGGTGAGCCAGGGTGAGCGGAACAGACAGAAGGCACACAGGAAGCTAAGGATGAGGAAAGGTGGGCGGTGGGGAGATGGTCAGAGGGAGGTACAGGGAGCCAGAGGGCCTCTGAACCGAGATTGCATCTGCCAAGGATGGGTGCGAGAGCAGCCATGCCAAGAAAGGCTCCTGAGAAAGGCAGGAAGAAAGGCAGGAAGTGGAGCTGGAGAAGAAACACCCAACCTGCTGAGAACTCACCTACCTGCCTACCTGAGACATCTAACAAAACCTGTCTCTCCGCTGGCTGGCAGGCGCAATCTACTGGGGGCGGAGGGGGGAGTTCCTGCTTGCTTTTCTCACAGGCCTGCTGGCAGGCTGCGCAAACATTTGTTATACTTGAGGCTGTGGCTTTATTGGAAATCTTTGGAGTGCTTCAATTTCATTAAAAGTACGTCATGGAAATGTGACATTAGGAAAGACGGCAAAGCAACTGCAGAGACCCGGGAGACACTGAAGCAGCAGGTGACCTCTGAGGGACTCCCAGATACCTGAGCATGGGCTCTCGGCGCAGCCTTACAGGTTACAGATTAAAGGTCATTTCATTACAGAAATGAAAGGGAGAAGTGGGGCATGGTGGTGCACACCTGTAATCCTAGAGCTTGGGAGGAAGAAGCAAGTGATCTCTGTGAGTTCAAGGCCAGCCTTTCTACAAAGTGAGTTCCAGGAAGATCAAGCTACACAGTGAAACCCTGTTTAAAAAAAAAAGGGGGGTGGTCAGGAAGGAAGGGCAGACATAAATATCAGCATCGAGCCGGCCCTGCTTCAAGACTCATTGAAACGAACACATCACAAAGATTTTTTAAAGGCAAAACTAAAGGGAGACAAAGAGCCGGCTCGATGCTGATATGCTGAGTGGTGCACACACTCAGCATTCAGGAGGCAGAGGGAGGCAGCGAGTTCCAGGCCAGCCAGGGCTACACTGTGAGACCCTGTAAGTAACGGAAACATATTTGTTTCATTCTGAAGAACTGGCCAAGGAAAGAAAGGCTCTCCCTCACTGCCTGCGAGTCCCACAGGCTGCAGTTCTCAACAGCCAACAGAGGGCGCCAGCGAGCAGCCCAAGGGCAGAAGCCCACACACAGCACGGACGGACGGTGTGGCAAAGCTGTCTGCTGTCCAGTGGGGTACTTGGGAGATGAGGCGGGGCCTGAGGAACCCTGGGACAGAATTCATTGGAATCTGGGAAGACAGGAGAGAAGCTAGCCTTCTCACGAGGAGCTCCCCAATTCCTCCTGAGCTGAGATGCAGTAGAGAGCCAGCAACCTTGAACTCCCAGTGGAAAAGACACATGGCCCCAGACAAATGTGAATAAAAACGACAGGAATCTGCTCACGTTGTACCTGAACAAAACAAGGTAGGGGCACATAGGTGCGGGTACCAGCATCCACAGAAATGGCACGGGGAGCACGGGACAGAGCACAGCAAATGAAGAACAGCAGGAGAGGAGGAGGGGCGGCGACAGCTCTGAGGCCCTCCAGAAATGAAGGGCTTTGCAGAGGCCAGACACAAGATGGGGAACACAGTGAGAAGACACAGCTGGGCTGGGGGCACAAATTGGAACCCAAATGACACTAATAAGGAGCAGACACAGCTGCTGAACAGCGAAAACTTTAGAACACAGTCTGAAAGGGTTTCAGCGAAGGCAGGGAAAAGGAAAACAAACCATCTCTCTAACCGCAGGAAATGACAGATAAGGAAGAGGAAGGGCCCAGCACAGAGGCTTCCTGAACACAGCAAGCTTGACCACAGGCGACCAGGGGTGCTCCCACAGGCGTCTTTTGACTCACTGGACTGGAGGGGAGCACATCTGGATTTCCTGAAACCATGTTCAAACTAGAAGGCAGTGACCAGAATTTTCTAAAAAAGATCCGAAGAGATGAATTCAGCCCAGTATAATACTATACCTACTCACGGTTCTTTAACCACAAAGGCAATAGGCAGGAACAGGAACAAACCCCAAAACATACCACCCTCAGTCCCCGCAATAGAAAGCAAGAGGCGGAACCCTGGCCAGGGAGCCGGTGCCGCGGCAGAGAAAGGGCTTGCCGAGCTCAGTCAAAACAACTGACGTGGTGGTGTGCAGCTGTGATGGCAATACTCCCACAGCAGGATGGGACACAGACACCAAGAATCTGCTAGAGGCTTCCAGGCCAGCTAGACTGGAGTAGGCTATTGCTCAATCTAGAAGATGAGGACCAACTCCAGAGGAGTCCTCGGACTCCACCATGAACACTAACACGCACCTGCGCGCGCAGGCCCTCAGCCCTTGTTAAAATAACTGAGTGGTTGAGCACCAAACCCACCCAAATATAGACCCCACAGGTTTGTTTTGGATGCAGATGGGAAAACAAGAAAAGTAACAACAAAACAGGGTGTGAGGAAACGTGGCTCAGAGGTCAAGAGCACTTGCTGCTCTTCCAGGACCTGGGTTCAGTTCCCAGCACCCACCTCAGGGACTCACATCAGCCTATAACTCGGGTTCCAGGGGCTCTGACGCCCTTTCCCGCCTGTGAGCACGGCACTCTTGTGGTGCACACACACACACACTCAGGGACACACACATGTACCCATTTAAAAAAGAAGAAGAAACCTTTGGGACTGGAGAAGTGTCTCCGTCGCTAAGAGCACCGATGCTCCTCCAGAGGACCTGGGTTTGGTTCCCAGCACTCACATGGCAGCTCACAGCCGTCTGTAACTGCAGTTCCAGGGGATCCGGTGCCCTCCTCTGGCCTCACGAGCACCAGCGTGCACATGGTGCAGAAACATATACACAGGCAAAACTCATACACATAAAATAATAATTTTTAAAAGTTACCATGAATAAATAAAATTTTTTAACCTTTATAAAATGTAGCATGGCGCTGGGCACAGTGGCGCATACCTGTAATCCCAGAACTCAGGGAGGCAGAGACAGGCGGATCTCTGAGTTTGAGGCCAGCCTGGTCTACAAAGCAAATCCAGGTCAGGACTACACAGAGAAACCCTGTCTCAAAAAACCAAACCAAACCAGAACAAACCAGAACAAAATTGAAGGTGGAAGAATAAAAATGAAAAGAAATTTGTAATTACTAACTGCCTCATATTTCATAACAGGAAGTCAGTTTTTCTGTTAAATATACACAGAATTAAACATAACACAAACCTAATTCTTTTTTTTGTTTGTTTTGTAGCCCTAGCTGTTCTGAGCTCTACAGACCAGGCTGGCCTGGAACTCAGAGATCCGCCAGCCCCTGCCTCGGGAGAGCTGGGATTAAAGGCGTGAGCAGTCACACCCCATTCTTTTGAACCTTTCCACTTAGCTAGTTATTGATCCAACCTAGCTTTAGTGTAGTACCTAAACGCCCTCTAGAGAGGCCTCCTGACGTGAGCACTGTTCTTTTCTGAGAGGTGGAATGGAGGACAAGCCAAAAAGCAAAGAAATCTTCAGGATCTGTGTTTCTGAGCTTCCCTCCCACCTTCCTACATTTTGCTTTCCTGAAATAAGTTCAGGCACCGGGAAAACTGAATGTCTCCAGCCATGAAGGGCATCCGAGGGTAACAACAGTCAGGATGAGAAAACCAGGCCTGTTTAAGAGCCAGAATTAGCAGGGAAAAAGCAAGCTGAGCAAAGGTTCTTGAGAGGGTAAGTGTTCTACCAGATCCACCAAGAAAGCCCTTCCCCTGCCTGCATGGTGGCACACCTGTGACCCCAGCACCCTAAAGACAGAGGCTAGGGTTCAGAATACTTCAAAGCCATCATTGGTTACACAGTGAGTCAAGGCAAGCCTGGGCTACACAAGACCCTGCCTTACAAAAGAGGGGTGCTGTCTGAGTCAGGAAAGTGCCTGATGTGGAAGCTTAGAGACTGGAGTTGGGGTCTTGGCACCCATGGGAAGAGCCAGGAATAATGGCACATTTCCATCACCCTAGCACAGGGAGGACAGAGAGATGGATTCCTGGAGCTCCCTGGCCAGCCCATACCAGCCAAAGCACCAGGTTTAGTGAGAAACTCCCTTAAAAGTGGTGTGCAATCCAGGAAGACACCAGATGTCAACCTCTGACCTCCACACACATGCACATACATGAAGACATGCAACCCCCACCCCAACAAACAACAAATGCCAGCTAAGTGTCCGTGACTCCCAGTTCGCCTCTGTCAGATCTCCCTGTAACTCCACATTCATTTCCAACTACTGACTCCCTGTCATCCTGAAAGACTGAAGAAAGACTGAAGAACCCTACAAAGACCAAGCTCTTGACTTCCTGTTCCAGATCTGGCCCTCACTCCACACGAGGCTCAGCCTTCCTCCTTTCCTCACAAGCCAAACAAACGCCTCACAAAAACCCTTGCCCATCTCCGCTCATACCGTCTGTTCAGTTTGTCAGCAAATCTTCACCACAAGTATTGCTGGGCTGGGACGCACGGACAGACAGACAGACACACACACACACACACGTGCAGTGGCTGCCAGCACGTGAACAGGGCCTGGGGTACATGCTTGCACTCCCATTGTGGGAGCAGGGGACAGGACATCTCACGATGTTATCATCAGCCTACTTCTAGTCTGGATGGGGATGGTAGAGTCTCCCTGTTCGGGGCTACATTCTTCTTTTTTTTTTTTCAATCTTTTTGTTAGGTTTGTTTGTTTGTTTGTTTTTTTTCCAGACGGTGTTTCTCTGTGTAGCCCTGGCTGTGTTGAACTTGCTCTGTAGACCAGGCTGGCCCATGTCTCCCAAGTGCTGGGATTCAAAGCTTGTGCCACCACCACCCGGCCTGGGCCTGCCTTCTTTCCTTTTCATCTACCCTCCTAGCAGCAGGCGGAGACCTCTGACAGCGCAGGCAAGATCCCGCTACTGTCCTCAAGCAGAGCAGTGGCTGTGGGCCTGCTCAGGACGGCCAGACTTCTTCCTTCTGTGGTCTACACAGGCTCCTGCCTCGTGCAGCCATGAGCTCTGCTCCCAGCGTCAAGGTTCCAGCTGCCTTTCCAGCCAGATCTCAGCTCCCACAGCAGCACACCATGGAGGCTTCTGGCTTTTCTACAGCTGCCCCCATGCCCGCCTCCACTTGTTTCAGGGCAGCTTTGCCTCTCTGCTCACAGCTACATCCCTAGAGCTTAGTCCGGGACATAAGGCAGGGCTCACATCTGTCAAATGGACAAGTTACAATAAAGGAACCTGAAGCTTTATTCTCTAAGACCCGGGACTGTCTTTTTTTTTTTTTTTTTTAATCTCTCTCACTTCTGACGGATGCAACTCCAGCAGTTATCACTTGCTTTTAATGAATAGCACAGACAGCTAGGAAACTATCATGCTCAGGTGCGACCACTATTCTCCAGTCGGTGACATGTGGCTCTGAGGAAGGTAGGAACTGTCAGCACAATCAGTGAACCAGAGCAGTGTGCGCCTGTAACCCAGCACATGCGAGGTAGAGGCAGGAGGATCAGGAGTTCAACCCGGGCTACCTTGATACCCTGGCAGTGGTGGTGCTCAGGCGTGCATGCGTGCATGCGCGTGCGCGTGCGTATGTATGTGTGTGTGTGTGTGTGTGTGTGTGTGTGTGTGTGTGCGCGCGCGCTCTCTCTCTCTCTCTCTCGTACTGCAAACACAGCTCAATAGGCAGAGGGCTTGTCCAGTGTACTTGAAGCCCTGGCTTCAATCGCCAGCACTACAAAAGCTGAGCAGCACACAGAAATCCCAGCCTGAGGAAGTGAGGGGGTGAAGATCAGAGGATTAGATCGCTCTTGGTGAGTAGGAGGCTAGCCTGGGCTAGGAGACCCTGTCTCAAAAACAAAAACAAACTAGATCCAGCAAACCGAAAAGCAAGCTGCAGCTGCTTTGCCCTCCAGTTCCGACAGTGAGGCGGAAGATGTGTGTGCCGGCTAAACTGTACCTGTCCCTGTCGGGTCACCGCCTTGGATCATGAAGTCCTTGATGATCCTGTGGAATTTGGTGCCGTTGTAGTAGCCCCGCCGAGCCAGCTCTGCAAAGTTCTTGCAGGTCTTTGGGGCGTGCTTCCAGTACAGCTCCAGAACAATGATCCCCATGCTGCAGTGGAACAGATAGCAGAGACGAGTCAGCAAGGTGAGGGCGTGCAGGAGTGGGGACAGACAGCAGTCAGCAAGGTGAGGGCATGCAGGAGTAGGGACAGACAGCAGGGCCAGTCAGCAAGGTCAGGGCACACAGCTGGGAGGGGCTGCTTGGACTCCTGCTGTTCAACCCTGTGAGGCATCTAACTGTGACCGGAGTACTCAGAAGGAAACAACCCACAAAGCAACAAGGCTACGGCCAGTCACCTGGGTGTGACATGCATGACAGCTTCTGGTGGGTGCTCTAAGCAAGACAACCACAGACCAACCAGAAAACCTAAGAGCGTATACTGATGCTCTGAGACCAACCCCAAATACGGAAAAAGACCTCCCGTGTTATCTATGGATGTAATGAGAGGACATTAAAGTGTGAGGAGTTTATGCACAATTGCAGCAGTCTGGGGGTGTGGAGGCGGCATAGAACTATATCACCTGTTAAAACAACACTTAAATAGAAAAATAAAAAGCAGTTTGCATGTTAAGGAGAGGGTCAAACAAGAGCTGGAGATGATTCGTCGTTAAGAGCATGTACTGCATGCTCAGCTCCCAGCAGGCATGTCAGGAGGCTCACAACCACTTGTGCCTCCAGCTCCAGGGTTTCCAACATCTCTGGCCTCTGCACTCACGCCCACACATCCACACATGATTAAAAATCAAATCTAAAGAGAATGGGTAAAACAAATGCCAAGGCTGGTTATCTCAAGTGTCTGCACATACCAAGTATGAGTGCCTTTAAAAAAAAAAAACTTATTTTTTATTTTATGTGCATTGGTGTGAGGGCGTCGGGTCCCCTGGAGTTACAGACAGTTGTGAGCTGCCGTGGGGGTGCATGGGAATTGAACCCAGGTCCTCTGGAAGAACAGCCAGTGCTCTTAGCGGCTGAGCCCTCTCTCCAGCTCCCAGTATGAGCGCTTTTATTCTTACCCCTAGTACCTTTAAGGATAAGACAGAAGCAAGAGGCAAGACACCATCACCCACTGAGCTCTGGGGATGGGAGGACTGAGTTGTTGAGTCTGTATGGCCCTGATTCGGGGGCCCAGCAATGTGAGCTGGGTGCAATGCCTGCACTCAGGAGGCAGAATGAGGCTAAAGTCAGTAGGCCGTCTGCCCAGGCTCCAAGCAAGGTTCCCTCCACTCCCTGTGAAACTCGGGTTCCAGGTGGAGCTGTAAAACGTGGCATTTCTCTGCTAAAACCGGGCAATGCCTTCACGATAGGAGCCACCGGCAATATTAAAGTGAATGCAATCACGCACACCACAGACATGGCAGCTCAGGGCCCATACCCTCGCTAAGCATTCTATCCCAGCCCAGACCTTGAACGTCTGATCCTCCTGCTTCCATCGCCAGAGCGCTAGGATCGCAAGCATGTGCCGACCACACCGAGTGTGTGCGGTGCTGGAGACGGACCTCGGGGGACTCAGGCGCGCTAAGCCAATCCTTGAATGGTGGGGGAAGTAAATCTTCCCCTACTCTCAACGCAGTTTGATCAGACAGCCCTGCCACTTGTCCCGTAGTGTTTACGCGTCCGTCTCCTTCACCGTGATAGACCCTTTTCTCTAGATCCGTGTCTCAAAAGTCCAGGTCCTACGTGCATGGCTTGCGGACTCAACGCACACTTACTCAGAGTGAGTGAGTGAGTGAGTGAGTGAGTGAGTGAGTGAGTGAGTGAGTGAATGAGAGGATTTAAATGAACTAATGAACGGCATGGAGAAAGGACAGCGGACAGAAGTCGCTGAGGTCTCCCGCGATGCTGGTGGGGCTCCCCTGAGGTCCCTTCAGAACTCACAGGCACTCCCGGCCGCAGCTCTGTGCGGTCCGCAGCTCTGGCCTCTCTCAGCCTGGCCGCTGCGGCACGAACCCGCGTCTCCTTGGACAGTCCACCCCCGCGACCCTCACCTAGTCTCCAGGTAGACGTTGGGCGGCTGCCAGGTGTCAGGGGGAATCGCCGCCATGCCGAACGAGGGTATCCCCCTAGCAATCACTACTTCCGGTGGCGTTCACTGGGGACCGGTTCCCGGTGCGCACACTTCCGGTTCCCGCCAAGCTGCCCGTTTGGGTGTTGGGATTTAGGACGCTGGGACAAGGAAGATGAAGGACCCTTCTTGCGAGGGCGGGAAGGGGGTTGCAGCACGAAATACCCGGTGCAGACCCCCAGACGAATGCAAGAGCCTTCGGCGGCGTTTCGCGCGATGCTCCGGAACGGTGATTGGTCTGTTTAGGCACGGGAGGCGGGAACAACCTTCTTCGCTCTGATTGGAGGGGTGTCCAATCAGCGAAGAATTTCTTAGTTCCCTGACCTGGATGGTTCAGAAACGAGCCACGCTGCTTATTGTATATCCCTGGCCGTCCTGATAGACAGGACACCGTGTAGACCAGGCTGGTCTCGAACTCACACAGATCCTCCCGCTCTGCCTCCCGAGTGCTGGGATTTAAGGCGTGCACCACCACGCCCAGCGCACTTTCTTATTTCATGTATTCCATAAAGCAATCCTGTAGATGATAGCAGTCCTGTTTTTCAGATGTGAAAACTGAAACTGAGACCCAGCAGGTAAGTGCCGCGTGGCAAACCTGATCCTCCAAGACTCCAAAAGCAAGGACGGTGTGGAAAGAGGGAAAGAAGGGCAGGAAGAGAATGACAAGGCTTAAAATGACTGCTCCAGGAAGTGGTAGTCCACGCCTTTAATCCCAGCGTTCAGGAGGCAGAGGCAGGCAGATCTCAGAGTTCGAGGCCAGTCTGGTCTACAGAGTGAATACCCATACAAAATGCCAGGCGGGCATGCATCTGTGGCCCCAGCACCAGGGAAGCAGAAACCCATGGATCCATGGAGCTGGTTGGCCTTCCAGTCTAGCCTCAACAGCTGCCTCCGAGATCAGTGGGCCAGGAGGGAAATGTTCGTTGTATGTTAAACATCCCATAATTAAGAACAAAGAAGTAGGTAAATATTTACATTGCTTCTTCAATTCTAAGATGAATTCTCCCTCCCAGCCACCCACTTCCTGCTCAGCAAGGCAAAAACAAAGCAAATGTAAACCCTAACAATCTTTGTTTCCCCAGAAAATTGTGCAAGAGATACTACAGATAGGAAATCTGAACTTTTAGCATGCTCAGGACTTACAAGCCCAACAAAGATGGGGTAAGAGCTTTTGGGGGAGCTCTCCCATCAAAGGCTAGAGAAACAAAAGTGGCTTTTTAATATTACAGTGTGTGTGTCTGTGTCTGGGTTTGAATGTGCAGCTCGGGCACAGGAGCCTACAGACCTGAAGAGCATGTCAGATTCCCCAGAACTGGAGTTACATGCAGTTTTGAGCCGGCACCTGGTGTTAGAAACAGAATGTGGTTCCTCCACAAAAGGAGTGAGTGCTTTTAACACCCAAGCTATCTCTCCACCCCTAAGAATGATGTTTTTCATGATGAAGGAAAATGATCAAAAACAGTCTCGTGGGCGGGGAGATGGCTCAGAGGGTAAGGGTGCCTGCTGCCAAGCCTGACCAACCTGAGCTCAACCTGGGACCTTCACTGCGGAAGAAGTGACACCCCTAAGATGCACACACACCATACACCATGCTGAAGGTCAGAGCACTTGCCCAGCATGCTAGGAGTTGACACTAAACCATCAAAGCAGCCAGCTTCCGCAGCCTGAAATCATAGGTGCTTTGTATCATTTTTTTTTTTTTTTTAAGTTTTTGAAAGTGTCCTGACACATTTTTAAAGTGTGGTGTGTTCAGTGTGTTCTACAACTGTGTTATATTAAGTCAAGCCAGTGTCAGCTTAAAAATCCAGTGTCGAGTCAGGCTCCCGGCTCAGCATCGCACGCAGCCCTTTCTGACCCCCAGCCTACACGGTGCACTGTGTGAGCCTACCCCAAAGCCTCCCCTGTGTTTGTGAGGCTGGGTGAGCCGTCGGTGTGGCTGAGCCACTCCTCACACTTCAGCAGGCCTTCAGGGGCCTTCTCAGAGATTTTAGGGGCCAGGTGTACAAGCTGCTTCATAATTAGACACTCTTGTCCCTTCCTCCTCCCTTCCTTTGTCTGGCCCCTCTTTCCTTACTGCCTTCTTTTCCCTCCTCCTTGGGCATGGCTTACTTTTCAGGCTTCCTCACAGCTACTCTCCCTTGGGAAGAACATAGCAGCACCCTTGGGCTTGAGTCTGCCTGTTTCCAAGTGCCTTTCTTTCTCCCTCAATTCTCATGGCCTAAGTCATTAAAAATAGCGTTACGAAAATCTCTGACTCTGCTTTAAGTTAGTTAGTCCTGAACAGTCTCTGTGGTATCCAACTCTTGACTCCTGTAGCTTGCCTACGTCACGGTCCCTAAAAGATTAACGGGCCAACTTGGACAGTTCAAGGAGACATTGTAGATCCAGGTCTCTGTTGCTTTCACCTCTGCCATCTTGGAGGCTCATTTCTGGGTCCATCTAGAGCAGCATGGATGAGTATCCCTGACCACTGCTTGGCTGATCTGCCCTGTTCAATGCATGGTCGCTTGGTTTCTTTGCTTTTGTTCTTCTGGGCAAATCAGTTAATGTTTACTGGGTGCCAAAAAGGTAGAAATCCCCTAGACTCATCCATATCCTGTTCCTAGCTCAGAGAGAACAGTATATGGCCTTTCTTTGAGGACATCTTCATTAAGGGTGACCCCCCTAGATTTCCTAAAATTTCCACCATCTTGTCTCCAAGAGAGCAGCCAGAGGTACAATGGAAAGAACCTGCCTTGCTCTAGTAAACACCAAGGGAGCTACTACTCCCCAAAGCAGCCGAATTTGGATCCAAAAGACATTAAGAGTGGTCACTTCTGCACTCTCTCTTGGCCCTAAGTTTTGTTTTGTTTTGAGGCGTGTTTTCTCTGTGTAAGCCTTGGCTGTCCTCCCTTTGTAGACCAGGCTGGCCTCGAACTCACAACTCAAATTGATCCACAAGCCTCTGCCTCCCCAAGCTCTGGGATTACAGGTGTGCCGTCTCCAGGGATGCTTACAAACCAGGATAACAGCCTGAGCTTTTGTGACCATCAATGGATGAGTTAATGGCACTGGACGGCCTGCTGAGCCTGCTCTAGGAAGGGCTCCACAGCCTACACTAGGACAGGCAGATGAGGCCCAATCCAAGCATCTATTTTTATCTCTTTCTTTTGCCCAACCCCTCTGCTTTTGGTTGTTTTTGTTCTAGACACACATGCTAGCATGGGAAGGTAGCTGAGCTTAAAAGAGTGACGGCCTAAAGAGACGAGAGGAAATCATCTGGAAGGCATTTCCTCCTCTGCTACTGAGCTGTGGGGCCAGAAAAAGCTACTGCCTGCGTCTGCATGACTAGCCTCGTGTTCTGTGTGGATGAGCATCTGAACCTTAAGCCTTATCATCAGCCAGCTTAGGCGCCAAGGCCTTGGCTCCACGGGAAGCTCCCTACCAGGATTCTAGGAAAGTGCACGCCTTTTCAGAAGGGCACATTTAAGAGCAAGGATCGCTCTAGTGCTCTGCACATGTCTACACACGAGTCTACACGTGCTTGTGGTTTTATCTAGTTTCCTTGGTACCAAACTGGCTTAGAATTAAGTGCTAACGTAAGTTAAAAATCTTAAATTAATCCAGATTGTTTTTAGTTCACAGTGGAACTGGAATTCATTTTTTTTTTCAGATTTATTTTCATATGTATGTGTTCCACGTGCATGTATGTGTTCCACATGTGTGCCCGGTGCTCAGGGAGGTCAGAGGAGGACATCCGAGCCCCTGGAACTGGAGTTACAGACAGTTTTAAGCCGGTATGTGAGTGCTGGGAACTGAACCCCGGTCGTCTGCAAGAGCAGTCAGTGTTCCTCACTGCTGAGCCATCTCTTCAGCTTATGTAACTGTTATCTATCTATGTATCTATGGTCTGTCTATTTATTTATTTATTGGGTTTTTGAGACCGGGTTTCTCTTTGTAGCTTTGGCTGGCCTGGACTCACTCTGTAGACCAGGCTGGCCTCGAACTCACCGAGATCCACCTGCCTCTGCCTCCCAAGGCGCTGGGATTACAGGCCTGAGCCACTGGGCTCAGCTGGCACTGTAATTCGAGGAGTGAAAAGAAAAAGCCGGCTCTAACAGTGTCAGCTAAGGCGGCAGGTAATAACTGGGGTTGAGAGACATTTAATTGTGTCTGTCCCGGGGAGAGCACAGGGTTGCCTGATGGCTTGCCTGACTCCGCCTCACAGTCACAGTGCCTTTGATCGTGTGGCATCAGGCCTGAGGCCCAGTGCTTTATTTGCAGGTCCCATGCAGAAATCAGTTAAAGGACGGGGCCTGAGAGATGGCTCGGCTGTTGAGAGCCCTTGGAAGCTGCTCTTCCGAAGGATTGGCATTCAGTTCCCAGAACCTGCTCGCAACTGTGTGTAAGCCCAGTTCCATGGCAGCCGGGTGCCTCTGGCCTGAGGAAACACGCGCACGCCCGCGTGGAGAAACGCATGAACATAATTAAAAAGAGTAAATACAAATGCATGTGTTTTTAAAGTTCTAACGTTACAGGCAGTTCGCACTGAGGAAGGTGACATCAGACGCTGACTGCCGCTCCTTCTCTGTGAGAGAAATCTCCAAGTTAGCTAGCTAGCTCCATAAACCCGTTTGGCTGGTACAAGGTTAAATGTTGTGAGAATGCTTAAGTTACAGTAGAATTGCTGAAGCAGTTTCGTGAGAGTTCAGAGCTTAGCAGTGCCTACCACAGAATTAGCGGGCAGTAGATACAAACGAGCAAGCCGAGTTTAAAGGTGAGTGATTTGAATCTGGACCCCCCCCCCCCCAAAAAAAAGGAGAGCGAGACCTCAAGGACTGAGAAGGCGCAGTAGTGCGATGCAGGCGCCAGGGGGCGCCAGGGCACCAGCTTTCCCGATACCGCGAGAGTTGCCCCAGCCCTGCGCCCTCGCCCGATCTGTTTCGGAGCGTGGGGCGCCAAGAGCTTTTCCTTTGTGTTCGGGCCCGGCCTTCGGCCTGAGAATCGCTTCCGGGTCGGGGCGCCGGAAGTGGGAAGTTGTTAGCCCGTCCTCCTCGCCCGGCGGCTTGTGTCCCCAAGGCGGGAGGAGCCCGAGAGGGCGCGGGCCCGCATGTGAGTGACTGGGGCCCGAGGCCGGGAGGGGGGAGGCCGGCTGCCGGCCGCGGCCGCCACAGCCTCGCGCAGCCCTGGCTCGCCGCTGCCGCCGTCCCCACCTTGCCCCTCCGCCCCCGCCCCTCTGCGAGAGCCTCCGGCCGCTCTGCTGACCGACGACCTCCCCCGGCCGCTCCCTCGGGGGATCCTCCCTTCTGACATCTTTCGGAGGCTCCGCGGAGGAGAGGGAAACGAGGTCCGCCTCTGCTTGAACTCGGTTCGCAGGCGTCGCGGCCGTGTCCGAAAGCCCCGACCCCGCTCGTCACCTTGTCACGGATGCCTTAGCATCACGAGAGTCCATCCCTGACGCCTTCTTAGATATCTTTACCTAACTGTTAAGGAGGAAATCTTTTTATTTATTTATTTTTAACGTGGACTGAACGTGATAAACGTGGCGTCTCAGATTTCAGAGAGGAACGTGTCTTGGTGTACTGACCTGAGTAAAAGAACTGTTTGCAATCGCCTGTCAGTCCAAGAAAATCACGTGCTGGTGTTTCATCGCAGTTTAAGACTTAACCTTGCAGGCCACATGTCGTGAGTATGCCGTGACAGAAGCATAAAGGGACACGTTTGTCTTTTCCTAATGTCAGACTTTATCATTGGCTGCAGTTTTGCTAAGGATTCAAGATTTCCCTTGACAACTGGCCATTACCAAAAATAGATTATATCCTTCCAACGCTCATTGATGATATTAAGTCTCACGTGACAGTACACATCCCACAGTAATTATGGGTCTATATGGGCTATTGACTTTACACAAGGGCCAAAGAGGCCACAGCAGCGTTCAGAGAAGCCCTACATGAGAATGGCTCAGATGTGAAGAGAAAGACGAGTGTTCAGATAAGGCGTGAAAGCCGCAGAGCGCAGGGATGTCAGAGCTAGGCCTCCGAGTTGAGGGGAGCTTCCGGAAGGAAGTGGAAAATCCAGAAGGGCAAACAGGTGGCCACATCAACAGTGTCGGGAGGGGATCTGGCCAGGCTTGAGCTGCAGGGACAGGTAGGAGTTCCCTGCTGTCAGCCTTTCATGAACACATTCGTGGACAAATGACAGGTCACAGGGGGCTGTTGCTGTTACAATTTTAGAAGTCTTTCTTTTCCTGGGGTCCAAGTGAGGGTATTAGATCTTTGCCTCACCCTAGTGAATCTCATAAGTTGTTTTTGTCTAGCGTATCTGGTGATGGTTGTCCTGATAGGAGTTCAGTACACTCACGTGCTCATAGGGTCCTAATTCATTTTGATAAGTTAAAGTTTGCTTTTTACTTTTAGAAGTAAGTGATTTGTTGGGCCGTGCTGTGTGACGGGTGCACATGTGCCTGCCTCTGCCTTTTCACTTAAAATAGATCCAAATGCTGCTTATAAAATGGAGTCACCTAGCGCAAGGCACAGCTGAAAACTGCTGTTTCACACAGTGTGTAGGAACCCATAACAAGCTACACAGCCTGATTGCAACCTCACAGTTTGTCATGACCTAAAAGCCCGCATGACCTTGGTGTTGGATGTTCTCTTAGTCATCACGGACCTGCTAGTAGAGGCTACTCCTGCACAGCTAGTATTCTGATCCTTCTCGCTGTTCATTTGGTAGTTCCCAGCATGGACCTTTTTACAGCCTTTCTTGCTCTCTCTCGCTTGGTTAGTTTGAAGTTGAGTTGTTTCAGTTTCTCTCTTAAGAACACGCTGGAAATGTGGACGGGGCTCAGTGGTAAAGTGCTGGGCTAGCATGTGCAAGGCCCGGTGTCCAGTTCCCGGTCCTGAAAGGAAACAAAACAGATTAAATACTTAGGAAGGCATGGTGATGGATGCCTTCCCAGTGTTTGGAAGATATGCAGGATCAGGAGTTCAAGGCCAGCCTAGACTACATGAAACTATATCTCAAAACAAAACAACCCACCTAAGCCCTCCAAGCATACATCTGTATGTATAGCACAGGCGTGTGTTTGTGTAGAAGAGTTCACTTAGCTGTCCTGCGGTTTGGGCTGAATGTTCACATGCCCCAACTTGTTTACCACAAAGAACCACGCCCAGGTCCTCTGAAATAGCAGTTATCACGCTTAATTACTGAGCCATCTCTGAAGGCTGCATTTTCTCCATTATCCTTTTGTCTGCTTGGAAACTGCTTTTTTTTTTTTTTTTTTTTTTTGCCTTGAAACAGTTTTTGTGACCCCGCTTGAGCCCCTGTCCTCCCGATCTGCGCTCTAACACACAAAAAAGGTGACGGTGCTGGCTTCCAAGCCTGCCACTCACTAACCCTCAGCAGATGGACACACTCCACAAGGGAGTGCAATGAACAAACCACGAGATACACAGTGCTCAGTGGATCCTTTCTGTGACTTGTCCCTTCACCAGATTCTTAGGTTTTTGGGGTTTTTTTTTTTTTTTTTTTGAGTGTGTTGTTATTTTCTCTATTAAAAAAAAAAAAAAACTTTTAAAGTTATTATTATGTGCATTCATTTTACCTGAATGTGTATCTGTGTGAGGGTGCCAGGTCCCTTGGAACTGGAGTTATAACAGTTGTGAGCTGCCCTATGGGTGCTGGGAATTGAACCCGGGTCCTCTGGAAGATCAGGCAGTGCTCTTAACTGCTGAGCCATCTCTCTAGCCCAGGTTATTAGTATTAATTCTTAATTCCTATGAATGTTTGTGACTCTGAGTGTGTGCAGCACATACGTGCGAGAGGCCAGAAGAGGGCGCCAGGTCCCCTGGGATGGGTTGGAGGTGGCGTCATAGGCAGTTGTGAGTTGTCATGTGGGTACTGAGGACCAAACCCAGGCCCTCTGAACTATCAGTAAGTGCTCTTAATCACTGAGCCATCTCTGCGACCTACATTTTTCTCCATTTATGTGCTTTGAAGAACTTGCAGTGTATTGTGGGAGAGGGAAGAGGAAGTACAAAGTAGTAGAGTTGTGCAAGGTTCAGAGGACAAAGTCCGGGTTGAGGGCTTAGAGTTAATGTATTTGACGAATCACTGGAAAATAGGCTGTTTAGAAAGAGGAAATGATGTGCACAAAGGCAGATAGCCATGAGATAGCATGGTGGTGGAGAAGACCAGGGAAGGTTAATGGGAAAATGAGATGCATCGAGAAGGTGGTGACCGGGTCGTAGCAGGCTACAGCAAGTAGCTTAGACTTCTTTTTGTAACAATTTTTTTTGGGGGGTGGGGGTGTTTGAGACAGGGTTTCTCTGTATAGCCCTGGCTGTCTGGACTCGCTTGGTAGACCAGGCTGGTCTCGAACTCACAGAGATCCACCTGCCTCTTCTGGGGTTACAGGCGTGTGCCAACATAACCGGCTTAACAATTACTATTAAGTACTTGATTTACTTGGGTATTGGAACAAATTTTACATATACATTGTATAATCCTCAACTGGAGTAGTTATAATTACCCCCCCTTTTTTTGAGACAGGTTTTAATGTAGTCCAGGCTAACCTCAAACTTGCTATATCGCTGAATTCCTGACTAATTTCTGAGTGCTGGAATATTATCCCTATTTTATAAATGAAAAGTTCTAAGGTTTAAGCAGGTATCGCTAAATAGAGAAAGCTAGGTAGTCCAGCTCCTTCCAGCTCTAGTTCCTGTGTTGTTAGACTGTGCCCGGTAGAGCATCAGGCATCTTGACTGGTGCCTAAACCCGACCTGCTGTGCTTCAGAACAATAGCCTGTGAATAGGAAGGTTAGGCTGGAAGTACAGAGACGGACTCTAGCTCTGTGATGAGCCAGTAGAAAAAAATTAATTACTCACTTTTTTTTTAGAATAAAGTATCTGTCTTATAACCCTGGTTGGCCTGGAGCTCACTGTGTACATGATGCTGGGCGCAGACTTGCAGAGCTCTTCCTGCATCTGCTGCCAAGTGATGGGGCTTTGGATAGCTCACCTGCATCAGAAGGATTCAGTGGGGATTTCAGTGGTTGAAGGAGGCAGAAAGGAAAGTTTTAATTGAAGTTCAGAGGACTAGGGTCTTCATTTAAAAAAAGAAAGAGAGGGCCTGAGAGACAGCTCAGCAGGCGAAAGCACCCACCAGCAAGTCTGCTGACCTGAGCTCCGTCCCTGGGGCCCATCTGTAGGAGAGCAGAGCCGACTTCCATGTCAGAACACGTACACATAAGAAAGCCAACATCTGAAAAGTAAGTGGATGGAAGAGGGCGCTCACAGGGAAAGACAGGTGCAGTTCTGGACACTTCCACAGTGAGAAACTCGAGTTAGTCCGCTGGGCAAATAAGGGGCTGGCTCTTGAGCGCTGTAAAGAACTGTGGGCTGAAAAAGATTGGAGGCTCGTTAATAGCTGCGGTTGAAGTCATGGAGGGAATGGGAAGGTCAAGGACAGCTGGTGCCTGTTAATCTCTGGTGTGAGAATGAGACAGTTATGCCAAGACTGAGAGGACTGAGGGGAGAATGGCAGCAAGGCCAGGTGCTTCTCAGAGGTCAGATAAAGCAGCCACTGGAAAACGCCCTTCGGACTTGGCACCAGGAGAGCCTGGTGACTGGTGAGCGCCGGCCTAGTCGAGTGGGAGCGCAGGGATATGATTCAGCAGGTCAGTGAAGGGGTGGAGGCCTGAGAAGACGGTAAGTGAGGCTAGCCCCTCCTGGATCTGGCTCTGAAGGGAGGGGCAGAGAGCTGGAGCCGCACAACTCCGGAAGGGACAGAATTTTTTTTTTTTTTTTAATGGTTGGGACAGGAAAAAGCAAGGCTTGGAGAAGAGAGAGGTAAGTTCAAAGATGTGCAGACTTCTGCAAGGTCAGAAGCAAAATAAGTCAAACTAGGAATGTTCTGCGTTGATAGGTCAGAGCCAGCCGACAAGGCTATCCAAGGTCTTGGATCTGTAAAAAGGTATGGTGTGTGTTTATGTGTGTGTGTGTGCGCGAAAGAGAGAATAGAGATTTGATTACATACTGAGTATTAGGTAATGTCAGAGAATTAGTAATTTTAGTGGGAATGTTAGTAAAAGCATATCCGTTGTCACATGAGAAAGTCTTACGTGATGCTGAAATATTTAGAGGTAATCTAATAATGTGTCACAGTTAACATCAAATGAATCTGATAGAAACAAAGCGAAGCATGGTAGCACACACCTTTAATCGCAGCACCCGGGAAGTACGGGCAGTGGATCTCTGTAAGTTCAAAGCCACCTGGTGTGCAGAATTACTTCCTAGACACCAGGGCTTCACAAAGAAACCCTGTATTGAAAAACCAGGAAGGAAGAGAGAAAGGGAGGGAGGAAGGAAGTCAGAAAGAGCACAGATGTGGCCAGTGTTGACAGCAGGCAGGTCTAAGTGAACACTGTGTAGACGTTCACTGTTCTTTCCATTTTCCAGAAGTTTAAAATCTTTCAGAATAGTTTGGGGAAAATACAGAATTGAGGTGTCCATGTGGCGGTTTTTCCTTAGTTAGGGAGGGGTAGATCTGCCAAGAGTGAAGAAATGCTTTAAAAGCTCAAGTCTTGCTGGAGGGATGGATCAGCAGCTAAGAGCTTGCTCCGCCAGAGCTCCTGAGTTCAGTTCCCACACCCACATGGTGGCTCACAACCATCTATAACCATAGTCCCATGGGATTGCCTTCTTCTGGTGTGCAAATGTACATACAGACAAAACAGCCGTATGCATAAATAAATAAATCTTAAAACAAAAAACAAAAACAACTCAAGTCTTGCCACACAGGGGCATAGAAAGAGGATCATTAGATCATATGATAGTGTGCAAAAAAGGTAAATTTTTCTTGATTGTAATATTTTTATAGTGTTAAACTACTTTCTTGGATTTTCCTAGCCCCTACAATTCCCGTTTCACGGTTTGGTTCTGTGTTTACTAGTTCACATTAGTCATGTAAGTGGTACCGTGGAGTATTTTTTACATGACTTAGTTTACTAAGCATTTTCTTTTCAAAGATGAAGTAGTTTTTGTGTTTCTGTCCACCTTCTCCTTGACTAGTGTAGCTCTACTAGCCCATGAGTGGGCTTTAGGGTGCTCCAGTCCCTGTCATTGTGAAGAATGTTGCGGTCACCCTGGGCGTGCAGGCATCTCCTCAGAGCGGCTTCTCACTTCCTTTGAGGAAGTACCCACACTTGGGATGCTGACAGCCCTGTTGTTTATTTCCAACACGTCTGTGTTATTTTCTGCTCTCATGCTTACCAACAGTAAAAGCTTAGTGTTATAAATTTTAAACACTTACAGTCTTAAATTATTACTGTTTTGAATCACATAAATCATTTTAATGTTTTACCAGTTATTTTCCCTTAAGTGTGTTGAGTTTTTCTTGATAGCTATTTGTTTGTTTGTTTGTTTGTTTGTTTGAGGCAAGGTCTCTATGTAGTTCTAGCTGTCCTGGAACTCAATATGGAGACCAAGCTGGCCTCAAACCCATAGAGATCTTACTGTCTCTGCCACCCAAATGCTGGGATTAAAGTCATTCACCACTATGCCTGGCTCCTGGTAGTTTTGAATTACAATCTAACGGATGTGCTGTCAGGCATGAGAACCTTGGGGTGACGCTGGGTGGAGTGTATCCGTGGAGAGTGTGCACCCACACCCCACAGCTAACGAGGGAACTAAGCAGGAGAAAGACTGCCTCCGGATAGTGCTCATCTTAGCAGGGCTGTGTGCTTTAGAGAAACGGGTCAGTATTGCGCCTTAGAGTTGCTGGCGCTGCCACAGCTGCTCACGTCACGGCACCGGAGGGACCAGTGCAAAAGTGACGGATACATTTCTGCTCTCTTAGCTGCTCCTCT
Source organism: Psammomys obesus (assembly GCF_907164565.1). Lineage (NCBI taxonomy): Eukaryota > Metazoa > Chordata > Mammalia > Rodentia > Muridae > Psammomys > Psammomys obesus. The sequence continues at coordinate 4,908,185 of NW_026590405.1, read as the reverse complement.
GCTGTCAACAAATTTGTTTGGCTTTTATGTGCAACTTATTTTCTTTTATATAGGGGTGTGTGTACACACTGTATTCGTGTAGTGCCCACAGCAGTCAGAACAGGGTGTGAACTTCCCTGGAATTGGAGTTACAGGTGGTCATGAGCCATGTTGTGGGTTCTGGGAACCAAACCTCAGCAGGAGTCCCAAGTGTCCTTAATTGCTGAGCTAGCTCTCCAGCCCCTGTTTGTTTATTTTTTGAATCAGGATCTTATGTAGCCCAAGATGGCCCTGAACTGTAATTAGCTGAGATTGGCCTGGAACTCCTGATCTACCTGCATCCCAGTTCTAGGATTATGGGACAATGTCACCATACTCAGCTCTTCCAAAAACTGTTTGCTGACAAGTTCTGCCCTGGCAGTTCCAGGAGCCAAGCACCCATTCTGCTTCCACAGGAACTGAGGCCAGGTGGAGCTATGGGGACCATCTCCTCAGAGCTGCCCTGCTTCTGTTCGTAAAGAACCCTCTGTGAACCAGCACCCTTGCTCACCCTGACAGGCCTCTCTTGAAGGCGTTTCTTGGAGGGTTTTGTTTCTGTGGGCAAGATTGTTTTTCTTTGTGGGGGACTGCCTGGGCCCTGTGTGGTGTTGGCTCTACCCAGTAGATGCCAATAATTTCTACAGTAACAACAAACAAATAGACCCCGCCCAGACCTTCAGACATCACCAGATGCTACAAAGAGCGGGGTCACTCTTGGTTGAGAGACGCTGCCTTCAAGCTTTTAAACAGGGTGTGCCTTTGTTACTTACGTTTCTTTTATAGTGCTGGGGCTTGAACCAAGGGCTCCTCTGCCGAACCACTGCTCCCAAGTGTGCTTTTTTTAAAAAAAGATTTTATTTATTTTATGTATATGAATGCTCTGTCTGCATGTACACCTGCACAACAAAAGAGGGCACCAGATCTCATTATAGATGGTTGTGAGCCACCATGTGGTTGCTGGGAATTGAACTGAGGACCTCTGGATGAGCAGCCAGTGCTCTTAACTGCTGAGCCATCTCCTCAGCCCCGCAAGTGTGCTTTTACTCAGCAGAGAGGTATGAGAGCTCCACACCCAAAGCCTGTGGGAACTCAGTACTGTACTCTCTCCATCCACAGCTCTCAAGCCTGCAATCTGGAAATGCTCATTGGACAGTTGCAGAAACGAGCAGTGCTATGTTTTCAGCATGCTGAGTAGCACGGGGCAGAGTCTGCCGGGGCAGAGTCACCCTTGTGTGCGTGCCCACCACCTACTCTTTGATAACTAAGCAGTTACCGAAGTTAGCCCTTCTTAAGGCCGTCACCAAAGTTAGCCCTTCCTAAGGCAGTTACCATGTCTGTGTCCTCCACCTCATGTGGTCTGTGTAGGCAGCTCACAGACTCATGAGAAGGGTAAGTACAAGCCATTTGAGAGTGAGACTAGGTTCCTCTGGCTTATTATTAAGAGTGTGCTGTCATTGTTCTATTTCATCCTTACTTATTGTTGTTATTTTACTGTGCTTAATTTGTAAGTTAAACTTACTCAAGGTGTGCATGAGGAAAACCTTGTATGTCTAAGAGTTCAGTACAATGTAGTTTCAGGCTTGCACTGGGGGTCTGAAAACATCTCCCCATCACTAATGGAGGACAACTGTATGTCCAGGGCAGGACAGAGGCATTGGCCTCTAACTCCCCTGGTGACCCTGCCTATGTCTTGGCAGGGTTAAAACACTGTTAAAGAGTCAAGCTCATTCTTCTCAACTTCTCTCCAAGGCAAAGCTCCTTTCTGCCAGGCTGGCCCCTCTTTCTGGAGGTAAATAGATTGTCTGTCATCAGCCTCAGCTGATTGCAGTCATTCTGCTCATGCCCAGGGCCTAGCTGTGACTTTGTGTTTCATGTTTTTAAGTGGGCAAGTTTGTTGTCTGATTAACATATCCAGCTAATATTCTCAAAGTCTCCAGTCTAGACAGAAAAACACTGTCTCTGGAGTTACTGGTCACAGAAGAATCTTATGATGTTATCATATTACTCTCTTTGGCATGCATGCTAGGGGTTGGCCCAGAGCCTGTTCTTGTTCACTGCTCTGAACCCCCAGACCCTCACCCTGTGTCACCACAGCAGCCACTGGACTGCATGACACACCACGGCTGTCTTTCCTTCACAGCTCTCATTCCCTTTGTGCCCAGTGATGCTCCAGAAGAGTACCAGTAGATGTTTTAAGATTATGGAATCATTACAGAGATCACTTCACTTACTGTTCTTGGAAATGTTCCTTTCTTAGGGGAAGGTTTTATGTATTCCAGGCTGGCCTTGAACTTGCATTGTAGCCAGAATGACCTAGAACTACCTGCACTTCCCAAGTGCTCTTTCTCGTAGCTTTGGGTTTGGAACCCAGGACTTTTTGCATACCGAGAAATTGCTCTATTGACTGAGCTACATCCTCAGCCCCCAGTCCTCCCCAGTTGTGCTGGGGTCACAAGGCTTGTGCTACCAATACCTGGCATGGAAACACTACATCTTGATTTATTTAGTTTATCCGTAGAGTGGCTCTTAATGCTTTATAGTCCCTTCTGATTAATGGCTTTATGGACAGAGTGAGGGCCACATGCAGCTGGTTGGCTCAGATACATCTTTCCCTCACCCAGAAATTAAGACATTCACCTGGGTAAACTTCAGATGGTGGTTGTATTCTGCACATGCTAATCAATGGTTTACAGCTAGAGACACATGCAGTAAGAGCCTCTGTTGTAGAGCAGGCATGGTGGTGCATGCCTTTAAAACATCTTTATTTTAGAATGTTTCATTTATAGTGTATGTGGGTGTTTTGCCTGTGTGCCTGTCTGTGTATTATATGCATGCAGTGTTGTCAAAGGCCAGAGAGGGCAGCAGGTCCCCTGGGACTGAAGTTAACTGATGGTTGTGAGCAGGCATGGAGTGCTATGAATCAAACCCAGGTCCTCTGGAGGAGAAGCCAGTGCTTTTAGTCACCAGGCAGTCACTCCAGCCCTCATACATGCCTTTGGTCCCACACAGAGACAGGAGGCTCTCCGTGAGCTCCAGCCCCGCCAGGGCTGTATAAGCCTAGACTGTGTATGAGCTGAGGATTAACTGATCCTCCTGCTTTCACCTTGCAGCCGTGTGGCACCATGCCCAGGTTTATTCAGTGCTAAGGAATGAACCAAGGGCTAGGCAAGCAGTCTGCCAACTAGCTCCATCCCCAGCCCTGTAGATCTTTAAGAGAAGCCTTTTATAATATGTTTTGCCAATCCTCGGCCAGTTTATCGTTCTGTTTGTCACCAAGTATATGCAGATGTTTATTATGTGCAACAGATACAGACCTCTGTTAAGAACATGTGCCCTGTATGTGCCCTGTCCTCATAGGCTTCAGAGGCCTGTGGCTGGACAATAGGAGACAGAGCGTAGTATAGACTAATAAATGCTACAATAGAGCTAAGTTCTAATCCATAAATACATATTAGCCTTTATTAAGATAAAGTTTACTGTGGGGTGGTGGTAGCACAGGCCTCTAATTCCTGAACTACAGATGAGTTCCAGGACAGCTAGGGCTACACAGAGAAACCCTGTCTCTAAAAAAACAAAAACAAGTCCAGTGTCTGCACTATTTTACATCCCTACAGGTAATGTACTGATTTTTTTTAATGTACTGATTTTTTAAAGTTCATATTTCATTCCCAAATAATTATAACTTTGAAACTCACTAAAGTGAGTTTTGTTTCTGTTTTATTAAAAATAAAAATAAGAATAAAAATGGGCTTCCCTATAAAGTCCAGGCTGGTGTGGAACTTGTGTAGCCCAGCCCAGGCTGACTTGAATCTTAATGTCCCTCCCTTAGCATTCTATGGACTAGGATTAAAAGCACTCAAAGGCAGCCAGGTGTGGTGGCTCATGACTTTAATCCCAGCACTCAGGAAGGCAGAGGCAGGCAGATCTCTGAGGTTGAGGCCAGTCTGGTCCCCAAAGTGAGTTCCAGGACAGCCAGGGCTACACAGAAAAACCCTGTCTCTAAAAACAAAACAACAGCAAAAACATTCAAAGGCTGAGGCAGAAGGATCAGTGAGAGAGTGCTTGACTTCATACATGAGGCCTTAGGTTCAGTCTCCAGCATTGCATAATGCCCAGGCAATAGTGTCTTCAGCTAATGGCAGTGGGCCAACAGGATATCCACACAAAAATAAATTTGAAGTGGTCCAGATAAACTAAAATTACAAACCTCTTAGAAGAAAACATAAAGAAAAGCCTTTGTTGCACTGGAGAAGTGGCTCAGTGGTTAAGAGCACTGGATTCTCCTCCAGAGGACTGGGCTTCCATTCCCAGCACCCACACAGGCTCACAACTGTCTATAACTCCAGTCACAGGGGATCTGACGCCACCCTCTGGCCTCTGAGGGCACCATGCACACACAGGGTGCACAGACACACGTGTAGACAAAACGCCTACATACATAAAATAACTTTGAAAATCAAGACGCCTCTGTGATGCTGAGCTAGGCCCCTAAGTGAGGGGCTTCCTGAGTGCAAGCAGCGAAGGAGAAGGAGACGTTGGGCTTCTGTGGAGTTTAAAAGCTGTGCTGCAGAGGTGCCGTCAAGAGAGTGAAGTGGGGTGGAAGGGGGCTCGTACAGAGGACCAAGGTCAGCTCCCAGCACCTAGGCTCTACAGTGCTAAGCTCCCGGCCTCTACACCCACCTGCATGCATGCACATGCATGCGCCTGCGCTCACAGCACAGATGTAACTAAAAAAGCAAAGGCACAAAAGGAAGTCCCTTAGGACCTGGTATGGCGGTGCACACCCGGGGATTGGAGTGCAAGGGCAGCCTTTGCTACCCATCAGGTTTAAGGCTCGAGGACAGCCTTTGCTGCACATCAAGTTTGGGGCCTGGGTTCCACGAGACCTTTTTCAGACAGACAGACAGATAGAATGTTTTTAAAAGAGGAAGAAAAAAGAAAATGAAATGGAGGTAGGCCTTTGGTCCAACTCTAGTTCTGCCAACAGAACTAGGGCTAGCTCTAGAAGTCTGAAGGAAATGTGTACAGTGTCTGATAAGGGCCTATTGTCCAGGACAGAGAACACTGAAAATTCCGACAAACTAAGTAATGAGACAGCCCAATAGAAGTGCACAAAAAAGGGCTGGAGAGATGACTAAGCGTTTAAGAGCACTGGCTATTCTTCCAAAGGACCCAAGTTTAATTCCCAGCACCCATACGGCAGCTCACAACTGTCGTAACTCCAGTTCCAGGGGATCTGACACCCTAACACAGACATACATGCAAGTGAAACACTGATGCACATAAAAATAAATAAATTAAAGAAAGGCACAAAAGAACCAGGCGTGGTGGCGCACGCCTTTAATCCCAGTGCTGAGGGAGGCAGAGCCAGGTGGATCTCTGAGTTCAAGGCCAGCCTGGTCTACAAAGCGAGTCCAGGACAGCCAGGGCTACCCAGAGAAACCCTGTCTCTAAAAACAAATAAATAAACAAAAACCACCACCAACAACAAAAATGTACAAAAGACAGCCCTTCCTGCAGAGAAGGGCTTCAGAGAAATGCAGGTCAGGACCAGTGAGCCGCCACTGCCCATCCCTGGCACGTCTCTGTTCTGAAGTCAGATGGGCGGGGTAGAGCTCCCTCACTGCTCGTCTACCGAGCCACCCTCCGGGGGCAGCATCTTCCTGGACTCCACTGTATCAGTGCTTCTCAGGGTTAGACACACTTAGGGCTGAAGTGCGCAGATAAGAGGACCCTCTGCGTTTAAGGGGTGGGGAGGCCCTAAGCACTGTTCCCAAATGAAAATATTGAGGGCATTTAACTAAAACTTTTTTTTTTTTTTTGAGTCTAGGTCTTTCTGTGTAGCCCAGGCTGGCCTTGAATTCACTCAGATCCACCTGCCTCTCCCCGTTGAGTGCCAGGATTGAAGGCGTGCATGCCGCACACAGCCTAGCTAATTGACATTTTGTGACTCATGCACAGACTGACCCAGTGGCCTGTCACTGAAGAGATTAAGTCAAGAGAACCATGCAGGCCCCAGGACTGTAACGCCGTGAGCAGCATAGCAAGAAATGGTCTCAACATGGAAGAGCAGTCTGAAAGTACTGCACACACGCAGCTCAACAGTCATTACATGCGCTTTGTATTTGGTAGAAACGTGTGTGATGTGGTTTGGGAGGAAAACCAAACAATTTGTTCTCTCAGAGAGTTGAAAGGCAGTAGCCTTGTGCAGGAAGAACTTTAAAGAAAACATCGCTTTGCTTTTGTTCTCAGGGACTTCATTTTGGAAGACATGGATCTTGCTGCTAATGAGATCAGCATCTATGAGAAACTTTCAGAGACTGTTGATTTGGTGAGACAGACAGGCCATCAGTGTGGAATGTCAGAGAAGGCAATCGAAAAGTTTGTCAGACAGCTGCTGGAAAAGAATGAGCCTCAAAGAGGACCACCCCAGTACCCTCTCCTGCTAGCCGTGTATAAGGTAACGTGCTGCTTGGAGAGCCCACCTCAGGCACTTCCTCGTCCCTTCCAGTCACTGCTGGCCAGTCTCAGTCCTGAACTGGACTTTTCTAGTATGAACTGATCGCTGCTGCTCTGGTGTGTTACCAGGAAATGTGACTGTTGTCGGCTGGCACTGAGTGAAAGCTGTGTCTCCATAGTGGAGGTAGCATCTGGTTGTGGGGTGGACTTTGTGGGCCTCAGAGTTCTCGAGCTTTAAATGCCTTTGGAGGTGCAGGCAAATGGCTTGTTTAGGAAGTGGGCTAGCTCTAGCTACACTGGACATAGCCAAGAGGCTCGTTTTTCTCCTCAGTGGTATGGGAATTTCTTTGTTGGGGCAACTCTTAACGTCACTCTCGTCTTTCCTTCCAGGTCCTCCTAACTCTGGGATTAATCTTGTTCACTGCCTACTTTGTAATTCAACCTTTTAGCTCATTAGCACCTGAGCCAGTGCTTTCTGGAGCTCACACCTGGCGCTCGCTCATCCATCATATTCGGCTGATGTCCTTGCCCATTACCAAGAAGTATATGCCAGAGAATAAGGGCATTCCTCTGCGAGAGGAGGACAAGCCCTTACCAGGTTAGGAAATGCGGTGTTTGATTTGTTTTCTTTGAGATAGGACCTCATGTCGCTGAGCCTGTCCTAGAACTTGATTTATGTCTCAGGCTGGCCTGAGACCCATCGGTGCTGGGATTATAGGCATGTGCCACGCTGCCACCTGAAATCCAGTTCTCTTGACAGTATTTGATGGAAAAGGATTATTGGGTCTAATAAGAGACACGTTCCCAGTGCTGTATGGTGTGTCACAGCCCGTACTAAAACTGTGGGATGGGATGAGTTGGTTTGTTCATATTTTACAGACAGGGAAACGAGGCCCAGAGAAGCATGTCTGTGAGGCCACGTTCAAGTTCTTTAATGTTAGGGCACCACGTTAGGGGTGGCTGTCCACAGTGCCTGCCCTCTCTGCTTAGGGTCTTCCCCTGTGTTCTCTGCCCGTGGTGGAGAGCTCTAGCCAGGTCTGTGCACCACTGTTGTCCTGTTGAGCTGGTGTTTGCCGCTCTGCCGCCTTTCTCTGTCTCAGCGCCACGGATGGAGTGCTCCAGGGTGTGACAGTTTGGCCAGCACAGCGAGTTCAAGAGACACTTCAGCCTCACAGATGTGAGGAGGCTTCTGGGAAACAGTGCAGTGTGGCCACTCCAGACATTCTTGTTGAAGAGTAGAGGGATGCTGTCCAGGGAAATGAGTCCTGTGTTCTCTCCCCCTCCTCTTCCCTTTCTCCTCCTCCAGGCTGGAGAGACGGCACTGTGAGCAGTCTATGCTAGACCTTCTGCTGAGCTTACTCCCAAACCCCTTTCTAAGTTTTGAGAAAAATGTATTTATTAGTGTCATGTGCATCGTGTGTGTGTGTGTTACAGGCACACGTGTGCCACAGCACTCACATGTGCAGGACAGATGAACCTTTCCGGATTGGTTCTCTCCTTTTGACTGGGTTCTGGGGATTGAATTTAAGGTGTCAGACTTGCCTGGCAAGTGCTCGCACACAGTGACCCATCCAGCTGCCCAAGCTCTGTTTTTGGTTTTGTTTGCTTTCCTTTCTTTCTTTCTTTCTTTCTTTCTTTCTTTCTTTCTTTCTTTCTTTCTTTCTTTCTTTCTCTCTTTTTTTTTATTGTGTGTGTGTTAATAATCTCATTTGTCCACATTTTTAATAACTTTGTTCTGAAACCTTTAGAATCTAGGATAAGTTTTAAAAATGTTTTCAGAGAAAAAAAACTTGACTAGTGTAAGCTAACTTTTATAAAATCATAGTGTCTTAAGCCCTACTTTATCAGTCATAAAAATCGCCTCTTGGATTAGTCACCTTTGAAGCTTTCTGTGTACATTTGAGGAAGTTATGAATTGATTTCCCAAATTATATCAAAACCAGAGGAAGGGAACATTGTATGATAAGAACTCTGCACCATGACTTTTTTGTCTGTGGGGATTTATTTTTAAACTGACCAGAAATATCCTGTTTACTTATTGCCATACAGTTGAATACAAATTTCCAGTACCACAGTTAACAATTCCATTTGAAAATGTTGACACAACTTTCACAAATTGACATTTCCTCTCACAAGTTTCTGACATACAAGAATTTAGATATTACTGAAAACATTGACACAAAAGGTACTTGCGGCTGCCAGGCAGTAGTGACGCGACCTTTCATCCCAGCACAGGCAGAGGCTGTGACTTCAAAGCCAGCCTGGTCTACAGAATGAGTTCCAGGACAGCCAGGGCTACACAGAACCCCACCCCTCCCCCAAAAAGATACTTGTGGCTGTCTGCACAGGGTGACCCCAGCATCATCCCATCATAAATGAGGAGGTGCTCCTGAGGCCCCGCCCCACCCTGAGGGGCGCTGGAACTTAACTGCTGCTGGGCAGGGGGAGCATTTCCTCCGTGGGGTAGTCACTGCTGCCCGCGCTCCAGTAAATGACCCCACCTGTGCTCACACAGACAGCCTGATTGGACTCAGTGGACAGTTCTCAGTCAAGACACACATGGGCAGTGCAGGGCCTGGGCTGACCCTCACACAGAAGCTGGGTCTTTACGCACACTGATGCTCTCTGCATTCTACACCTTCAAAGGAAGGAAGGCACGGATCCAGCATCACTGAGGAGTTTGGGGAATGGCAGGCCCTTCATTGCTTCAGAACCAAGGAATTAACAAGACTTAAGAAATACTCAGATTTGAAAAGCCTTTTTTCTTGTGGTATGGAGATCGTTCTTGGAGCCTTGTTGGTGCTAGGCGAGTCCTACCACCAAGCTACTCTGAGCCCTGCCTTGCTCTCCCACTTGCAGAATATGCTCACCTTCTGAGACAAGAACTCTGACAAGTACCTCCTGGGTGCCAGGCCTTGTGCTATAGATTCCATGCCTTCACAGCCCCTCATAAGTGTATCCACCTCAGAATGAGGAAAGTGCTGTGCTGACTGACTAACTTGCCGAAAGCAGGAGAGAAGTGTCTCAGGCCAAGCTCAGCCTGATTTTTGACATTTCAAACAGTGGGCTGAGCCCATCCCTGGGGAGAACGTGGAAGACAGGTTGTGAACTTTACCGAGCACGTTTCTGTCCGTTCCCAGGGTGGCCTCGCCTTGCTGCTGCAGCCTGGAATGGCGGCAGCCACAGGCTGGGCAGAAATTAGAAGCAGCATTTTATAGAGCTGAAGGCAGGTTCTGAGCCAGGGTGGCTTGGTTCCCTGGCTGCTGCTGCTGCTGCTGTTTTCCCAGATAGGATTTTCCTTACTGGCATGGCCTCCTGCCATTACTACAGAGAGCACATCAGACAAAACCTTCGTAGGGATGGAGGCCCAGCCAGAGTCTGGCCATTCCTGTACTGTTGGGATACTGTGGAGGATGAACCTGTGCCTCCGTGCTCCATCACAACCCATGGCTGAGTCCTCCTCAGCGGTCTCAGGGCTGTGTAGAAAGCAAAAGTAGCTCTTCCGCTTAACAACCTGTGTTACCCAGTCCTCGAGATTCCTCTCCCTCATCGGTCTGCTCACTTTGCTAGCCATGAGGCCAGCCACCTGCTCTGCTCCTGCAGGGGCCTCTCAAGGCTGTTTTAGGAGAGATTAGCCCAGTCTCAGTTGATGAGACTCTTGGCTTAAGTTTTCCCGATCTCCAAAAACATTTTCACTAGGAAGATACGTAACGGATATGAAGTCAAGGTAGAGACATAAGATTTTGTTTTTAAGGAAAGTACTCTTGGGCTGACAAATTAGCGCAGAGGGTAAAGATGCCTGCCTTGTGAGCCTGTCAACCTGAGTTTGGTCCCCAGAGCCCACATGAAGGTGGAAGGAGAGAGCTGACTCCATAGAGTTGCTCTCTGGCCTCCACGTGCTGTCTGTGGCAAGCATGCCCACACGGGGTCATGCATACACCCAGAGACAGGAAGGAAGGAAGGAAGGAAGGAAGGAAGGAAGGAAGGAAGGAAGGAAACAGGGTTTCTCTGTATATCCTTAGTTGTGCTGGAACTCACTCTGTAGACCGGGCTGCCCTTGAACTCACAGAGATTTGCTTGCCTCTGCCTCCTGAGTGCTAGGATTAAAGGCGTGCATCACCCTTGCCTGACTCAATATACATGAAAGACTGAGAAGCAATTAAAACATTTTCTGTTTCATCTTGGTTTGTTTGTTTGTTTTGAGACAGGGGTTCTCAGTGTATATTTATTTGACCTGTGTAGACTAGGCTAGCCTTGAACTCAGATCTACCAGCCTCTGCCTCCTGAATGCTATGATTAAAGGCATGTGTCACCATGCCTGACTGAAACTTTCCTTTAAAATAAAAACACTCTGCGGCTGGAGAGCTAGCTTACTTACTTGATAAAACACTTGCCCTGTAAGTGTGAGGACCTGCCTTCGCTACATGGATCTTATGGCAGAAAAGCCTGGCATGATGGCACACGTTTATAAAACTGGGGGTGCTGGGGTGGGTGGGAGCCTGGACTCAGTGGCCGCCGGTCTGGTCTGTGTGGTGTGTCTGAGGATGACTCCGGAGGCTGAGCTCGGGTGTCTTCTGTCCTCCATACACATGCGCATGTATTACAGGCACACCTACACACATAGGCGCTCATTCAAATGAAAAGCCCTCCTTCTTAGTGCTAGGGTCGGGTCCGGGGCTTAGCCTTCCCCCAGCCCTAAAAATAGATACTTTAAAAATAGGTTCTCGGGCTGGAGAGAGGGCTCAGAGGTTAAGAGCACTGCTTGCTCTTCCAGAGGTCCTGAGTTCAATTCCCAGCAACCACATGGTGGCTAACGACCATCTATGATGAGATCTGCTGCCCTTTTCTGGCATTCAGGTGTACATGCAGACAGAACACTGTATACATAATAAAATAAGTAAATCTTAAAAAAAAAAATAGGTTCTCACTATATTTCCAGGATGATTTTCATGATATTCTTTGTTTGTTTTGCTTTCAAGACAGGGTTTCTCTGTGTGTAGCCCTGGCTGTCCTGGACTCCCTTTGTTGACCATGCTGACCTCAAACTCACATCAATCCTCCTGCCTCTGCCTCCTGAGTGCTGGGACTAATGGCATTCCCTCCTACCCCCTCTCCCCCCTCTGCTGCCCCCCCCCCCCCACCTGCCCACTAATCTTTATTATACTTTTGCCTTAGCCTCCTCCTAAGTTCTAGGATTACCACAGGCTTGTACCACCACAGTTGGCCCCAAAACGACCTTTATTACACAAGTATATGCATATATATGATTCCTTCTTGGGTCATGTGTACATAAAAAAACTTTACATGTACACTGTTCCTTAGATACACTATTCTTTTCTAATGCCACCGAAACCCAGCATGGCTCAAAGCAACACAAATTATCCTGGAAATCCTGGGAGCTAGGATCCTGAAATGAAGTGTTGGTAGGGCTGTGTTCCCTCCAGAGGCCCGTGGCACCCCTCTAGCTGCTGGTGGTCAGTAGCACCTCTCCCTTCTCTTGCTTGTGGTCCCACTCACTGTCTGCCTCCATCCTCGCGTGCTGTCTTTCCTCTGTGGTTTTGTGTGTCCTCTCCTCTTGTAAGGGCATCGTTCAGATTGGCTTCAGGGCCACTCTATCTGCAAAGGAAGATACTGTCTCCGAGTCCAGACAGGATGGGGCTGCTGTTCAACCCATTGTATTTTGAGGGATTTTTTGTTTTGTACCATCCTATAATTTAGTCTCCAGATTTTCTCTCGCTTCTACAATGTGAGGTGTCTATGCACTTAACCTCTATGTCTGTGTGTCTATATAGACACAGAAATAAATGTGCATGAAAGATCCCCGGAGGGTATCTTTCGTCAGAGAGACCCCCTCCCAAGGATCAACGAGGCCATTCGGATGCAAACAGCAAGAGGCTTTTATTTTGATACTCGGGTACCCGGGGCAAAAAGTCATTCGGAAGACTTCTGCGCCCCCTAGATGGGAAGCTGGGGTTTTTATAGGGTTTTAGAGGCAGAAGCACTGGTACAGAAACGAGAGGGCATGGTTACAGGGGGCTGATTGGTACGTTTACACGAGACCACAATTTGCGTCAAAGTTTGGCAGGGGCACCAAGATTCCAGGAACTGGGTGGTCAAGGGGGGTAGGATGACCCCTTGACGTGGCCCGACACCTGTTATTTTGTTTTTCCCTATCTTAGCTGAAACAGTCTCACAGATATCTATGAGAGTGATTAACACAAACTGTTTTTAGTATGACTGGGGCACCCTGACCACAGATATCCCAAGTGGGTGACACAGCTAGGATTTCTCAGTAATTTTCCAGTTTCTCATCTGGCCTTCAGAGTTTTACAAAACAGTGGTGTCTCACAAAATGGCATTAGCTATGTTTAACTTAGTGTGAGGCTGGGGTCTTTCAGTGCACTCTTGTTCCTGCGCTGTGTGACCCGCAGCCAGGCGTAACTCTGTCCCCGCACCTGGAGGCTGAGACACAAGTTTTACAAGTTTAAGGCTAGGGCAGTCTGGGCTATGTGGTAAGATTCTCTCTCTCTCTCTCTCTCTCTCTCTCTCTCTCTCTGGGCTATGTGGTAAGATTCTCTCTCTCTCTCTCTCTGTGTGCGTGTGTGTGTGTGTGCGCGCGTGTGCGCGCGCGTGCGAGAACAGTGTACATTTGAAGATCAGAGAACAACTTTCTGGAGCCGGTTCTCTCCTACACATGGCATCCAGGGATTGAACTCCAGTTATCAAGCTTGTGACAGAACCACTTTTAACGCCAAGCCATCTCAGCAACCTAAGACATTGTCTTTAAAACCTAAACAGGCCAGGCATGGTGGTGCACACCTTTAATCCAAGCACTGGAGAGACAGATCTCTGTGAGATCAAGGCCAGCCTGTTCTGTATAGCGAGTTCCAGGCCATCCAGGGCTCATTGTACAACCATGTCTCTAAAAGTAGAAGGGAGGGTGTTGTTGCAGATGGCTTTAATCTCAGTACTTGGGAGGTGGAGGCAGGTGGATCTCTGAATTCAAAACCAGCTTGGTCTACATAATGAGTTCTAGGACAGCCAGGGCTTCATAGAGGGATCCTTTCTCAAAAGAAAACAAACAAACAAATGCTAGAGAGATGGCTCAGGAGTTAAGAGCATTTGCTGCTCTGCCAGAGGACCTATGTTCAATTCCCAGCACCCACCTAGCTGTTCACAACCTCTGTAACTTTAGTTCCAGGGGATCTGTCACTCTTTTCTGACCTCTTCAGAAACCTGGCATGCAAATAGTACCCAAACATACATGCAGGCAACACGCCATACAAGTAAAATAAATACAGTAATAATATAATAAAAATCATGTCCTATCTTTTTCTCAACTTATTCCTTAAACTTCATCATTTATATCTTTAAGTAACCTGGAATATACTTCTGTGTATATTGAAAGATTAGAGGTCAGATTACTTTCTTGCAGATAGTAATCCCTGCTCCTTTTAAAAAAAGGTTTATTTTTATGTGCATTGGCTTTCTGCCTGCATGTTTACCTGTGCAAGGTGCCAAATCCGCTGGAACTGGACTTAGGATTGTGAGCTACCATGTTGGTGCTGGGAACCAGACGCCTCTAGAATTGCTGCTAGTGCTCAGCTGCTGAGCCACCTCTCCAGCCCCGAGATTCCTGCTCCTCAAATGTTTTCGGAGTCACCCACCTGTCCACAGATTTAGAAACAGACCCACACATGCGCAGGGGTGCTCCATTCCCACATTCTCTTTGTGCCTTAGCTTCTTGCCTGAGGGGTGTTTTCTCCACTTGCAGGAGACACGTGGCTCTGTTATGCTGTTGAAAGCTGTGAGCTTTAACAGCAACAGCCCATGCTCATCATCTGTAAGATGCTTCTCACCCACACTGGGTTAGTGTGTTGACGCATCGTCACTAGAGGACCCGCAGGGCTCTGCAGTAGTTTTATGGTTAGTGTATAACTGTGTTGTGTCTGCTCCTGTTTTCTTTATTCAATACATGATATTCACTTATTAATGCTTCAGGCAGCAGCATTTTTATTCATGCTTGCATAAAAGTTATCAACATAATTTCTTTGCAAGGCGCCACATACAGCCTTCCAGTACCTAGGAAGACTGGACAACACTTCTGGATCACACTTGAGATTTTAAACAATAATAAACTTCAGTTTCTTGAGCAGTCTTGAGTTCAAAGCAAAATCACCAGGGCAAAGTACAACAGGTTCTCACACGGCCTCTGTCACCACACATGTGCTGCCTCCCTGGCACCCCGGTGTGATGTGTGACGTAAGAGCGGAGCATCTCCAGGGCTGTCTGCACCGGGATTCCCTGCCCAGGCCCAGAGGCGCCGAGAGCACCGTAAAGTCAGTGGCTTCTGTCCCCAGCATGGCATTGACTGTCAGGAACGTAACACGCGTATTTACTACTGTCTTGTATATAAATGCTTTAGTCCTTCCCCCTTGGTAAGTTCTTGTTTGTTATTATGAATCAGGTCATTTTTCCACTTTGGCTTCAGCTGATCTCATGGCTAGACGAGTAAGAAAGCTGTTGACTCTCGTTTGTTTTTGGTTTTTTGATATGGGGTTTCTCTGTGTAACAACCTTGGCTGCTGGGATTAAAGGCCTTTAATCTTTTTTAAGGTGAGGCCTTGCTCTGTGGTCTAGCCTCAAACTCACAATCCTCTTGCCTCAGCCTTCCAAGAGGCTGCTAAGTTGTCCATGCTGAAGTGTGACCTCGTGTACTGACGCTGTGTCCAGCCCTGTTAGTACCGGGGCGCCGCTTAGACTTAGGGGCAGCACCCAGGCTTTCTCTTGGTTCCCAAGTCTCTCAGTGTCCCATGAGTGTCTCCTTGCCAAAGCATCCTCGCCAAAGCCTCTTCACCCAGGTATCACCCCATAATAAAACCTAACAGGGCACAGGCCTAGACTAGAGTGGAGTGCCTGCCTAGCAGGCTCACATCTCAGGAGGTTCCATCCCCAACACCCCCAAACCAAACAAGCCCCAAGTTACAGTTAAAAGTTCATTGCTGCTGCTAGCCACCAACCATCTGTACAGATTAGAAGATCCCCTCTTCCTGACACTCAGCTCTCACCTTGAGAAGATTTTCATAATTAACTGATTCTGACAAAATGGCATTACTGTAGAACAAGTCCGCAGTGTAGAGCTCAGCGTGAGGAGATCGGCAGACCTCCCACAGTGGTGCTCCCCAGACACTGACGGTGCCAGCCCTTGCTGATGCCAGGGAATGCCATGAGACTCTGGCCGCATCTTCCTCACTACCCTTGCAGTCCACGCTTTTCCAGACTGCCACGCCCCTGACTTCTCAGTACACTCACTTCTCATTAGTTGTTCCTTGTCCAACAAAGGTTAAAGCCCAAATATAACCAGGCCTTCCTCCTACTGGCCCCTCTCAGGACATCTTAGTCACAACCTAGAATAACCTTCCTAAAACATCAGAAACCAGTGCTCGAAAGCCTCTGACCGCCCCCGTGGGGGCAGCCAGGCGTGCGTGAAGCCCTTGCGGCCTTTGCCACCTTCCGCTGCAGCTCTGCCCCCGCCGCCCCTGCTGTAACTCTAGTGCTCTTTCCATCTCCTCGGGTGCCTGGGGAATGCCTTATGCACTAGCTCGCATGCAGCGTCTGTTCCGAGAGACAGAAAGGAAGCCTCACACCGAGCACCGCACGAGGCTGAGTGCACGCGGGCTTAGACAGGCCTCTTTCTCATCATTGTAACTTCTCGTTTTATGCTTCACTGTGCATCCGTTACCTGGAAGGAGCTCTTGTACTTTGACAAGAAATCACACCTCTGCACTTAGGAGGCAGATCTCCGTGAGTTTGAGTCAAGGACAGCGAGGGCTGTTACACAGAGAAACCCTGTCTCCAAAACACAAGAGCCGAGGGTTGGGGCCACACCAGAACACGTGCACATGAGGGAGCGCCTGTGCACCGCCCACCCAGTGCCGGAGACGTCAGACAGGCCAGGCTCAGGTTAGAGGCCCGGAGAACTGTGTAGCTGAACGCTCGTTGCCTCTGTCACGCTCTGCTGAGCGGTGTGACTCAGGATTCTTTCCACAAAGTCTAGAAAAGCATATGAAGAAAAGTGTCTCTCTTTCCCAGGACCCTGCCCTCCACACCTCCTTGCAGAGGTCTCCAGAGGAAACTGCTGCTTTGCTGTCTGTGTTTGTTCCTAGGGCTGCTAGGCTCACCACCTGTTCTTCTGTTCCTGTCTGTTCTGTTTCTTCTCTCTCAGACTTGGACCCCTGGTCATCAAATGATTGTGAGCAGAACAAGTCAGAGCCCATCCCTGCCAACTGCACTGTCTGTGCCCAGATATTACCCCTCAAGGTAACGCTCCCAGAGGATATGCCGAAGACTTTTGAGAGACTCCGTCCTCTGGTGATCAAGGTAGGTAAGAAGCCAGGTTTTCCTATGGACAGCCTGCCCCTACAAGGCTGGATCAAGCCCTGCAAAGCTGTGGTAGCTAACTGTGTTCTGTGTCTTTCTGTGTCACCAAGACTGGACAGCCTCTGTTGTCTTCAGAGATTCAGCGTTTCTCATGCCAGTATCCTGAGGCCACAGAGGGCTTCACCGAGGGCTTTTTCACCAAGTGGTGGCGCTGCTTTCCTGAGAGGTGGTTCCCATATTCTTACCCATGGTGAGTGTGAAGAGTGCTTAGCATATGTGGGGAAGGGGCCCGGGCCGGCCAGGTGTCAGAGCAGTGAGAGCCAGCTCTATGCGATCAGCTCACAGCACACCTCAAATAAGGAGGGAAGCCAAGTCAGCCTGCACGAAGCACAGGGAGGCAGGGAACAGGGTGTCTAAGGAAGGACACTGCCATGCAGACGCTCCTGCTTTCCTAGTGCTGTGATAAAACACCATGACCAAGGTGTTTATTTGGGCTTGTATTTCCAGAGCAGTAAAAGTTGATCTCTTCGGGGCAGGAGTGATGGCTCTTAAGCGCTTCTACAGGCTGCTCTTCCAGAAGTCCTGAGTTCAGTTCCCAGCACCACATGGTGGCTCACAACCATGTAAATCTTGTGCCCTCTTCTGGTGTGCAGGTGTACACGCAGACAGAACTTGTATGCATAACAGACAAATGTTTTTTGTTTTTTTAAAGAGTCGTCATCTACACCAAGCAGACAGTCTTTAAACTCTCAAAGTGACACACCTCCAGCAAGGCCACACCTCCTAAGCCTCCCCAAACAGTGCCCGCCTAGGACCAAGTTCTCAAATTACCTGAAGCCATGCAGGATATTCTCATTGAGACCATCATGAGCTTGATTGCATCTGCTTAACCTGTGTTCTGGTGGAGAAGAGCTGGGAGGGTTGAGGGCTAAAGAGAGAGCCTGACAAATAGAACCGCTGCCCCTGGGGCCATGGCGCAAAGCAGGGCTTCTCAGCCCACTTTGCAGATCAAAGGGTAGATTCAGCTGCCCAAGCTCACTCAAGCCAATTGAAACCGGTTTGCTTTCCAGTCCTTTTTGATTTCTGCAAAAAACATGGGCCATCCTTGAGGGCTAAGGCTCCCTCTGGCAAGAAAGGAAGAGCCAGCTCCCATGGAGAACTGGTTCAAAGGAAAATTAAAATTGCACTTTACCTGTTTTGTTGGATAACTTCCTTTTTTTTTTTTTAAGATTGATTGATTGATTGATTGATTGATTGATTGATTGATTATGTGGATGAGTGCTCTATCCAAATATACACCTGCCTGCCGTAAGAGGGTGTCAGATTCCAATATAGATGGTTGTGAGCCACCATGTGGTTGCTGGGACTTGAACTCAGGACCTCTGGAAGAAGAGACAGTGCTCTTAACCTCTGAGCCATCTCTCCAGCCCCAGATAACTTTTTAAGATATTTTTTACATTAAATTTTTTATCACAGTCATTAATTTCTTGTGTGTATGTGTGTGAGTACCATGCTATCGTATATGTGTGGGGGTCAGAGGACAACTTATAGAAGTCAGCTCTGACCTTCCACCCTGTGGGGCCTGGGATGGGACTCCCTGAGCCACCTCGGCACGGCAGCCCCAGTGCTGGACAGTTTCCTTTTCTTAAACAAAATAAGCTCTTACCTCTGAACCATCCAGGCCCCTCAGCTGTGGGGTCAGGCCATCTCTGAGTTGATTCTCCCCCACCACTGAGTGGGATCCAAGGGGGAGCTTTCCTCAGGCTCACACTTGAGTTCCTCTGTCTGCTGAGCCATCTCCCTGCCCCACCTTTTTAAAATTGTCATCTATTGTGTGTAGAATGCCCAGTTTAGCAGGCTGCTGGGCTGCTCACTGCTCCCGTTCTGCGCCCTCTTGCCCCTGCATCCAGCCTGCTGTTACATCAGCTTCAGCTTCTTTCCCAGACAGAGTGCGTGCATTCTTGTCCTATGCATGGCTTCGGCTGGAACTTAACATTCCACCCACACATACAACTAACGGTAGGGCTTCTCCCAGTGCCTGACACCGATTCTGCATGCCCATCATCGTGGCTCTGATGCTTAAGATACGGTCCCGCAGGCTGAGATGACACATGCCAGGACTCCCGGGAGCTTCAGCACTGGGCTGTGGAGGCCCAAGCATCAGGGAAAGGGTCCTCAGCTACAGAGTGAACAGGCGACCCACTAGGATCCAGGAGAGCCTGACCCAAAGAGACTTAAGAGGTCGGACAAGACTGTAGTTAAGAGCGCTTGCTGCTCCAGAGGACCTGGCTTTGGTTCCCAGCACCACAGCAGGGCTCCTGTAACCAACTCCAGGGGATTAACTCCCTCTTCTGGCCTCATGCGGTACCTGTAGCATGCACGCACATGCGTGTGTGTCTTAGTCCAGCTCTTTGCCCTCTGCACAGCAGCTGCTGCACCCCCACTCTGAGCTCCTGCAGTGGGCCAGCTGATCTGGCTGGTGACTTGTTTGTTTCTGTTTCACCTTTTCAGGAGAAGACCTCTGAACAAATCACAGATTTTACGGGAGCTTTTTCCTGTTTTTACACAACTTCCATTTCCAAAAGACACCTCCTTAAACAAATGCTTCCTGATCCAGCCGGCACCTGTGGTGGGTAGCAAGGTAGGACACGCTGGAGGACTTGGCTCTAGAGTTCCCCCCTTTGGGGTGTGCACTGCTGGGGTGAGGCCCTCCCTGCATGCAGACTCATGGAGTCTCCCCACTGCTGCTGGCGCTCTGGCCTGAAGGGACCTTCCCCGGAACTCCTCACCTGCAGATCGTAGCCCGCTGCTTCTCCTCTCTAAAGGAGTAGGGAGTTGCCCTAATGTCCCTACCTCAGATCAGAAGTCGGCAGACAGTAGATGCTCAGTGTGTCATCGTCATGTCAGTCCTTTTTGTAAACAGAGAAATGGAACCTGAGAGAGAAACCTTTTACCCGAGTTTAGCAGCTTTGAAAAACCCACCTACAAACGAGAGTCACGGCAGAGAATTGGAAAGGCCAACACGAGGTCCTGTGACATCTGAATGGCACAGGAAGGCCAGTGGCTGACCCGCCTATCCTACCCTCTTCCAATGGGTCTATCCACTTTGTCTGATTGCTTTTTTTTGAGTTCCATTCCTGAGGAAGGTTTCTGAGTTGGATTGAGTTGAATAATTAAAGGGATAAATTTTCCTTTATTTAAAAAAAAAAGGGTCCCACCTGTGGCTCTGGTTTGTGGTTTGTTTCTGCAGCCTCCTGATACTCCTAATTTGTTCCAGACTTGCTGAACTGTCTTGAAGGAATTTAAAAGCGTATAAAACCCACTTTGTGTAGGAGTAAGAATGACTGCCTGCAGTGTGGGGAAGGGCCGGGCTCTCACCTCAGACTTCACTGTTTTGGCCTGCTGTGTCCAGCTAGAACTCAGGGCTCCAGTATGATTTCATTCTCATAATCATGAGAGAATTCTGGGCGAGGGACTTTATCTTCATTTTCCCACTTGAGTGCTGAAGTGAATTTCCTCAGCTTGCTGAGTACAGGGGAGTCCAGCCAGAGGAATAAATGCAGCCATTCAGATGGTTATCGAAGTTGTCTTGTGGGGTGTTTTGAGAAGGGAGTGGCCGTGGAGGCAGAGATCCTGAGGGCCCTGTTTCTTAGAATATGTGTATCCCCACCCTGGCCTGTGGCCTCACTACTCCACCCTGCTGTCCTCCTCCCAGTCCCTGGGCCCTGGGAAAGCCGTGGCCCAGTGTCCCAGGACAGTCTTAGGATAGAGAGAAATAGAGTCTGGTCACTATGCAGCCCCCCCTTCCCTAGTCCTCCGTGTTGTCTGGGGCTGGCGCTCAGTCTTCCCTGCATCTGAGCCTCTGACACTATGAACAAGGGGTGCACCTACCTGGTTGTGGTCTTGTGGACCTACTTTCAGGTAGTTAGTGCCTGCTCCCTTCAAGCCAGCTCAAGCTAAGAGGCCACCTCGGGTGCCCCTGGTTGCCATTGAAGTGGCTTCATGCGGCTTGGAGACACACTTGGGAAACTGTCTGCTCTCTCTGTCACCGAGGATGTTGCCCAGTAAATCACACAGTTGCTCTGAAGAGCCCATCGGTGGCTACAGAGAGCCTCAGTGATTATGAAGCCTTCTGCTCTTACAGAAGAAGACCCAAGTTCAGTTCCCAGCACTCACGTCGGGCAGCTCACGGTTCCTATGACTCCAGCTCTATGTGTTTTGGTTCCCTGTTTAGCCTCTGAGAGTATCCACATGTAGATTCACAGATAATAAGATTTAAAATATTAAAAATAATAAAGAACACATAGAAGAGATTTTACTCTGGTCTCAGTTCCAGGAGATGTAATGATTTAGGAGAGACTCTTTGTTTTGTCTTTTAGTCATAATTATAAAATTTGTTATTAATCATGTTTTTCTCATTGCTCTGCCTGCTGGGAAACTAGCCATATGGAAGGCCAAGCATTTGGGCCTTTAATCTTAGCACTCAGGAGGTAGAGGCAGGTGAATCTCTGTGAGTAAAAGGCCAACCTGGTCTACATAGAGTTCCAAGACAGACACACCCTGTCTCAAAAAAAAAAAAAAAAAATTTTTTTTTTTAATTAAAAAAGGCCAGTATGTGTTAAGGATTTTGTCTACTAATTGCCTGTTCTTTTTTCTTCTTTCTCTTGTACCCTTTTTACTCCAGATGCATAAGGTACATGACCTGTTTACTGTTGGCAGCGGGGAAGCCATGCTGCAGCTCATCCCTCCCTTCCAGTGCCGGAGGCACTGTCAGTCGGTGGCCATGCCCATAGAGCCTGGGGATATTGGTATGTAAGGTTTCCGGAGGACAGAGACCGTATTTCTAAGTATCAAACGCTGCCTTCAGGAAGGTTCTGTCCAGTTGCATCAAATGTGACAGAGTCAGTGTGTGCCTAGAAAGAGAACGGATAAGGCAGCAAGGTGAGGTGTGTGCAGGGACGTCATTGTGAAGGAGGATGCCTGTTGGTCACAGCCGCTTCAAGTTAGAAGGGCGTCTGGAAGTTACTCAGAATAATTAATCACTTCATAGATGAGACTCAGATGACCTTCCCAGTGCCCTACCATTAGGTCAGGCAGCCTCCCTCTGCCTGGCACAGGCAGGCCAGGGCACAGCCAAGGCAAGGCCAGAGGAAACCTTTAGAACTGTTTTGCACATAAGACAGTGGAGGGTGAAGGGCCACCCTCACATGGGGGCATGTCCTCTGTGTGGGTCCCACAGCCAAGTCCCAGCTCACACTGATGACCGCCCAGTATCCTCAGAATCGATTCCAGAGTCCGTCAGCTGGCAGCAGCCCTCTGGGCAGAAGCAAAGCGGCAGCAAATGCCACGGCTGCCCTGTTTGTGCTGCCTCTCGAGATCTGGTAAGGTCTGGAGCCCCTGCCAGGCTAAGGCTAGCTTCTAGTTGGGTCCTTTTACTGTTGGCCACCAGAAGCCATAGGATGCCTAGAAAGCTCTCACCTCGGTAAGGGCCAGGAGCTGGCACTGTGCCAAGCTTAATCTCCACACCCCAGAGCCTTTGTTTTAGTGTCAGGATGGGAGTAAGTATGGCACAACTGAGTAATAATAATGGGGTCCAGCTGGTGTGGCCCAGCCATGCAAAACTATGATAAAAAGTGGGTGTGTGCATGGAAACAGCAGGCCCTGCTTCCTAGAGTGGAGTCATCATTCATTGAGGGTGGCTGTTACAGAAAACAGGATTTGAGATTTGTGGCTACACTTAAACAGGTCTCTCTGTCTGTCTTGTACAAATGTTCAGACAACTACAGAGCACCTTAAATTTTCCCAGTTCCAGATTTCCAGCTCCCACAAGCATCCAGATTTCCAGTTATAGAATTTGAAAAGAAGAGGTGTCTGGCAACTGCAGAGTAGGCATTGATAGGGGAGAACAGCCTAGAACAGGCCAGGCCCCTGGCTGGCAGAGCCTGAACAGCCGGTCCCATGGCAGGCACAGAAGAGGGGCAGATACTGAGGCAAAGAACAGGCCTGGGGGAGCAGTGGGAATGGAGGCGCCATTCTGGGGGAGTAGGGGGAATGGAGGTGATGGCACTCTGCCACAGGTGGGAAGGGCTGGAGTCAGACCTGCTGGTGAGGAAGAATAACTTGGGGTGTAGCATGGCCACTCAGGACCCTTAAGAACGGCCCTGGGACAAACCTGTCCTATGATCTAGTTCTGTTTTTACTATTTACCAACACGGTGTTGAAGCTGGAGATGGAGGGGAGGAGGTATAGATGAGTAGGAATTCTGGAGTGGAGGCATTAGCAAGGACAGGTGCTGCGCACAGCACCGGCTGTCCTCCGGCAGGACCGTGTGACCCTCCTCAGCCAGCAAGTAATGGTCAGTGCCTATGCACGCAGGATCTAGCCTGGCACCAGCCTTCACATTCTAGACACTCCGGACCAAGACTGCTTAATCTTGTGTTTAGTTTGAAAGGAAGTTAGCCTGAGATGATTGTAATTACAATTTTGAATTTTTTGAGGCAGTCTTGCAGTGTAGCTCTGGCTTAGATACTGCTGTGTAGCCCAGACGTGCAGTAATCCTCCAGTCTCTGTGCCACTGCCTCCAGCCTCCCCTTTTATTTATCTACTTAACTTGCTGTTGCTCTTTTTGAGAGGAGGTCTGGCAGCAGCATCTTGGCTGGCCTCAAACCCGAAGTCTTTGTGGCTCGGCCTTTACCACACTAGGAATGCAGGTGCAGCCTGCACCCAGCAACAGAGCTACCCTGCTTCACGCACAGGACAGTACTAGAAGCCACAGGCTCCATGCTGCTTAGGAACAGCATGTCAGCTCCCTCGCATACTCAGATAATCCAGGTCTGAGTTTTCTATCACATAACCTCAGGAGTGAAAACAGGAGCATCCTGAGAAGGGCCTGCCGATAGGCTTCCTGAGTCAGGGCTTTGGAAACAGCTGTTCACGCACAGCGGGCAGGATGTGCAAAGGCTGAGAAGCTGTGGAAGAGCCGTGGAAGGCTCTGTCTTCAGGGTTTAGAAAGCCCGTTGGGAAGTGCTGACTGAAGTTAATCTGTTCATGCTGTAGTGAAATCATCTTAGAATAACCTCGTGCTCCCCACAGAACCCATCCCGTCTCGCTGAAAGCATAAGATAAAGCCAGTCCTGGGTATCGTCACATAATCCTAGTGCTCAGGGAGGCAGAGGCAGGTAGATTACTGTGAGTTCGAGGCCAGTGTGGTCTACAAAGCAAGTCCAGGACAGCCAAGGCTACACAGAGAAACCCTGTCTTAAACAAATAAACAAACAAAAAACGCTGAGGCAGGAGGATCCCAAACTTGAGGTCAGCCTACGCTGATCACAGGGACCTATCATACGCACACTTCTGCAGCAACAACCAAAAATCAGACTCTCCACCTGAGAACTGACGGCTCATGCTGTCCTCATCTGAAACAAGCAGCCTTTGTGACCAGCCAAAACATGATTAGGTTGCCCAGGAAAGGGTAGGGAGTGTCTCTTTTTGAACATCAGGTCACAGAGTAGTAAGAGCAAGGAATGCTTCCTCGGGTTTCAGAGAGCCCAGAGACCTTCAGAGCAAGAAGCCCGCCATCCGAGAGAGCAGCTGAACTGCAGACCCGTGCTCTGGCCACAGTGTCCCCCGCTCCCTGCCGTTCACTGCTTTCCTGTTGCTGTTTCCCTCCAAGGCTATGCCGGTGCCGCCCACTGGAGGGCCTACATTGTAGCCAGAGGGACGCAGCCTTTGGTCATCTGCGATGGAACCACTTTCTCAGAACTATGAGAAACAACTGCCCGAAGAGCTGAAAACCAGGCTGAGAAGAGTGGGGAGGGGGAATAAAGATGCTGAAACACTTCCCATGGCTCGGTCGCTCAGTTACCTGCCCTACATGCCCTGGCTGCCAGCTGTGTGCTGGAGACAGTGGCTTGGGCCTCGACCTCTTAGAGACTTTGCTCACATTTACCCTCCCCCAGGCCTTTGGACCCCAAGGTGTTGGCTATAGGCTGGTGGCTCCTTCCAAGTGTGTGGACATGGTTTCTCTGCTTGGCGGTGGAGGGGCTCTGCTTCTTGGCATGGAGGGGCAGCAGTAAGCCCTGATAGCACATCCTTCCCCAGGTTGGATCAGTTTGTCGACTTTTCCTGGCCAGAGCACCTTGTACTTTGTGGGAAAGCCATAACTACCTTTTAAAATTCACTACAATTTGACGGAGAATGAATTAGAACAATGTGGGGAGGATCAGAAAGCCAGAATTTTATTTTTTAAAGTGGGTGCTACCACCAGGTATCATGGTACACACCTTTAATCCCAGCACTGGGGAGGCAGGTCCGTATCTTTATGAATTCTAGGCTAGCCTGGTCTGCATAGAGCCCCAGGTTTGGCAAGGGTTACATAGTGAGGTTACATAGTCTCAACTCCTCCCCACACCCAAAAAAACGTGTCTCCTAGGTATAGGGCTGTGGCTCAGTGGTAGAGTGTTTGCCTCGCACATGTGAGCCCTGAGTTCAGTCCTCAGCATCACCTAGAGGAGAACGGAGAGTGCTCCTCTTTCATAATTCCCGGGACCTGAGTTGTGATGGATGCTGGTGCCTGGTTACAATCCTGAATACTACCAAATCCTGGGCCCCTCAGCCACTGGCCATCACATGTGTTCCTCAGAAGTTCAGCCTCCCCTAGCCGGCCAGCACCCTCACTGCAAGCAGCAGAGTAGTGTGCCACATCCCCTTCAGAAGGAGTGAGTTAGAGCTGCTGGCCTGAGGGAGATGGCACCTCCCTGAGATTGATCTTTAGGCCTGGCTTTCTAAGGAGATATTTGTCAGCAGCCTCAACGCTGATGTAGTGTGGCTGAGGGAGGAGCTGCAGAGCCAAAGCGTGCTGTCAGGTCTGCACCTCTGCAGCTTGACTCATGGCCCTGTCTCTGCCCTACCGTGATCCTCCCTTTCGTACCCTGAGGCAAGGTGAGGTACTGGTTTTGCCCGGATACAGGATTATCCTAACTTGTGATCTACTGTGCTTATTGCTCCCCACATGCTTTTGGGGTGTTCTCATAAAGCTGCAAATAAGGATGTTCTTTTTGCTTCCTCTGCCCTCCTTTTTGTTCTTATTTAGACAGGGTCTGGCTAGCCTCGAACTCAGGTAGACCACACTGGCCTCCACAGTGCTGAAACGAGAGGCTGCGGTGCACCACCGCTACACCCAGCTTCCTCTGCCCTCCTGTTGCTCCTTTATTGACAGGACTAGGTACTGGCCGCTGACCATGCCTCACACGGATGAAGAAAAACCAAGCTGCGTGGCCTTTGGTTTCCAACTGCAGAAGTCAGATGGCTGCACAGTAGGTCTATCTAGGCCAGGGCAGCCAGTGGTGATGGAAGTTGTGAGCCTCTGTGGGGTCTCTGCCATCCTTGGATGGACCCTGTACCTTCTCCCAGGCCCTCAGCCCCTTGAATCTCATGAGCAGCGGTGGTCAAAGAGGGCTCTGAGGAGGCTGGGACTGTCTGTGGGTTTATGAAGGCAAGCCTTCGCAGAGCTCAGGGTGGACTGGCTCAGAGCCTTCTTAAGTATGAACTGCGCCCGGGGGAGCTCTTCCTGAAAGAATGGCCCCTTTGTGCGGCAGATGGAGGAAAACAAACCTTTGCGCACATAAGCGCTTAGTTAGGGTTTCAGGGGCTGTAGCCAGAGGACCGTGCAGAGGCCAGCTCTGAGCTGCCAGTGGCCTTCCCTGGTGCCTGTGGGATGGGCTTACACTCAGGCCCTGGGTCCGAGGCTGCTGAAATTTGACCCTTGGAATTAACCACAGACTTCACCTCAGAGAGGAGGCTCAGAGGTAAACTGCAGAGCCACTGTCTCAGCCTGGGGCTTCCCTTGTGTTCATTCCCTGTTTGACTCCATGTTTAAACTCAGAACTTGAAAACTAAGAAAGCCTTGCCTGGATTGGCCATAGGGGCCACCTGGGAAGCCCTGAAAGTCCCAGGCTGCTCTGCAGTTGAGCACAGCAGGACCAGAGCTCTCTCACCTCACGGGATTCTGCAGGAAGGGCTGAGGGTTGCCGGTGGGCTTTCTCCAGCCAGCTGAGGCCTGGCATCAAGCAGCAAAGCCTCCCTCACGCCCCCCCCCCCCCATGCCTGGTGCTAGAGAAAAGAAGGTAGGTGATGAGGAACTGGCACTGGGAAGGGCAGGACCAATCTGACCATCTCACCTCAAGTGTCAGTGGGAACCAGCAGTGGTATTGTCCACAGGTTCATGGAGTGTTTACTAGGCAGTGACAGGGTGACATGTGTGAGTTAGGTTCATTTTCCTGTGGGACTCCAGGCTCTAGAGTCAGCTCTCTGGGGAAGCAAGAATTGTGAACCAGTTTGAAGCCATTTGAGTCTAAGTGGCCAGAGCTTAAGCAGTCGACTCTTGAATGGGCACCACAGCTGTTGCAGTTTGTGGAAGAGGCAGGGCCTGTCCTCATCCTCCTCTGGATTTTAAGGAGGATGGGGGGTGACAATGATTTAGGAGATTGGCATACACCAAGTTGGTGCAGTTCAGAACAAAGTTGGGGGTGGTTTGGCTAATTTAGTTGCTTGAGACAGGATCTTCTTATGTAGCCCTGGCTGGCCCAGAACTTACTGTGTAGAACAAACTGGCACCAACTCACACAGATCTGCCTCCCAAGTGCCGGAGTTGCGTAGTTTATTTTCTAAAAGAAAAGAATAGGGCTGGAGAGATGGCTCAGAGGTTAAGAGCACTAGTTGTTCTTCCAGAGGTCCTGAGTTCAATTCCCAGCAACCACATATGGCTCACAACCATCTATAATGAGATCTGGTGTCTTCTGGAGTGCAAGTGTACATGCAGATAGAAGAATGTATATATAATGAAAATAATAAAATATTTAAAAAATTTTAAAAAAAAGAAAAGAAAAGAACTCCCAAACCATTCTTGCCTCCAGTGTACCTCAAGCTACGATGCTGTGCTTTACCCATCACATGGGCCTGTGAAGCAGAGGCTGGTCCCCATTTCACAAGGAGGCAAGAACAGGAAGCGCACCCTTCTTGGCCAATAGGTGTGCCCCACTGGGGTGGGAGACTGGCAGGAAGGTCAGCAACACAGGAGCTCTGTGGGAAGTTACGTGCTGGAGGAAAGAACATCATATGATCTTTGTGAAAACCCTTCCCCTGTACGCCTCCCCACTTGAGAACTAATTTTGACAGCATGTAGCTGGAGCCCAGCTGCATCCAGCCGTCTCCCCATCACTGTGTTTCCAGATGTGTGTCCAGTTCCAGCTGTGGGTCCCTCTGGAGTTGCATCACTTGTTTTTCAGTTCTCTGTTTTCTAGTCTCTTCTTCCAAAACCCAGCACAGGCCTCAGTGTAGGAGCTGTTGT
This sequence comes from Psammomys obesus, assembly GCF_907164565.1. Classification (NCBI taxonomy): domain Eukaryota; kingdom Metazoa; phylum Chordata; class Mammalia; order Rodentia; family Muridae; genus Psammomys; species Psammomys obesus. Next base: position 4,879,982 of record NW_026590405.1, on the reverse strand, counting down.
TTGAAAGGCAGTTTGGGTGATCCTTCCCCGCAGGTGACCTCAGCCTTGTCCCTGTGGTCTGGATGTGTTCAGCCCATCACTTCCACAGCAGCTATTCAAGTGTCCCAGCTGAGGCCAGGCTGTGGGGGGAAGAGAGGGAGTTGAGCCAGCACCCAGCCGGTGACTAAGCATCATTCTTTTAATGTGGTACTTCAGAACCCATGCATGCCCATGAGGAAGCTGTCCGTGCTTATGGAGACAGCGCATGGCAAGTGGAAAATGAGACTCTGGGCAGGCAGTCTGCCCGCACCTAGTCTGCCAGTCTTCCAGAAGAGCACGGCAGGAAGATGGACAGGTGCTCACCCTGTGCCCAAGCCTGCTTGCCCGGGCACTGCGTGGCTTCCAAGTTCTGGGCTCTGGAGAAGCCTCCAGCCAGCTTGTCGGCTGTCCGAGCCCCTTGGTGTCTGCTTTCCTTGCCCTGCATAATTTCAGCATCAGTGCTAAATGCATTTGTCATTTTCCTCCCTCTAGAGGCTAGACTGTCCAGACTCTAGAAGCCCAGCCAAGAGCGAAAGAATGTTACATAACCAAGCAGGGACCCTTCGGCCTCTGCTCAGTGCCTGTCAGTCAGTCAGTGGTCACTAGTCCAAGAGCCACAGCTGCCAACATCCTGCAGAGAAGGGGACCCCACCCGCTGCATCTAGAGTTTCAAACAAATTGAGGAGTCAGAACATCTGCTTTGCTCCAAGCTTTACTTGATTACACCACAGCCACTCTGGGGTGGGGTCCTCCTGGGCCTCCATCCTTACTCTCCACAGTGTCCCTCCCTCAAGCTGGACTCGGTGCAGGACCCCATGGACATGGGCACTTCCAGAAAAGCCTGTCCCACCAAGGCAACTTTCCACAGTCATGCCCAGCAAGGGGCTGACAGTGGCCTTTTACCCCTCCCTGCCTGTCTCCCTGACTCCTGTGGAGAGACCAGTGACAGATGCCCAGAGTAGGGGAGGAAAGGCACAGGGTAGGCAGGGACGCTCAAACATGGGCCTTCCTGCTGTCCCCAGGGGCCAGTGCAGTCTAGAAAGTCAAGGTGTGGCCTCTGGGTGGGCCACATGAGGAGAGAGGCCTTCACCTGCCCTGGCCACAGGAGCCCAGAGAATACCGTGCCAGCAGCAGTACGCTGCAAACTTGGGAAGGTAAAGAGCGGGTGTGAATTCAAGTTTCACGTGATGGAATTTTTACTTTTTGCAATTAAGAAAGTCTATGTTGCTTGGTTGAAAATTATCCTGTTCTTGGTGTCCTTTAATTTTCCCATTTTCTCTTTTCCCCAGGAAGTGGGTGGTGAGCAGACCCTTGAGGCAGGTCTGTGACACTCTCCTGAGGGCCGTCTGACTGGCCCTGCTCTCTGTCTCACTCTCCTAGGGCTGCGCTTGCACGCACAGCCCTCCTTCCTCCCGCAGCCTGAGGGCGTCTCATCTGCTTCCCCCCCCCACAAAGTCCAGAGTCTCAGCGCTTTGAGCTCTCCCTCTCTTGTCCTTGAGCTTTTTACTCAAACCCCAGGCATCCACACAGAGCTTCTGTGACCACATGCCCTCAAGGGTACCCCACTCACAGTGGCAGAGGTGGAGGCCCCAAGTCCCCTGCTGGCTCAGGCCAGCTGCCACCAGACAAGTGGCACTCAGTGGAAAGTGGCTTTGAGTTACGTCATTATGTGCATACGTGTGTATATGAATATTCATGTATATGTATGTTATATATCATGATTTCTTTTTTATGTAAATGTGTAATGGGGCCATTTTTTTTTTCTGTCTCTTTGTTGTTATTGTTTTGAGACAAAGTCTCTATATGGTCCTGGCTGGCTTGGAGCTTACTGTGTAGACCAGGCTGGCCTCTAACGCACAAGGCTCTCTGCCTGTGTCTGGCTCCCAAGGCTGACATAGGGATACACCACCATGCCCAGCTCCAAAGCCACCGTTTCATTTCTCTTATTACTTGCTGTCCTTTCCCCTCTTCCCCACCCTGCTAAGCCATGCTCTGCTGTGGATCTTTTCGGGGGCTCCGGTCACATGGATGGGGGAGGGGCACTGCTTTACCGTGGATGGATTTTTAGGTTGAGTGGTCTCATGTGACCCGGGCTGGCCCTGAGCTCTCTCTGTAGCTAAATATGATCTTGGCCTTCAGATGCCCCGCCCCCACTTTCAGGTACTGGGAGACTACAGTCAGGTACCATGATACCTGGGACGGAAGCCAAGGCTGCAGGTGAACGACATCACTAGTCCCTCGGAAACGGAACCTCCCGGGGGCACCCTGTACCTTACAGTGCTCAGCTCCTTGCGGGGATCCCCTGCAGGCTGCTGGCGTGGCTTGCTCTCATTCTTTCTTAGTGGTGTGTGGCTGTGCCTGGTTTCTCCAGCCCCTCTGCTATTGGTGAGGCTTGTGTTGTTTATACGAAATGGACGGTATTGCTCGTTAGCACCCTAATGTTCGTTCTCCAGAAGTCTTTGTCCGTAGTCATAACTGATCTGCCTGCTCAGAATTAACCGTTTAACACCTCTGCCCCACTTAGCGTTTGGTGCCTGTTGAAGGGAAGAGAGGTAGACTGCTCTCGGTGATAATCAGCCCTTGGGAGCACGGGAGAGTGACCTGATGGTTCCCCTCCCACCTTCCCCCTCCTTTGGGTTCTCACCCTCATCCCCTCTCCCCCACACAGGCCTCTGCTCTGTCACAGGGCCGTGGAAACACGGCCTTCCCTTTGCTCTGCCCTTGGACTTGGCTGGGAGAGCTCCCTCAGCCTTCCTCCAGTCTGCTCGGCAGTGCACAGCTCTCCTGAGGCTCACCTGGGCACCCAGGGGCCCAGAGCTCATCCCAGCTGCTCTGCAGCCCTCTCCGTTACCAGGTCCACAGTGACCCTGGCTGCCTGGGAGGGTCTCACTCATCTGCTCCTCATCAGGACCACATCCAGAGGAATCCAGCCCCAGCTCCGTGTAGTTTTTTGATCACCGGTTCGTTACTCTGTATACTCCCCAGCACCCCAGTTCTTGCTCCAGCAGGCTGCCACAGCAGTCTCTGTAGAGCCGTTTGTTTTCCTCCTTGTTCCCTATGACTCAGTGGCCTCCCAGCCAGCCTCAGTCTCCTCCCACCTACTCTTCTCATGCTCACCTGCTGCGCTCACCTCTGCCAGACCGTTGGGAGTCCAGGCTGAGGCCTTGGTTCTCATAAACTATTTTTTTTTTTAAGAGCAGCTTTTAGGTTCACAGGGAAATCAAGTGAAGATGGGGAGTTCCCCCACATCCCCTATCACACCCAGCCTTCCCACATCCCAGCGTCCTGCGACAGACTGGAACATTCCTTACAACCGTGAGCCTGGGCTGACCTCGTTCCCACCTGTGTTTCTGAGACAAGGTCCCTCTGCGCAGTCCTCAAACTCACCGTTCGGGTGCAATCGCCAGGTGTTGGTTTCGTGCAGACTCGATTTCAGTTCACGTGGGTATACAGTGGCTGGCTCTACAGTAAGGGCAGTTAATGCTTATGAAACCATCGGATTTTCTTCCTGAGTGGTTGTGCATGCCCAACAATGAGATGGCATTACCGGATATCCCTTGAGTTCCGTGGGGAAATGACGGACTCCCTTCCTCAGCTGGGCTCTCTCCTCTCTGCCTGATCTGGGGACCTCAGATCCTCTAGGGAGTGTCACACAGCTCTCGGGGAGATTACAGGCCCAATCCTTTCCCGATAAGAAGCCTGTTCAGTGTGCCCCTGGGGATCCCTGGAAAAAACCTCGGTGCTAATGAGATATCTCTGTACCTTAGCTTTCAACCAGTGACCTTTTCCCTTTCCCGGAGTTTCCCCTCCCACCCCCACACCCCGGCACGCCTAATATCAACCAATCAGACACATTCACCCCTGAAGCCCCGCCCACTGCCCAAGGTTTATAAAGCCCTGTTCTACATGAAATAAACCGGGCTACCATCATCAATTCACCAGAGGTCTTCTGAGACTCGTCTTTTAGTCTTGGAAAGGAAGGGTTCCCCCTCCTCCCTGAAGGATTTGCTGCTGTAGCCTGGGCTTGACTGTCAGGCAGCCACGCACCGCTGGCCACCTGGAGCTTCAACCACTCCCGGCCTGTCCACAGGGATCGCTGCCACACCCCTCCGGCCACCGCAGTGCCCATCTGTGAAGGCGAGCAGCCAAGCTGTTCTCGAAGCAGCCGCCAACTCACCCAAGTCAGGCAAGGCCCTCACTGCCGCCTGTTGGGATTTCTGTCACCTGAGCACCTTTGATCCTGAGGTTCATTCTTTTCTGTCCAGAAACCGGAAACTGACCTTCCTGCGATTGAGCGCTCACTTCTGGTTCTGGCCTCCACGGGGCTGAGCTTCCTGGGAGAGTACCCCAACTCTCCAGGTCCCAGGCTGCCCCCGGATGCAGAACAACAGTCTGGCGGTTGTTTTTGGTTTTCGGCTTTTAATTCTTTGACAACTTCATACACGCATATAATGCGGCTTGGTCACTTGCACTCCATTTCCCTCTCGTATTACCCCTCTCCCATCCCCACCGACGCTCTTCTTCCTAAGGAGTTCTCCTCCTAACTTTTCGTGTTTTGTTGTTTGAATTAGGGTTGCCTGCTGAGACACGGGTGGGGTTCTATCTCCTGGCGTGCGGACCCCGTGCACTCAGGCTGCCCCCAGCTCAGCAGCCATAGACTGCTAACGCAGTGCCTCCAGGCCCCTCTCTCACCCATGATGGAATATTGGCAGGCCCCAGGCTTTCCACAGGCTTTGACTGTCATAAGTGCTGTGGTTGTGTCATGTTCAGAAGCCAGCATTTCACAGCCCTCCTGTCCATCCTCCAGCTGTTATTATTTGTTGGTTTGTTTTTTGAGACAGGGTTTCTCTGTGTAACCTTGGCTGTCCTGGACTCCCTTTGTAGACCAGGCTGGCCTCGAACTCACAGAGATCCGCCTGCCTCTGCCTCCCTGAGTGCTGGGATCAAAGGCGTGCGCCACCGCACCCGGCTAGCTTTTGTGTTCTTCTCACTCATCCGAGACTACCCTGAGCCTTGGGTGTGGATGATATGACTTGGGGCTCAGCTCCCAACAGATGTTCCGGCTCAGCTCCCAACAGATGTTCCGGCTCAGCTCTTGACCAGTCACGCGTTTCTGTGCTCACTCTCCGCCAAGTAAGGAGAGATTTTGTTGCTCTCAGTCTCTGCCAGCGTTTGGTGACGTCCGAGGTTGGATCTTGGCCTTTCTGTCTGGTCTGTGTTCCTGGTATTACCATCTTATTGTTTCAATTTGTGACTCCCCAGTGACTAACGGTGAACAGCACTGTTGCCATTTGCCATCCACGTGTCTTCATTAAGAAGTGCCTTCCGGGTCTTTGGCCACTCTTAAGGTAGGTTATTTGTTTTCTTGTGTTTCGTGTGAGAGTCCTCTGTATGCTTTGGTGATCATCTCATATTAACTGTGTCTTTGTGTGTATTTCCTCCAGTCTGTGGCCTGTTTTATCTCTTGACATTGCCTTTCTAAAGCAGAAGTTTACCCCTAGTGTATGTGTGTGGTTTTTCCTGAAAGAGTTCCACCGAAGCCCAGGTTAGCCCCAAACTCTCAATCCTTCCTATGCATGGGGATGACAGGTCGGAGCCACCACACCTGGCTGTGGTTTTCGGCCAAGCCAGCTTATGGATTGTGCCTTTGATGTTGGAAGCAGAAGTCTCCCCCACACACACACCCCCAGGGGCTGGAGGGATGGCTCCATGCTCTTTCAGAGTTCCGTTCCCAGCACCCACAGGGTGGCTCAGAATCATGTGTGGCTCCAGAGGATCTGACCTCTTTTGGCCTCTATGGGCATTGCACAATGTGGCAACGTATATGCAGGCAAAACATCCACACACATCAAATAAAAATATTTTCAAACACCACCTCTGTACTCAAGGTCACCTTGAGTTTTTAGTGTTTTGCTCTGTGGAATCTATTCTGTGGGTTTTGCCTATTTTCCTCGGTGCTGGGGACCAGACAGTTCACAGGTGAAAGGTCCTGGTCAGCCTTCTTGTTTCTGCCTCTCGTTTCCCTGTCATCCTGGCCCTGTTCATCAGAAGGCCATCCTTGCCACACAGTGATGCTTTTGCTCCCTGCCAGCCACCACCGTGTGGCATCGACACAGCTCTCTCTCCAGCCCGCTCCTGTGCTCCTGTGCTCTCTGTGGTGATGCTGTGAGACTTCTGTGGCTTTACAGAATCCTGATGCCAGCTGTTCCTTCGATAGCGAGTGGGGCCTTCTGAGCTTTCCGCCCAGTGTGAACTTGGGAGTCAGCTGCGGGCATCTACAAAGCAAGCCTCAGGTTCGGCCGGGGTTTCATGGGATTTCATGCTGTAGAATTGGATCCACACACAGTGGCTGGAGGAGGAATGTGCAGTTGTAAAGTCAGAGGACTGGAGATGCAGGCCGTGACCGGTGTGCTGGCTACTGTCATGTCAACAAGCAAGGTCATTTGGGAAGAGGGAAAACCAACTGAGGACATTTCCCTGCACCCTGTTGTCTTGTACGGAAGTCTACAGGGCATTTTCTTGAGTGATGATTGTTGTGGGAGGGCCCAGGCCGGTATGGGTGGGGCCACCCCTGGGCTGGTGGTCCTGAGTTCTGTTAGAATGCAGGCTGAGCAAGCCATGAAAGCAAGCCAGTGAGCAGCACCCCTCCATGGCCTCTGCATCAGCTCCTGCCTCCAGGTTCCTGCCTTGAGTTCCTGCCCTGACTTCCCTTGATGATGGACTACATCTGTAAGCTGATATATACCTTTTCCTCCCCAAGCGGCTCTTGGTCATGGCATTTGTCACAGAAGTAGATTTAACTGAGACACCCAAGCATCCACAAAGACCTGGGTTCAGTCCCCAGCACCGTGAAAACTAGGCACAGTGCACGCAGTAACCCCAGTGCTCACAGTGGAGGCGGGAGACCAGAGGTTAAAGGTCGTTCTTGGCTGCTGTCATTCTGGAATATAAGGGTGTCTTAAATCAAAAAGTAAATAAATAAAAATAAAAGGGAGGACTGGAGAGGGGGCTCAGGGATTAAGAGCACTGGCTGACCCAAGCTCAGCTCCTAGCACGCACACAGAGACTCAGAACTGTCATGCCAGTTCCGAGAGATCTGAAGTCCTCCTCTGGCTCCATGGACACCAGGCATGTACACGGTACACAGACGTACACAGACGTACACGCAGACAAAACACCTACACGCATTAAATAATCTTAAAAATTATTTTTTAATTAGAGAAAGGTTGTGGTGTTGGGCATCAAACCTGTAGCCTCACTGGTGCCAGGCACTTGCCCACTGCTGAGTGGCATCCCCAGGCCATTTTAACTAGAAGTTACGGTTCCCACCCCGTGATAACATTTTTGAACGTTAGTATGTCCTTTGTTGCTCAGTGTAAGCTCGTTTTACAACTGCACATTCCTCCGACATGACACGTTCTGTAGACTTTCCTAATAATCCCACTGACGAGCCTCTAGACACTCTGCTCAAAACAGATATTTCACCAAATGTCTTTTTTTTTCAGCATAATAGCTTATTTTTGTCAAAATCACACATTCCTTTATTTTTAGTTATTTTTGTGTGTCTGGGTGCTTTGTCTACATGCTCACATATGCACCGTGTGTGTGCCTGGTGCCTGCAGTCGGATCCCTTGAGACTGTAGTTACAGACGGTTGTGAGCCTCTGTGTGAGTCCTCTGGAAGAGCAGCCAGGGCTGCTGCCGGTCAGGAACCATCTCTAGGGTGCATTCTTTTCTGTATGTAAATATATATTATGTGTCTGTGTGTTTATTGTATCATGGGTGTCTGCAGGGGCCAGAAGAAGGTGCTGGATGCCCCGGAGCTGAGTTTACAGTTGGCTGTGAGCTGCCTGACATGGATGCTGGGAGCCAGGCGTGGGTCCTCTGCAGGAGCAGTAGCTGTCCCTAACTGCTGAGCTGCTGTGCCTGCCTGGACTTGTTTAATGAATCCCTATTTTAACTTCGTCAGGGCAGCTGCTTTTGGGTGTATCTATATAAATTATTCTCTGTGTTAAAACTCTGGCCTTTAAAAAAAAAAAAATCTCTTCACTGACTGTGACTGTCTCAAGCCTTCTATTTAAATTATTTCCCCTGCCTGGCGGTGGTGACACACACTTTTTTGTTGTTTTGTCCTGGACTCGCTCTGTTAATGGCACACACTTTTAATCCCAGCACTCCAGAGGCGGAGGCAGTGGCAGGAAGATCTTTGAGCTCAAGGCCAGCCTGGTCTATAGAGCTAGTTCCAGGACAGCCGGGGCTACACAGAGAGACCCGTTCTTTCCCAGCTGTATCTGTGTGTCTCTTGCTGTGTCTCTGGCTCCAGCTTTGTAAGGTTCCCTCCATGTGCTCAGTGCTCAGCCCTGTTCTGTTTCTTCTTGGGCACTTGCTTTCCGGAAGCCCATGTCATTCTGCTCTGACCACTCAGAGGGCTGCAGGGAGTGTCCTGTTCCTCCTGCTGAAAGGTTTTTGTTTTCCTCCATCAGCTCAGCCCTTTTCCTCCGTTTTTGTCCTTCAGATGTTGCTGCAGTCATTCTCCCCCCTCCCTCCCTCCTTCCCTCCCTCCCTCCTCCCCTCCCTCCATTTTTCTCTTTTTCTCCCTCTCCACCCACTTTCTATTTACAATCTTTCTTCCTTTTCTTATTTATCTATTTATTTTTAATGTTGTGGCCTTTAGGTTAGACCATGCCAAACACAGACTGTACTGAGCCACACCCCCAACCCCCATACCCTTTCTTTGAAAGGACTTGAGCTTCCTGTGGTAGCCGGGGCTGGACCTGTTGCTTCTGTGTAAGATGGGTACACTCTCCATTCAGTACCCAGTTATTTTGTAGGTATGAGGTTTTTTTTTTTTTAAGATTATTTTATGTGTGTGTGTTCTACCTGCGTGTACACCTACAGGTCAGAAGAGGGCACCAGATCTCATTATAGATGGTTGTGAGCCACCACGTGGTTGCCGGGAATTGAACTCAGGTCCTCTGGAAGAGCAGACAGTGCTCTTAACCACTGAGCCATCTCTCCAGCCCCAGGTATGAGCTTTTGACTGTGTGTATGGAGGTGCACCACAAGAGTTTCTGGGGCCCACAGAGTTCAGGGGAGGGATAGAAGCGGGTACCGGACCCCCTGGAACTGGAGTTTCAGATAATTGTGAGCTGCCCTGTGGGTGCTGGGGATCGAACTTGGGTCCTCTGCAAGAGCAGCCAGCACTCTTAACCCTGAGCCACCTCTCCAGACCCCATTTTATCATGTTTTAAAAGCATTCACTTACACAGCCCACCGTCTCTGCTCTCTGATAACCAAGGATTCTTTTCTGACCTTCACCCTTTCCTGACCTTCCCTAAGGCTTCACTCTCCCCTCACAGGGACTGGCATTTTCCTAGCTGCCTACCACTTCCTGTTCCCTTCCCCCCTCCCCCACCCTCTCCCCTCAATCCTTATATCACCTCCACTGGGAAAATACACTGAAAGTGAAATGATCAAACCCAAGGAAAAGGGCTGTTTGAGGTGGCGCAGAGGGTAAGGAGTGGCCACCAAGCCTGACTCCCTGACTTCCGACCGAGGGACCCACATGTAGGAACAGCCACGCCTGCCGGTGTCCCGAACACCGAGCACGTTCATTCCACCCTGTGCACATCGATAGGAGTAATGAAATTTAAAGCGAGACAAAATAAAACAGAAATACCACGCCTGAGCCAAGCCCGGCTTGGCACGCCCCTCTTTTCTATCGCTGAGACCCACACAGGACCACAGCCTCCCCGACGTCCTCTGCACAAACCTCACTTTGGTGACTTTGGGTTCCTCCTTGCTAACCAGCTTGGCTCACACCTGCAGAGGGATGGGACAGGCCTCGCTTCTGCCCTCCTCCAGGGACAGGCATCCTTCAGCTTCCAGAGCTGTCCTCCAAGCCGCCAGTGGACAGAGCTGGCCGGGGCTGGCGAACAGACCCCGACTCACAGCTCTGAGCCCTGTTTTTTCTGCTCTGAGAGTACAGAGCTGAGACCTAAGCTGGGCCAAAGCAGGGGCCTCTGATGGCCTCAGCCTTTGGGAGTGGTGCCCATTTCCGTAGCCTGGCCCCTCTCTGGCCTCCCCCATGCTCCCCACAGCCCACATACACCCCGAGCCCTGGAGACCTCCCCTTGGGGATGCTCACTGTCCCTGCACAGCCCAGCAGCAAGTGGAGCCGCCATCCTGCTGAGGACTCCCAGCACTGACTGTCCTTTCCCTGCTGGCCTAGCTTCAAAGAACCAAGACAGACTTCTTCCAGGGCTGGCTGAGCCTTTCGGCACTCTGAGGGGGCTGGGTCTCCACTTCTCTCCTGCTCCCTGTGTCCCTCAGGCAGCCCACTTGACGACAGCAGCTCCATTCTCCTGGATGAGCACCCTTGCCACCCAAGAAGCTTGAGGGAGCAGTCCTGGCCCAGAAGACGCCTCTCGGCTCACAGCCGCTCCTACTTTTATCATCATACTCTTGGTGCCCAGAAGCCTGGCCCCTGCCTGCCTCTGGACACTGTACCAGAGGCTGCCTGCCCCGCTCTGTCTAGCTGTGGCCAGATGCCTGACAAGAGGCGCCTGAAGTTAGGCTTTGTTTTGGACCACAGTTTAAGAAGGAAAGCGATTCATCGTGACAGGAAGGCGCCACATTGCATTTTCAGTCAGGAAGCAGGATGCTGTCTGTGAAGGAAACCATCCAACAAGAGAAAATCAGAAGAGTAGACACAGAGCCACCTTGAGGAGCAGAGCTGGATACGGCTCGCTGGGAATAGAGAGCCATTAAAGACCCCGCCTGCCAGAAGAGGGGCAGGTGCTTCCAAAGAAGCTCAGAAAAGGGACATCCATGTAGGCAGGAAGAGTCCTCCAGGTTGACATAACCGTCCTGGGCCTCCTAGGCCAACTCCTGACAAAGGAGCCTGCGATGCTGTGACTGAAGCTCTACCCGAGGAAAGTAACTTGTTGCTTATAGTTTACAGGGTTCTTGGGGTTCCATCACAGGAAGAGGGAGAGCTGACAGAGTGGAGCAGCTCACCACAGCAGCCGGGAAGCAAGAAAGGAGGCTAAAGGAACAAGGGGGAAATGCAGCCTCCAAGGACGCTCATGTGGCCCCCCTTCATCAGGTCACAGTAATGCCACTCAGGCGTCCACTTTGGGAATGGATCATCATTTGTCAGTTCAGAGCAATGAGGCTCTAATTGTGTCTGGAAATGATGGGCACATGCCTGAAGAGGCCTTCACCACTCTCGGCATCTCAGTCCAGTCAAGCCGACAAGAAAACCATCACAGTGCCAAGGGCTGTCCAGCCTGCCACCCGCAAGCCTCAGACTCCACAGCCCCGTGCTCTCTGCCACCTGCTCACTAAGCTATGTGTCTGCTCTGGGCTATGGTAAGGAAGCACCTCAGCACCTCGGGAAGGATAGCTCCCAAGCAGAGATGTCCTTAGCCGCCTGGACGTCAAGGCTGAGGAACTGCAGCTCTGGTGCGTGGTGAAGGCTGGCTTCCTGGCTCAGGGGTGGCTCTGGCATGTCCTTGAATGACAACGGGCTCCCTCAGACCTGCCTTAGAAGAAGGGGGATACCCCACGTTTTGGAGTGCTGTCTTCATAACCTGATCACCTCCCAATGGCACTGCCTTGCTGGTTTCTTTCAGTGTGAGTTCTGGAATGGCACATAAACATTTGGTCCATAGCAGGTGGCTTTCTGTGTGGTGGCCTCTGGGACAGACGTGCAAATCTATACAGTGACAGTCCTGCTTTTGTGAGTCAGTCTCCCAGCACCTCCGGACAGCAGTGGTGGTGATCGCTGAGAGCATGCAGGCCAGACCCATGCTGGGACTCTCACCGCCAGGCTCTCTCCAAGTCCTCGAGCCATCAACCGCTTCAAGCTTCGCATCACGGGTGTGTAGGGGACTGGACAGAGACAGACGGATGAATTTCATCACTGTCTGATCTGAGGGTAGGGCCAGAGAGTGGGGCCTGGGGCCCGCAGAGGGGCTCAGCACAGATGCCACAGGCCATTGGAGCCATTTTGTGTCCCTGGGAAGGGAGATTGCCTGGAAATGCTGTTTCTGAGGTACCGGTCCTGCCAGGTGGGCACACGGAGACCCGGCTGGCCAGGCTGTCAGGAGACCTAGGTTTGGGGTCCAAGATCGTCCACCACAGTAGGCAACAGAAATGAAGGCATCCAGAAAACCCACAAAGATATGTGCAAGGACTCTTGGATCAGGCGGCATTTGTATGGGAGGCACGACAGACGTCTACAGCAGAAAGATGGACAGATGGCGATGTGTGAGCGCGCAATGGAACGCTGCACAGCGAGAAGAGTTCCGAGTGTAGATCTGTATGCCTTGACACTGACAAGCCTCAAAAAAACCAAAAACCAAACCAACCAAACAAAAACCCCCACAGGTAAAGGGAAAAAGCAGCTCCACGAGGACACAGACCGAGCTGACCATGTGCGGCAGCCGCGAGGGCCTCTGTAAACCTAAGTAAGTGAAGTCGGAAGTCCAGCCCCTCAGCCACACTGGGAACGTTGCACGGTCACCCACAGCCCTGTGCCTCGGGCATGGGCAGCTCCCGAAGGGGGGCGCTCACGTATGCAACACCCGCTGGACGGCGCTGGGGCTTTAAGACCTGGCCATATGGCACTGATGTCCCATGCTTAATGGCAGAGCCACAGAGACTGGCAGTGGTCAGGGGACAGACTCAGGTCTCATCGAGGCAGAGGAGCATGTGCACTGTGCCTCTGCTGCTGTCTCCCGGGCTGGACATGTGCACGGGGGGGGGGGGGGGGGGGCCTCTGCTGTCGTCAGCACTTCCTCCGACTCCCCTGTAGTCTTAGATGGCTGTATATGAGCCGTATAGGAGGGAGAGTGCCTTTAAGAGAGGCAGGAGCAGCCAGGCGTGGCGCTGTACCCTTGGGGACCCAGAGCTTTGGAGGCAGGAGGAGCGAGAGTTTGAGGGCATTCTCAGTTACGTCGTGAGTTCAAGGTCAGCCTGGGCTGCACAAGACCTTGTGTGGAAAAACAAAAACAAAAAAGACAGGCCACAGTGCCAGCTGTCAGTAGCTCTAGCTTTGTCCAGTCACACACACCTGCTGGTGGCACACCCTCCAGGTCCCTGCTGCCTCTCCAGGCACAGCTGTGTCCTGACAAGCGCCCCCCTCCCCTCCCCCGGCATGCCCAGACCAGGGCCTAGGATTGTGTTTCTTGAAGAAGGCGGCTTACGCTTGACCACATCTGTTCTGTGAGGCCTGGGACAGTAGTCCCGCCTCAATACTTTCTCTGAGCCCCGACAGGAAGTCACGGGAGGCCTGGCACAGGTGCCCTCCATCTCCCTGCTGAAGGCGATGGGCATGTCGGAGGGTGGCGAGTCTGAAAAGAGAGGGGCCCCTGCCTGCATGGTGCCGGTGCCATGAGGGGTAGACCCGGCTTAAGATTTGGGGTTACCTGGGCAGCCAGGTCCTCCCAGGGGCGTGCAGTCTTCTGGGGTCCCAGCTGCGAGATGAGGTCACTCTATCCAGGAGCCAGGGACCCAAAACCGGGAGGGCAGTGGGCCCCTTTGTTTTCCCAGGCCTCTGGGAGTCTTCCCCTCTTCCCTCCTTCTCATGATACCTGTCCGGCGCCAAACTGTGGACAAAGCTCAGGTGAGGGGTAGAGGGCCTGCTCTGCTGGGGGGTGACAGCTGGGCTGGAGCTGGTGGTCGGGTCTGGCTCAGTTCTCCCTGGAACTCGCCCATTGTGGCCCCCTCCATCCCTCAAGCACTCCGGGGTCCTGGCGCTCACTCCTCCTCCCCAGCCTCCCTCACCCTGTCCAGTCTCCTAGGCTCCTCTTCCCACCTCCTGCCTGCCTCCTGAGCCAAGTGTCAACCCAGAGCTCCCAGTCTGAAATGAGCTCAGTCAGTTTTAACTATTTTTCTTTTAATTATGTTAAATTCCTCTGCCTGCCTGCTTTTGCGGTGGTGACCTGCTGTGCTTGGAATCAAACCCCTGCTCTGACGAGCTCCACCCAGCTGTTGTCTGTCTGGCTTCTTAGGTCAGATTTGCATGTGACCATCTCCCTCTGGCAGTCCCCCAAAGGAAAAACCCTGGGCTCTTTCCTTCTCTCCAGGGGGAGGACACAGGTGCGACCTTGCAGAGTATTCTTCTGCGGTCTGCACTCCAAGGCTTCCGGAAGGAAGCCTGTGGCCCTCGGGAGCCAGGTGTCCCCTCTCACGGTGGCTCTCTTGCCCGAGGATCCACCCCGCCTGGCACCATCTTAGCCATCTCAGTGTGGCCATGTGGAGAGGGAGCTAGAACTGCCTCCGGGAGGAAGCACCTGGAAGGGCCACGCCATCCGTCGGTTCGCAGGTTCGCAGCAGGCCAGCAGGCCGACAGAAGCGCTGCCGGTGGCTGCCGTGGTGCCCTCAAGAGCAAGCAAGTGCCTGAGCGGTGGTAGCACAGGCCTTTATAATCCCAGCACTTGGGAGGCAGAGGCAGACAGATCTCTGTGAGTTTGAGGACAGCCTGTTCTACAGAGTGAGTTCAAGGACAGTCAGGGCTGCACAGAGAAACCCTGTCTCAAAAGAACAACAAAACAAACCAAAAAAGCAAGCAAGGGTCTAGCTCAGTGAAGGTGGCAGAGGTCGGAGCAACTCCACCACAGCAGTGGGCCATCATTTTCTTCAGGCGATTTACATCACTTTGGGAGTGGATATGTCTGCCTGGCCCCCATTTCTGGTATCCTTTCTGTGTGTGTCTGTTGAAATTCTATTCATTCTTGTGCTGCCAGGAACTTCCCATGTGATGTGTCCTCAGGAGAACATCTCTTTGGAAATGCAGTGGTAGAGGATAGTGGTTAGAGAGCAGCTAACCTGGGCTACATAGTGAGGAGAATGAGACCTCCACCCCCCACCCCGGCTTCGCTCTTTTTTGTTTTTGTTTTGTTGTTGTTTCGGTTTGGTTTTGGTGTCTTGAGACAGGCTATCTCTGTGCAGCCCCAGCTCTCTTGGACTCGCTTTGTAGACAGTCTGGCAGCTTCTTTCTTGTTCCTGTGGATGTCCCCAACCCTCTAAGAAGGCTGCTCTGGGTAGAGCAGCAGTTAAGAGGGCCCACTGCTCTTTCGGAAGACCCTGGTGGGCATGTCCCACCACAAACACTGCAGTGGGCAGGACCTCAGGGTCCAGGCACCGGACACATCACCTCCTCCTCCTTGCTCTTTTGACGGCCCGGCAGCCTCCTGTCTTACCCAGTCCTGTGGGGGCAGACGTGTACGGCCCAGCTCCTTCCTTGCCCTGTCCCCAGCACCTAGCGGGTGTGAGCTGGGTGCCACAGCCGCAGCCCTGCGGCTGTTTCTGGGACGGTGTCCCCTGAGGATCTGTTCACGCCTCAGGAGGGACCGTGGTGCTCCTACAGCCGTTGGCCTGGGCCCCCCATCCCCCTACCCTCCCACCCCCGTGTTGGAGAGAAAGGAGGCTGTTGCCAAGGACTCCGGGGGAGTGGACTCAACCCTGGTCCAGACCCAAGGCACCCAGCCCTCCTGGAGACACTGTGTGAGCCGGGCTGGGACTCCAGACACAGCCCCTGCCGCCCCACCCCAGCCAGGGTGGTGCTTCTGTGGGAAGGACTTTAAGTCCAGCTGCCAAGCCCCTGATGGGAAGAGGCAGAGAGGGCTGGCCACCATGCACAGCTCCCGCAGCCTCTGGGTGATGCTGCCGCCGCCGCTGCTGCTGCTGCTGGTGGTGGCCGCTGGCTCCACCATGGCCCTCACGGTGGAGGAGAAGCGCAGTATGGTGGAGCTCCACAACTTCTACCGCACCCAGGTGTCCCCACCGGCCTCAGACATGCTGCAGTTGGTGAGTGTGGCCGGGTGCCCACCTCCAGGGATTGAAGGGGGGCCGGGCATGGCCGTCTCAAGCCCCTCTCGACCCCTGTCCTCGCCTCTGGTCAGTGACAGAGAGTCCTTGGTGGTAGAATGCTGGTCCTCCTAAGCAGCCCGTCCTCTAGGTAAGAAAACGAGGCTCCAAGGAACTCACTCAGCCTTAATCCCTGGCTCCCCACACCAATGGCCTGGAGGGGAAGCTCTCGGTGGACGGCCTGAGAATTCCCACAGAGGAGAAAAGGAAGAGACGGCAGAGCCTGGAGAGGGCTGGGGAGGGGAGAGCAGGCCCGGGATGGGCTTTGGGGCTCACAGGTGCTCCCTCCAGCGCCAGGACTTGTGGTTTAGGACACATCTGTCACCAGGTAGACTCTCCTCCATAAAATGAGGTCACGGCACGCCCCTACTCCCGGGCTCAGTCTCACGCATGTAATACTTCATGCGGTGAGATAGAAAAACACACATATAACACAAACGCCAACTATGCAATAATGAGGGAAATGTCCAGTCTGGCGGAGGGAGTGTTATCAGATGGCCGGCTCGAGGCAGGCAGGATGTCTGCTCCGGTTGCAGCTGATAAAGTGAGAGCCCCTCCCTCTCTGTTCTCCCTGAGGTCTGACTGGTCCACCCCACCCCAGCCCCAGGAACCCTCTGGTAGCCAGGAACCCCCGAGCCAAGTCACACCTGGGAAATAGAGCAGCCAACCTGGGGTCCCAGCGTTTAGGTGGTAGCCCCCGCTCGTGTCCTGTGGCTTGGTGAACCCCGAGGGGAGCCTCTTCCTGATGGACAGTTAGGTGCGGACATCCCTGCCCTGCAGGTCAGAGAGGCTGGCTGAGAACTAACTGCTCCCCAGCACCGCATCCATTCTCAACCCGGCTGTCCCTGGCAACCAGGAACCTCTGCCCGGTCGGAAGCCTGGATCTTTTCAGTTCTGCTGCCTGAGAGCCAGGCTCACCGGCTCCCATCTGTAGATGCAGCTCGCCCTGCTGTCCAGGGTGTGCCTGGCTGGGGGTGTCCCCTACCTGGCTAGCACCTGGTCTCTCTCTCCACCCTCAGCCTGGCTGCACGGCCTTCCTGTACCCCACAACCCAGGTGCCACAGTGGCCATGCCCCCCGAGGGACTTAGGAGCTCGTGAGGCTGGGTTTCTTGGTTCTTGCTCTCGCTCTAACCTAGTCTAGTGCCCAGGACCATTGAATGACAGGGCGAATGGACCTACTTCCAGGAAGAGAACCACGGTGCTTGCCAGGCCACAGGCTGAGAAGTCCTGGTGCTGGGACTCGGGCATCGTTTGGAGGTTAGAGTGGGGACGGCTTTGAGCTTGTCTCTTGATCCTAACTATTGAAAGTACCCACAATACCCAGCATGTGAGAGTTGGAGGTGATGCTACTGCCTGTCCCAGAAGGGGCATGTCTGTCTATCCCGGGGTCCTGTGGGGCGCCCTAGACCCCCCTCATCCCGGTTTCCGCTCCCAGCTGTCCATCATGGCCAGAAGGAGTGGGCTCCTCTGGCCTTGATGCAGGCACAGTTAGGCACGCAGGTGCACACCTAACAGTAAGTACGAGGTTAATTTCTAAAAACTTGAATAGAGAGAGAAAATTGACTAACCCAGGAGCAGCAGTGGCGTTGTCCCATCTCAGGCTCCCTGTGAGGGTTCGGGCACCAGGACAGAGTTTAATGGGATCCAGGCCTTCCTCCTTAGTCCCTGGGGTCAGATGCCTCCCTGCTTCCGTCTCCCACGCTAGCTCCCATGTCTGCTCCCTGACCCTCAGAGGCTCTCTAAGCCCAAGCGCCCTTCCCCAGTGTGTCCCTGCGATGGCCGCGATGAGGCACTCTCACTGGAGAATATGGACCTGGGGTCTGACAGCGTGGGCCAGGGCAAGGCTCTGATGACTGCAAGTGAGGCGCCTTCGAGGGGTGCCCTTGGGGAGGAGGGAGCCGATGAAGGGAGAGCACCTGTTGGGGAAGCCGGAGGGAGGGCCCAGGCGGAGGGGTGAGATCCAGGGACCTGAACACAGCGCCAGCCTCCCCCCCCCCAACGTCTCTCTGGACAGCTTCGGGTGTCCCAGCAGTTCCAACAGCCCAGGGGGCGTCTGAATGTAAGACACTCAGTGTAAGATCACGCTTGGCCTCAGTGGCATCAATTCTCCCCCTCGCCAGAGGGGCCAGAGGTGGCGCTCTCCCATCCCTCGGGCAGCCCGAGGCTTCCTGAGGTCCCGGGCCACCCGGCCTGCGCTCACCTCCCTGGCCTCCCTCTCCCTCCTCCCTCGCCGCCCTGCAGAGCTGGGACGACCAGCTGGCCGCCTTCGCCAAGGCCTACGCTCGGAAGTGCGTGTGGGGACACAACAAGGAGCGCGGGCCGCGCGGGGAGAACCTGTTCGCCATCACGGAGGACGACGGCGTGGACGTGCCGCTGGCCGTGGCGAACTGGTACGAGGAACGCGAGCACTACAATCTCAGCACCGGCGCGTGCGACCCGGGCCAGATGTGCGGCCACTACACCCAGGTGACGGGCGCGGCCGGGGGGCGGGGCGGGGCCGGGTGTGACGGAGGGGCCCCCGGGGTCGGGGAGAGCCACCTGTGCGAGGGGCGGGGCCGGACCTCGGGAAGCGTGGAGGTAGGGGGGGGGTGCTCCCCCACCGCGTGATTGCGCGCGAGCGTGAGTCCGTGGCTTGGTTTGCACCTGGGCCTGAGGTGGAAACGTGCAGGTTGGGCAGGGCGGGCGGGATCTCCAGGTGGGTGGAGCCACGTGCCGGGCCGGGTGGGGTTGTTTGTGGTGGTCAGAATCTTACCCCACCTTGGAGCATCCCTAAGTAATCACGGCGGTTGGTGCGCAGCCAGAGGCCGCTCAAACCGTCGTTTTCACCTCTTTTGAAAACGTGGGTCACCCATTTGAGACTGCTCAGAGGCAGGTGTCACCCCATCCTCCTTTCCTGACACTGTCGCTCTTGGCATTTTCATGTCTAAATTTCTGCTCCTAATCTGCCAAGCTGAGAAAGCAAATAGACACACTTGTTTAATTCTTGCTTTAGAAAAAAAACTGCAAGAGGGCGGCAGGCAAGATGGCCCAGTGGACAAAGGCAGTTGCCACCAAGCCTGAGTAGCAGCTCCTCTGTCCCAACTGAAAAAAAAAAAAAAAAGTTTCTAAAAATCACTGTGTAGGCAGAAAGCACGTGGTCACTGGAGAAAGGTTTCCGGAACCTTCTGACAGCAATTTCTGGCCTCTCCCGCTTTTGGAAAGTTCAGTCTTACTGAGTGGCGTTTGCACTGATGTCAAAGGAATTGTATTTGTATAAATGACATTTACAGCAGAAACCAAAGGGGGGGGGAACAAAACAAAAAAAACAATACCACCCACATGCCCTCCTCCCACTTTCTGTGCCTTTTCAAGCTGGTATTTTTAACCCTAATCTTAAGGAAATAGAAGACCCGCCCAAGGTGGGAAGTTGAAGGTCCCAGCACCCTCCCTGCTGGGACATCCTGGCTCACCCTCACCCAACACCCTCAGGCCAGAAGGACCGAGCTATCTCTGGCTCTGTCCTAAGCTGGGAGCCATTTTCTGCCTCAGCTGCACCTGCTCAAACAGGAGCCGGAGGAGCCATAGCTAATGGGAGCAGCCACAGCTAAGGCAAGGAAAGCACTGCATTCTGCTCCTCCTGCCCCCCTCCCCCGTGGCAGGACACATCTTTTTGTATTGTTGCTGTTGTTGAGACAGGGGCTCAGGAGGTAGCCTTGGCCGGCCTGGGGCTCCCCCAGAGATCTGCCTGCCTCTACCACTACCGTGAGTGCTGGGATTAGGTATTTAAGGAGAAGTTTTTCTAGCAGCCAGGCCATTCCCCAAAAGAGACAGAACAAAGGAGTTAGATGAGATGGGGAAAGTGTCAAAAGAATTCCTCCTTGGACTTTCCTTTTGGCTTGGGTTCCCCTCTGCCACTGATCATCTGCACAGACCTCTGTTTAAAACCTGGTTTAAAAGGACCAAGCCGGGGGTGGGATGGGGTGGGGTGGCCTTTGATCCTAGCATTTGATGGCAGAGGCAGGCGGATCTCTGTGAGTTTGAGGCTAGCCTGGTCTACAGAGAGAGAGAGTTCTAGGATAGCCAGGGCTACACAGAGAAACCCTGCCTCGAAAAACCAAAACCAACCAACCAAACAAAAACCTAAGGATCTGTGGAAAGAGGCCACAGGGTGTGCCAGGGCTTACGGGCGGAAGGTGGGGGAGGGGAGGACTGAGAGGGGCCTGGCGACTTCTGTGTTTGGCCGAGAGGGTAAGACTGCTGCCTCCTGCCTCTAATCCCCTGAGCAGTTTCGGCCCGAGGCCACAGGTGTTCAAGGCTGGGTGACCAGGGCTAGAAAGAAAGCTGGCTTAGAGCTCCACAGGGATGGACTCGTCACCCTGCCCAGGACTAACCTGCTGGGTTTGCCCTCCTTTAGGTAGTCTGGAGCAAGACTGAGAAAATCGGCTGTGGCTCCCACTTCTGTGAGAAGCTCCAGGGGGTGGAAGAAGCCAACATCCACCTGCTGGTGTGCAACTATGAGCCCCCGTGAGTGCTGAGGGGCCAGAGCCTTGGGGGGGCACAGAACATGGGGGCGGGGTGCTTGCCTACAGCAAAGCCTTCTCCTTCAGGGGGAACGTGAAGGGGCGCAAGCCGTACCAGGAGGGGACTCCATGCTCCCAGTGCCCCCTTGGCTACAGCTGCGCGAACTCCCTCTGCGGTGAGTGGCAGAAGAGGTGAGGTGGGGTGGGGAGGATGCAGCCCAGCGTGACTGGCTTAGAGAATCCGGGCTCCCGCCCTGAGAAGCAGAAGAGGGGCCTACGGGATGCGAAGGCGGGGACCCTCTGCCACTTTCTGTCTCCGTCCCCCCCCCACCCCGCTCAGCTTTGGGACCTCATTACCCCAAGTGGCAGATTTCATCCTGAAGTCCCCACAGAGGGTTGAGATCCAGAGGCTCTGCGGTGCAAGGCGAGGGGGCGTGGCCGAGCAGGAAGGCCAGGGGTGGGCGGGGCCTGCGATTCAGTGACCTTACTAGAGGGGCACACCGCGGCAGAGGGGCGTGGCAGGCGCATCCCAGTGGGATACTGTGCGGCCGGGTGGGGTCCCGTTCGCAGCACTAATGCTCGGCCTTGCCAAACAGAGCCCACGAGAAAGCCGGAGGAGGCGGAGGATTCGCCTCCGACGGTGACCGAGGTCCCTTCCACCCTGACAACCGAGGCCCCAAGCTCCGGGGAAACCGGTACTCCGCCCCTAGCAACCTCCTTGGTAACAAATGTCGCGGGTTCCCTGGCAAAGGAGTCCTCACCTGCAGCAGAAACAGATGTCCAATTTTCCATAGCAGCGGGAGGCCACGACTCCGTGGCAACAGAGACTCAGCCTTTGTCAGCTGAGGTCCCCTCCGTTTACCCAGCTGAGGTCCCCTCACGGGATGAAGGGCCAGTTAACTTCCTCCCATCAACGCGTAGCCCTGTCCCCGACTCGGTGGGCCAAGTCGCCAGCGCCACCTCCATGAGTCCAGAGAAATCTCTGGATTCCAAGAAGACAAAGAAAGTAGAGCCCCTACCCGAGGTCCTGCAGGAGGCTGCACAGTTACCTACAAGAGACCCAGCGTTCCCTGAGGCAGGGGCAGAGTCCAAGCTTTTCAGTGAGGCATTGGCCGCAGCTCTTCCAGCCCAGGATGGTGAGGTGCAGGCCTCACCGAACCACGCTGGCCACCCTGCCTCCACATCCCTGCCTAACTCCCCTAGAGGCTCTGCCTTGGCTAATGCCACAGGTGGGCGAACCTTGGCCCTACGGTCGTCCTGGACAGGTAAGGCCCGAAGCCTTAACTTCCCTTCCTTGCTCCAGAATGCTGGTACCCTGCTGGTGCCAGCGGCTGGGACACGGTAGAGCACGTTCTTCCCTGCCTGCAGCCTGCGCCTTGCATGGAGTGAGTGGAGGGTCAGGAGAGGCTGTTTGCAGGCTTGAGGCACACACCGCTTCCTTTCTGCAGGGGCAGAGGACCCTGAAGAGGCCGGCTTGGATCTGAAGAATTCTGGCCATGTCTGGGGTCCTTTCCTGGGATTGCTGCTGCCTCCCCTGCTTATGGCTGCCATCTTCTGAAAGGGACACTCAAGGCTAGGCCTGGTGAGGAGACAGGCCTGGTGAGGCCTCGTGCCCATTCTGGATTCTTTCCCCAAGTTAGAAGCCAGACCTTCTGGAGCAGGTCCTGCTCTCTCTGCGTCCCTCCCCCAGCCATGCAGTGCCAGCCCAATACCCCACCTGGGAGTGCTTCTTGACGGGGTGGAGGCAGGGGACTGCCCTCAGCCAGCTGCAGGCTGTTCTGAGCAGGGTTCTAGTGGCCTAGTGGCGTATGTGCTTCGTTTAAGGACAGGGGACCTTAGCCTCCTCGGGAATGTGGCCCTTCTAGTCCCTTGGGAAGAGCTGCAGCAGTACCTACTGCCTTCCCAGGGAGAAGAGGTCAGCTGCCCAAATGCTGTGTCCTCCATGCTGTCCCCGGCCCCCAGACAAGATGCTGCCTGGCTAGAGGCCTTCTGGAAGGGGAAAGCTGTGGGTCCAGCTCACAGTAACTGCACACCAGGCCCTTCCTGCCCCTTACGGCAGAGTCCTACAGAGGGCCCCACAGGATGGGGTAGGGTAGGGTGCTGTCTGCCTGCAGGCTCCTGACCGGAGTCCCCGGGAGGCTTGGACAGCAGACCATGAGGGGGCAGGTGAAGAACAAGCCCCACCCAAGTGGGGTTCTGTGGGTGGGGAGACAAGGAGCAGGCGCCCGAGGCAATCCTGAATAAAGCCTGTCTGAGAGCCAAGTCTCAGTGCTTGCAGAAGGTGGAGCATTGTGGGAAATCAGGTCTGCCTATCCGTGCAACGTGTAACTCTTCCCTCTTTTCTCCTCCCTCTCCTACTCTCTGAGCCATCCCTTTCCCTCCTGTAACTTCCTCTCCATCCCAAGCCACAGCTGGTCTTATACCAAAGAGAGAGAGAGCGGAGGGAAGGCCCAGGGAAGGCTGTCTCTCCCAACTTCAGAAGTTATTAGTGGGGCATCATGAGATGGCTTTTGGGCTCAGGACATTTCCACAAGGACGCTGATGCTCAGGCCTGTCCTGGCCACAAGTTTCAAAATGGCAAGGTTTGGGCAACTCAGGTGCTTGAAGGATCCCCGAAGCAGGGTCCCAAGGCCTAGAAACCTGTGTCGGGCTCTGAGGACATCGATCTTGAGGTGCTGTTGCCATGAAAACAAGTGACAAAAGGCACCAAGTGAGAGGTTGACTTGGGCTAGGGAGGGGTCCGGGCCAGGCTAGTACTGACCTGCACCACGGCTAACCCTCTCAACAAAGACACAGACGTCACCCCTTAAAATCATACAACATGGGGGCAGTGAGAAGGCTCCTGGGTAAAGGCACTTGCTGTCAGGGCAGTGGCCCGGGTTCAGTCCCCCTGGGCCACACGGAGTCCTGAAAGGTATCCTCCAACCACCACGCAGGTGCCATGGCACTCATACCCCACCCCAACCTCTTTATTTGGGTGTTTCTGTTGTTTGAGACTGGGTCTCCACGTAGCCCCTGGCTGTGCTGGAATACTGTATGAAGACCAGGCTGGCCTCACCCACCTCCACCTGCTTCTGCCTCCCGAGTGCTGGGATCAAAAGCGTGAGCCACCAACACCTGGCTGAAAAAAGATTCTGAAGCAATGCAACTCGGTATTTCCGAGATTCATTTGGTGTCTCTATAGGACCCGGGTGGGCATGATGACGCGTGCATGGGGGTCACAGGACAACCTGCAGGGATATTCTGCCATGTGAGTGCCGGGGTCAAACTCAGGTTGTCAGGCTTGGTGGCAAGTGCCGTTACCCACTGAGACAACTGGACAGCCCCACCCTGACGGTTTCATTATACTCATTCTCGACCTGTGGAACTCTCACCAATACCAACACTGCACCTTTTCATTCCCCAACAATCGCCATACCCACCTGCGCCCATCTCCACCTGAGCCCCTCAGGCAAAAACAGCAGCTCATCTACTTCCCGTTTACCTTTCCTGTTCCTTCCTTTGAATCTGTGCTAATGGGCTCACTGAGGTCAGTGGACCTCCTCTCCCTCCGCCCTGTGTCAGGCTTGGGAACAGGCTGCAAAGTTTCACTGTGCGCACGTCTTGTGCGCACGTGTGAGGTCAGAGGTCAGTCTTGGCTGTCACCTTGTTTTTGAGATGGTGTCCCTCACCGATGTTTTGTGAGATGATTTGGCTGGGATGGCTACCCAGTGAGCTTCGGGAATCTGTCTCCAACCTCCTCCCACCCACCCAGCTTTTATGTGGGTGCTGGATCAAACTCAGGTTGTCATTCTCCTGCTGCAGGCATTTTACTGACTGAACCTTCTCCCCCAGCCCCAAAGGTGAGATTTTTTTTTTTTTTCCAGGAATGCCATTTTGTTCCTTGTCTTTTGAAATATTTTCTTGGGAAAGGGTGCTGGCTTTTCTCAAAGGCCTTCTCTGTGCCTAGAGATGGTCATGTGGTCAGAGTCCATGACATCAGCTGATCTTCAGATGTTAAAGCAACTGCATTCCTGGGAAGGTCTGTTTTCTTGAGCTAGGTTGGGCCTGAGTGGTCAGGGATGGGGCCTGTGGACCAAGCAGAGCCCCCAGAGGCCCAAGCCTACCCTGGTTTCCCCGTGGCTCTTCCTGACTCTTGCCTAGCAGGGATCTCTGCTGGCACTTCTGTCCCACAAACGTGCCGAAGGTCAGTATGGGACAGGAAGGTTGCAAGAGCACAGGCACCAACAGGGCGAGGGACAACAGCAAGGCTGAACTGTGTTCAACAGAAGACAGAGGGCAGCACCCAGAGGCCTTGAGGACCTGAAAAGTCTTCTCCCTAACTGTAAGCCATGGCTTCTGGGCCTCTTTGTGACAAGGGCTGCTGAAGGGGACAGCTCGGGTTACCACGGTCTCATCAGAAAGTCTCAAAAGGCCTGTTGCAGACCCTTCCAACTTTCCC
Source organism: Psammomys obesus (assembly GCF_907164565.1). NCBI lineage: Eukaryota > Metazoa > Chordata > Mammalia > Rodentia > Muridae > Psammomys > Psammomys obesus. The sequence goes on along the minus strand of NW_026590405.1, from coordinate 4,855,148 downwards.
TAAGAATAAGGGTACCCAGGAGGCCATCACTGGCTCCCTCAAGGACAGTCCCACTCTATCATCCCTCCCTGCCCTGCTCAAGCCTACCAAACCTCTTCACAGATAGCGACCCTCGCTCTAGCTCCCGGGAAAATACCTGGGAACCGAAGGCCCTCCTGAGCCGAATGGTCAGACCAATGCAAGCCTCACGCTTTAAGCCAGGCGGCCTCTCGGGCGTCTGGGACACACAGCTCAGGCCTATGCAGCTGTGAAATGAAGGGTTCCTAAATAGGAAGGTCACTGTACAAAGACGGGATTGGAGGGAGGAGCAGGAGGAAGAAAAGGGAGCCCAGATCACCGTCAATGTGGTAGGAGAACCCAGGCCGACATCCTCCGGGCGCTGATCTAAAGATGATGTGGTGAGGCCTGGCCTGTTCGAGGTGTGGGATACTTCTCAGATTGCAGCTGTCTGGGGTGAGGCCCTCTAGCAAAGCGAATATAAACACAAGGCTCCAAAGGCTTGTAAACAGTCATCTTCAAAAGGTGCCAAGGTGCCACTTGGTGGCTTGAGTGGAACTCTGAAAGGGCTGCCACCTCTGCATAGAAGGCCCAAGTGCCAGTTGCTGCTCTGTGAGGCAGTACCAAGCATCAACCCCGGGGGCAGGGGAGGACGTGTCCATGTCACACCCCTGGGCCCAGGCTGGCCACTCACAGACCTAAGACGCCAACACAGGCTCTGGCGGAGCTCACAGAAATAAGAGTCTCCCACAAAAGTCCAAATCACCACCAATACATTTATTCGGAGATGGGGTCTATCTTACCATGAGGGGAGGACCAGACATTGGCCTATGTAGCCTGTGCGTAACCACACACCACACAGGTGATGGAACCCTCACACCTGGTGTCACCATTACAGACAAGCAGATGAGGGGGGAGGGTCTGAGGAGTCACATGATTTCCCAGTCAGGAGAAGGCACTGCCTTGTGGCAGAAAAGTAGTGTTGAGAACAAGGGCAGAGCACAGTGCCAGGTTGCCAGCACAGGCCCAGGCATGATGGTGCCCTATTTACAAAGCAGGAGGGGGCGCTTCTGGCGGAGCGGCAGGATAAGCGGGGCTGGAGGTGGAGGGAAGCCTTGCCTGTGACCTCTGCCTCCGCTGCCTTCCTCTGCCCTTGTACAAGACAGACTCAAGTACCGCTGGGCAGGAAGGGGACCCACCTCAGCACGGCTCCCCAGGCCCCAGGCGGCCCACCTCCACCAGCCCACATCCGGACAGACACATGGCAACTATGGACATGGAGCCAGGCTGGGCTGGAGTCACCCTCAGGCATCTGAGATGATGGGTCCTCACCAGGGCCAGGTCAAGACCCCCATAAATGTTTGGTCAGGCGACTTAGACTACTCCATGGCAAAGCATGAGCCTGACGACACCCTCCGGAAAAGCAGGCTGGAGCCACGGAAGAGCTGGCCCTGATGGGGAAGAGTAGCAGTTAGCGCCACAGAAGGGAAAGCTGCCTTTTAATCCGCTCCACCCTCCTGGTAAAGGTTTTTCTTAAACGTTTTTACTGTTACTGTGTTCATGATGGGGGTGAGGTGTGCATGCGTTAGGGTTCACGTGTGGACGACAGAAGGTGACCTCGATGACTTGTTCTCTCCTTCCACCTTAATGTGGGCTCTGGGGCTGGATCCAGGGTGTCAGGCTTGTATGGCAAGCACTGTTACCCACCGAGCCACCTCACTGGCCCCCATCAAACCTATTCTCAACCCAAAGGCCACTCAGCACTCCAGGCTCCTCTTCAGGCCAGCACCTCATTTGACTCACTTGCCAGGAAAAGGCAAGCACCCGCTCCTAGCCATAAGCCTGCTCCCTGACCACTGGGCCCCAGGAATTGGCACCAGCAGCCCCAAAAGCCATGGATGGTCTGCCAGGCCCCCACCAGAGCCAGCTGAACCCAAAAGGGTCCTATGGGAGAGTCTGGCTGCACACATCCCGGACACCTTGTTAACGGAGCGTTTGGGCGCTGCCACCTTCTGCCCCGAAGGAGCCGTACCCCTTGTTTAATCCTGAAGGTTTTCCCTCTGCTGCCCAGGCCGAGCTTCAGCCTCACCAGACTCTCCCCTCTGCCAGAGCCTCTGGCAGCACATACTCAGCATGCTGCAGCTGTTCCGGAAGGTGAGCAAGAACGCCTAGAGCAGGTGTCACCCACCCCTCCCGCTCACCCACCCCTCCCGCTCACCTGCACACTCAGGTATTTCCAGCAGTGGATCCAGGACTTGAACACAGGGGAGTAGGGAGGGAGCCCAGCCTGCAGTCTGTGGAGGGACACGGGGATCTCAGAGGAGCCATGCCCTACGCCCACCCAACCCCACGCCAACCTCACAGGTAGAGGGGCTGGGAGGGCATATCTGGGTGGCCCAGCAGCCTTGACAGGGCCCAGGTGGAAGGGTACACACATACCCACAGTTGTTCACGGCCATGAGATCCCCAACGAGCAGGAAGGGGTAGGTCAGCATGCTCACTGCAATCTGAAAAGCAGACAGGCTTCAGGGCCAGCACGCTACTGCTCCCATGGGCCCAGAGTGGGGACAACACCACACTTCCTGAGCTGCCTCCCGCCCACCTTGGCCCTTAAAGGCAGTAGGCGGGACTTACCCCCATCACAAACTTGGTGTAGCTGCGGATGGCCAGGGCCTGGCTAAACTGCTGGGACAGAAAGGAAGCAAGGTTTACCACAGAGACGTCAGGGGCAGACTTCAGCCCAGTGGTACCCTCGCCATGCCTCATCTCACCCTCCACACCCCCTTTCCGGGACAGCTCTTCCTGTGTCCTCCCCATTAGGCCGGCTGAAGGGGAACCGGAAGGGCTCTGGGTAAGCAGGATCATTTACCACCTTGTGTGGCAACCCCACAGGACCCAGAGCTCCCAGAACTGTTTGACACCTCTCCTAGCTTGGCGCGGTCACAACCCGGTGAGAGATTCCCAAATGAGAAGATAAGCTTCCACAGAGCGTCCTGGGGCAGAGCCCAGTTCTGGGCATGAAGTGCGCCTGGACCATTGCCACCCCCACCTCTTCATGTGACCACAGCGCCTGCCCACCCACAGGGCCCAGGGTAGGACAGAGCTGCTGGCGTGTGTCAACATCACTGCAGATGAGGGTGCATTTCCACAAACCACTCCAATGCGCAAGCACCGAAGGGCAGGGAGATTTCGCCCACACAGGCTACAGGGCTGCCAGTCTCCTCACAGGCCACCCCTGGGTTGCTAGCCCGAGCCAACAGACACCCCCTGGACCACGAATGACCCCTCCCCTATTCCCCCAGGCCTGGCCTTCCCGCTGTCAGAAAGCCTGGCTTCCAGAAACCCTAACCTAGTGAGGGTCCCTAATCTTTATCTTGGTGGCAGAACTCATCAGTGTGCCCAGGCTTTCCGACCCATACAGGTGAGGTCTGCAGACCCCTGCAGCCAGAGCAGGCTGAGGCCAGATGGCACCGTCCTGGCCCAGGATCTTACACCCGTGTTGTTCCCCTTAACAATCAGAGCTGCCAGGACCAAAGGTCATGATGCTCAGGAAAGGCATTGTGGGTGATTTTGCTTTTGAAACCAGAGTCTCCATATATAGTCTGGAGTGGCTTTGACTGTACAATCCTCCTGCCTCCACCTCCAGAGGGCTGGGATTACATTGGCTGACCAGTGGGTTTTTGTTTGTTTGTTTGTTTTAATTATTCATTTTCATTTTATGTGCATTTGTGTTTTGTCTGCATGTATGTCTGTGTGAGGGTGTCAGATCTTGAAGTTACAGATAGTTGTAAGCTGCCATGTGGGTGCTGGGATTTGAACCTGGGTCCTCTGGAAGAACAATCAGTGCCCTTAACCACTGAACTATCTCTCCAGCCCCGGGTTGTTGTTGTTGTTTTTTTTTTTTTTTTTTTTTGAGACAGGGTTTCTCTGTGTAGGCCTGGCTCTCCTGGAACTCACTCTGTAGACCAGGCTGGCCTCAAACTCAGAGATCCATCTGCCTCCGCCTCCTGAGGGCTGGGACTACAGGCGTGCACCACTACCATCCAGCTCACAGGGGGTTTTAAAAGCACAGACTATGATGGTTAAAACTCGGCTATTAGCCACCCACTCTCCTGTACTGAGGAGTTTCAGATAAACCGAGCCCCACTTTTAACACTTCAGGGACGGAAGTGTCTTTAACTTCCCCTCAGGCAGGGGTCAGTGTGATCTCATCTCCCCAGCTCCAGGGACAATTAGGGGGCCCCTCTCATCCCTGGGTCAAGAAGATCCCAAAGCCCCAGCCTGTCCCAGACCCTGGCCATCAGCACACAGAAAGAAAGGCAAGCCCTTGCTCCAACCAACCTGGGAACCTGGATTCTGGTCGTTCCCCAGCCCCCCGGGGGTGTCACTCACGCTGTCGTCCACCAGGTAGGCATTGATGAAGTGGGCCAGCAGGTTACAGCCCCACAAGAAAACCACATCGCCCAGGAGGTGCGGGATTAAGCCGCTAAAAAACAAGGTGAGCAGAGATGAGCAGGGGAGAGACGGAGAGGCGGGCAGGCTTCGCCCGGCTGACACCAGCAGCACCGAGGCCCAGAGTCAGGGAGGAGCCCGGAGGGAGCAGCTCTGGTGGTCCTCCTCCCGCACGGAGGTCTCAGGTCACAAACTAGTGAGGGGTGTCGCAAGCTGTTTTCAATCTGCAGAAGCCCTGGTGTCCCCATGTGAGAGCAGTCACACCCGGCAAATGCAGATCACAAAGGAGTGCCAGCTTCTCCTGGTCTCCACTCCAAACAAGTCTCAGGGAGCTGCCCAGGGCCTGTCCTCTCTGTCCTGGGCGCTCCACCAGCCACGCAAGTGCTTGCAAGGACTGCTACCCTGCATGGCGCCGGCCTTGAGGGCAAGCCACTCTCTAAATCCGGATCCCAGCCCCGTGAGGGTGGCCAAAGAGGTGGCCCGGCAGTTTAGAGCAGTTGCTACTCTTGCAGAGGGCCTGGCTCAGAACTAGCCCGGGGCTCTGAGGCTTCCTTTGGCCTCCGTGGCTCCCGTGTACATGTGGTTCACATAAACTCACACAGGCACACACATAAAAGCAACACACACATATTTTTTTTTAAATCCCTTATCTCAAAGTCCAAAAGAGTGTTAAGCGGTGCCACACCTGTGTTCACACATCTTGGTGGATGCGCTTCCTTCTCCAGGGGGTGCTCTCCGAGGCTCTAACCTATGTGCGTCCCTCCCCCGTCACCCAGAAGTAAGATGTGCTGGGTGGGCCGCCAGTCACAGAGCTGTCATGCCTGGGCAGCGTGTCAAGGGCCGCCATGCCAGGCATCCCAACCCAGGTTCTTCCGTGTATGTGGATGTAAAGAGACGGGAGTCTCAGCCTGGCCACTGTGCTCATTCGGAGCCATCCTCCGCACTGAGATGCCAGCAGCGGCCAGGCTGTGTCTCAGGCCAGTTCTGCACTCCTCAAAATGCTAACAATCCCAGGGGCAGAATCACCTCCACTGAGAAACATACTCTCTGTCTCTCTTTTCCAAGTCATGTCCTGACTAACCCACAGATCATAGACCATCTGACAAAGTAGGAAGATCACGGCTCAAGAATGGTTAGCGTGGAGCCTGTGTCAGTCTGCTGTGCGCATGACCTCTTAGGCCACTGCCTAGACCTTCAAACAGTGAAACAAAAGCTGCACCTGTTATCCTGGCTTCTCCTGAAGCTCATTCCTTCTGAACAGTCTTTACATTCTGAACTTTCTTTGTGGGGAAGTAAGCTGGGCACAGAGCCAAGAGGAGCTGCTCTGTGGCCCTAGGGAAACCATGTACCCAGAGACACATGCCTCTGCTAACACAGGGCTTTTCTGACTTGTCAAGAGAAGCCAGGAACATGGATTTCTGTGCAAATAGTCTTGACCATTCAGTGTCCGATGACTGTCAAAACAGAGACCACTGGCTGGAGGCAGCGTGTGGCGGCCAGGGCCCAATCCTTAGTCCAAGACCCAGCTTGACAGCCACCTGTGGCAATGATGTCAGGGACTATGCAGTGCTCTGACTTCTGAAGACCAGCTCTGCGTCCCTGGCAACCCCAGGCTTGGACGGGCCTGGCAGGACTGTGTAGCTCACCTCCTCAGCATGGCAAGTGTGTGTGTGTGTGTGTGTGTGTGTGTGTGTGTGTGTGTGTGTGTGTGGTGCTGGCTGCTGAGCCCAGGCCCTCACGCACACCAAGCACACACTCTGCCGCCAAGCCTTGCCCAGGTCCACTGTCACTTAGGCTGTGACCTGAAGGGGCTGGGCAGCTCTGGTCCCTAATATGCTACAAAGCACATCACAGCTGGCTAGCAGTCGCTCCACCTGGGGCACGCTCGCGTGTGGTTAGTCGAGGGCAGCAGCTGAGCTGAAGGGAGGGAGAACACACCTGTTAGTGGAGCCACACATGGCTGTGACAGGGGATAAACTCACGTACACAAAGAATCCCAGCAGCCCCTCCTCCTTGAAAATCTTCCCAATGGAGCTCAGCACGCCGCTGGGGAGGAAGACAGAGACAAGGTCACCTGGTCACCCAGCAGAAGGCCACTGTGCAGCCCTACTCAGAGCAGCAGGCGCTAACCAGGATGGGGAGTCTGTCACCAGGAAGAGCTCGAGGGGATAAGAAAGAGCTTTCTTCTGGGGTGAGGTAAATTTATACCACTTGTGGAGACTGGACCTAGGACCTTGGATTCCCTTTCCCAGCCCTGGCGCTTATCTGTCATGAGCCAAGCAAGCTCCTAGCAAAGGCCCTGATGGCCAGTGACACCAGGAAGGTTGGAAGGCGGAAGGGACCACCTACGCACACTGCAGCTGAAGGCCTTGCATCCACCCAGGAACAAAGACTCCACCCCCGCACCAAGCCTGGGGTCTAGAGCCCTGCAGTGCAGCCTGCTGGAGGTGAGAGGGCAGGCTGTGGCTTCCCGGCCCCATGCCCACGTCTGTGACCTGTGACTGGAGAGGTCGTCCGGCCCACAGAGGCCCTGTGAGGCCCAAGTGGAAGCAGCAGGCACATGTATATGCCTGGCTGGTTAGAGCTGGTCCCGGGCTCCTAGCCTCACCACACCCTGTGTTCTTCCCATGACAGTGGCCTGACCCACTGGGGTTTCAGCCAAGCTGTCCCCTTGGGCCATTTACCAACCTTGTATTTCAGTCTGGAGAATCAAGCAACTCCCGTGAGTGAACCCAAAGCCAAGCATCCTGGCTTCGGGAAAACAACCGAAGCCAGGAAACGGCAGAGGAAAAGGCTCAGGCCTCTTGGCATGTGAGGAGTCGGCAGCTTCTCAGTAGAGGGTGAGAACAGGAAGCCAGGTTTGGGGAGCCCCCCCCCCACTCACACCTAGCCCAGGCAGACTCCAGCACAGGCCATCGAGGCTCTGCGGCCCCTCTGCAAGGAGCCACGGCTCACTTGGAGGATCAAGTGAGGGAGGGACAAAAGAAGCCTCCCAAGTGAGGCAGCGATGGAGCGAAGCCCAGTGAGAGGGCTACAGAGACATCCAAGAATTACCTACCTGTACTTGGCTTCCCGTCCCACAAACTGCACCATGCAGCGCATTGAGATGACTGAGGAAGAGAAAGCACTGGGGTGACCTGGGGGCCAACAGCTCAGCACCCTGACCCTGGGTGTCCAGCGCAAAGTCGGCCTTTTGCCACACAACTCGGAGGAAGGCCCAGCGCCATGGCATTACCTCTGCCCGGGGAGGGCACCAGCCAGTCTCCTATCACCCCCTGCCCCTCCCCAGCCATCCACCCCCAACCGGGACCACGGCGGGCTCGCTGCAGCGTCCTTACCATGTAAGGGGTGGGCCAGCATGCGTGACACACACTGCATCATCATCTCATAGGATGTCTGCCGAGGAGGAGGGTGGGTGCCATCAAACCTCAGTCTACCAAGGGTGCTGCCCACCCCCCCTCTCTGAGGGGTGCTGCCGCCCTGGCCAGAGCTGCTTAACACATGTTAGGGAGGGAGTCCCCTGCAGGGTCCAGCTAAGTAGTCTTGCACCTAGGCAAGCATAAGGGCCCAGACACCCGGGGATGAGAGCTCTCGTCTCTGACCCTTGACTCTCACCTCCTTTACAACTTTCTTCAGTGAAGTCTTCATGTCATCCTTGTTGGAAACCTGCTCCATCTCATCTGGGGGGAAAACCTGACCACAGACATGCCATGAACCCCAGGGGAACGCCTGAGGGACACTGGACACTGCGTCCATTGTCTGGGCTGTCAGTAACCACCAGGCTTGGGGGACCGGGTGGGAAAGGCACCCTCACAGCTGCCACAGCTATGGGAGAGAGGTTGGAATGTGGGGCAGCGGGCCTCCCAAGCACGAGCCCAGGCCACGCACTGGGGTCTGCACAGGGAAGTGGGACCCAGGCCGAAGGCTGCATCTGACAGCGACTGCAGCCTGGGGGGGGGGGGGGGGGAGCCCTGCAACCTCTCACCTTCTTCATGCTGCCCCGGGTCACAGCGGACAAGGCGTTGGACATCAGGCGGGGGCTCAGGCCCCGGAACAGCCCTATTTTCCCATCCACCTGCACGATGTACTTGGCTGTAAGAAGGCAGAGGGAGCCGGGGTCACACCCAGCCCAGGACACCGCTGCTGGACCACACACCCAGACCAGCGCTTTCCCAATCACTGCGGAGTGCAGCCAGGGGGAGTTGTGTCCAGGGCCCGACATGGGCCAACTCCAGTCCCAAGTGTCATCTGACCTGTCTCTTTTGGTAAAACGTCCCAGCGTTCTTCTGACAAATAAGCCCACTGGACTTCTTGCTTGCTTTCTTTCTTTTCCTTAGCTTTGAAAACTACTTGGCAAACTCAACTGTCGTTTCTCAACTCAGCAGCTGGAATGCTGTAATCCAAAACCAATTTCAGCTGCTTATAAAGTGTTTTCCTTGGGGTGGGGGTGGGGTGCCCACAGGCAGTGGTGACCTTCCCTGCCTAAGGGAGGGGGAAAGGAAGGGGATGGGAAGGCAGGCCTCAGAGGGTCTCCAGGCCACACTGTGGCCAGGACACCCCGCCCCTGGCACCTGCTGGCTCCTGTTAGTAAGGAACAAGGCAGAAACAGAGACAAACAGAAACAGAGTGGCACTGGGGGAAACCCTTGGTGGCCAGGTGGCAAAGGGGACTTCCTGTTCCACTGGCGTGTTTCACATCCAGCGTGTAACATGTCTGGCACTCCCTATTTTACATTTGACCCAAGTTCAAGAAGGTGATGTGTCTCTCTACACCCAGGAAGCCAGAAGAACACTCCCTCAGTGTGATCCTCTTTCAGGCCCGTGACGTCAGCAGTGACGAGCGAGCACACGTGCCCTTTTCTCCTCTGCAGTGTCTCTGCCAGCGTGACTCCATGTCACACTCAGCAGGGCCTTCCAGGGACAGGGCAGTGCACCTGTTACCTGTACAACAGCTTCCTGGGAAGGGGGCCAGGGAAGAAAGGACTGGGGAGGGGGGAGAGGCCTGAGGGCTGGGGGCCAGGCAATGACTCAGGGCAAGGCTGCCCTACTCTAGACTGAGGGCCAGGCTCAGCAGAGGCTCCGACAGAACCAGCTAGGATCTGCCCACTTCAGTGAGCTGTTAAGTGGAAGGAGAGAGCACTGTCCATAGAGGCCCTTTCAGGAGCACCCCCGTCCCACCACCCTAGGGCCAGAACCTGCAAACCCCTAGAAATTGCAGCCTTACACCACAGAATGTCCACAGCTGTGGGGCTCTCCACAGCGCAGGGCAGGGAGCAGACACTGGCCAGACAGTCCTAGATGGCCAGACAGCCGGGCACTTCCTGACTCAGGCGCAGCCGGCGTCCAGAAGCGCCCAGCAGACATCTGCTCTTGACACCTGACCTGCAACATTTACAAAGCCTGGGTGGGGGCGCCTCAGAACCTGGCTTATGCTTACAGGAGGCCCTTGGATGAGGTCAGGATGGTCCCATGTGGGCAGGCATGACCGGGAGTCCTTCCTAATGGCGCCACTGTAGGCAGATCTGAGAAGGCCAGGTCGCCACAGGCCTGAGCTCATTATCTCTGTGCACAATGGTGGGTGGGGGCATTCTATTTATACCGTTCCCCTCTTCCCCTACACCAGCCATCTTAAAATAAATGCAAAACACATTTCCCCACAAAATGGCCCATCCTGTCTGGCCCTAGACCGCACACTCCGAACTGAAGGCAAAATTGGAAAAGAACCCGAGCTGTGATTCTGCCAACAGTGAGCCTGCGTGCTGGAGAAGGTGGCTCAGAGGTCAGCCACCAGGTTATGCAGCAGGGAGACTTTCAGAGAACATTCTAGACTAGCCAAATGGGGAAGAGAGGAAGGAAAACAGCAGAGTGGGTTCAGAATGGGGCTTGGGCAGTGAACTCAAAAAGGCACTTTAAGGAAGTGCCTAGGGGAGACCCCTGTGCCAGCAGAAGGGGATAGGGAGACAAAGCTATGGCAGACCCTGCCATGGCCTAGCCAGCTGTCACCCACAGGCCTGGGGACAAGAGCGTAGACAGAGGTGGGCGTCTGGTCAGAGAGCTCCCCGAGAGGACTTGGTGAGGAGCCTGAGCACAGTTAGTGCGGCACAGTGGCACTGAGCACCCACAGGCTCCCACCGGACTCCTGCTGCCTTGGGCCACTCTCGGGCCCCTCCTGGGAGCTGGCTCCTGGCACAGGACTGCACAGCAGCTTCCTGGGGCGGCTGGGCCTGTGGCACTCACCATAGGTGAAGAAGCTCGGCAGATAGAGGACCTTCCTTCCCAGCACATTGGTCCCAAGGGTGGGAGGCATCGGCTCATGACCCACCTTCAGAATCGACAGGAGACAAGAGGAAGGGTCACTCGCTGCTTCCGGGCTCCATCTCCCACCTCCCGGGAGCAGCAGCAGCTCCCTTCATCAATGCCTGGTCCTGGGTCTCAACCTGGCCTCATTCTAAACCCCGCACCGTGCACAACCTCAATGCTGGAGGGCCTCAGCACACAAACGCCCTTTCATTTTATTATTGAACAGCCTTTACTAGCCTATTTCTACGCACTATTACTGTGTGCACGATGGGCGGTGGAGCATGGGACACGTGCATGTGTGGCCGGAGGAAAACCATTGCTGAGCTGATGCTCTCCTGCCACCCTTAGGTGGGTGCCAGGGATAGAACTCGGGCTGCTTTATGACATTTTGCTTGTTTTATGTCCCTGTTTGTGTTTGTGCATGGGCACGCACATTCATGGCGCGCGTGTGGAGGTCAGAGGACAACTTGCATGAGCTGGTTCTCTCCTTCCACCTTTGGATTCAATTCCAGTCATCAGGTGTCTTTGGCAACAGGTGTCTTTACCGACAGAGTCATTTCACTGGCCCCAAAACACACATTGAAAAAATTTTTTGACACTAACTGTTGCATATGTGTGTGTCATGGCATGTATGTGGAGGTCAGAGGACAATTTCCAAAAACTGAGTCCCATTCCGTCCTGTGGGCTCTAGGGATTTAACTCAGGCTATCCATCACATTTGACAGCAAGTGTCTTTACCTGCTGAGCCAGTTTGCTGACCAGAGGCCCCCATTTTTAAGGGCTTTGTTCTCCTCTGAGAATAAATCTGCTACCTCTCATCTTCAGGACAAAACCTTATTCCAACCTAAGTCCCAACACAGTGACTGCGACCCAGACTTTCGGCCCCAGGCTTCAGACAGCTCTGCAGCCACCTACCCTCAAATTCTTCTAAGCCTATTGTAAATACCTACCCCACACACCGTCCCTGCCAGTCCCAGGCTTGGCAAGTGTTGCGCTAAATCCACCTGCAGGGCTGTTTTAATCTCAACCGCCCTGTATCGCTGGGACAAAATGACCCTCATTTCCACAGCCTCTATAGCCCTTCACTGGATGGCAGCGCGTTATCACCGAGTACCTGCCAATCCCACAGATGGGCAGTTAGAGGGAGTGGGGTGAGGGCAACCTCCCTTGGCACAAGGGAGCACAAGAGCCTTGTGCCCTCAGCACAGGTGGGAGCAGCACTTGCTGGACGCAGCAGAGGACAAGGCCCGCAGGGTAGTAGGAGGCCTGGCCTTGTGGCCTGCGCTGGGCCCTTTGCTGGCTGCTGCTTTTTTTTTTTTCCTTCATTAGCAAGGTGTTCCATCAAAGTTCACACTATTCCTGTGGACACTGAGACACGCTGAAGATGACCAATTGTGAATGTTTTCAGTCTTATTATTATTACTGTGTATGTGGGGATCAGAGGACAACTCTGGACTTGGGTTTCCTCCTGCCACCTCTGTTGCTTTATTATTTATTTATTTGTTTCTTGTTTTCTCGAGACAGGGTTTCTCTGTGTAGTTCTGGCTGTCTTGGAACTCTCTCTGTAGACCAGGATGGCCTCCAACTCACAGAGATCAGCCTGCCTCTGCCCCACAAGTGCTGGTATTAAAGGCGTGCACCACCCCTGCTCGGCTGCCACCTCTGTTCTAAGTGCCAGGGATTGAACTCACACCCTCAGGCTTGAGCAGCAAGTGGCCTACCTGCTGCTAATCCATTCACAGACCCAGGCTGTACATCTTAAAACCCCTTTATTGTGAGGTCTTTAAAAAAGAAAAAAGCAGCTCATAAGGGCTTATCCAGAAAAAGAGTCAGGTGACCCAGGCAGACAGCTCTCCCGTCTAGAGTTTTTCTTCCAGGTATGAAGTCAACATCATCTTCTTAAGTGGTGGGTGCTCCTTCCTTTGTGCTCCCAAAGTCAAGCCCCAGGCCTTGCTCTTGTGCTGTCCTCCCCAGTCTTACTACAATCCAACCTAACCCTGAAACCCAATGGCCTCAATGGCACATCCTCATGGCTCCCAAATCTGCCGAGTCTATTTTCTTACTGTCCACTGGGTTACCAGGGCACACTGCTAACCATGGTCAGATTCTAGTTGACTTGTTCCCAGATCATGCTCACCCAGATGTGCCTCTAAGTGCCCTGACCATAGGCAACACTGTGACCCGGCACCTAGTACCAGCAGATCCGGTTCACTGCCTCCAAGCCTGCGCCTTCCATCCTAACACCCATGTGTTTTGATCTAAGGTACATTTGTGTCCCTCAACACGGGCAGACCCCACCTAGCACTGCTCACATGCTCCCTGAGAAAGACAGTCTGTCACTGTTATTACTTTGTTTTCAATGTTGCTAGGACTGACAAGAGCTCTATCCAGTAAGCTCTCTCCATGAACAGAGCTCTCCGGTTCAGGCCCACACACCCACCATTTGGTTCTCATCACCCTTTGGGCTCCTTCTCGCTCTCCGGATCCTTTTCCAAAGCCTTTCACATCAATCTTCTTCTCAACTCAGCTTTCTAACGCCACCGTGGTCCCAATGATAAACCGCTCCCCCATTGCCCCCCCACGCTCCACCTGCCATCCTAAGGTCCAGCCTCCAGTTCTCACCCCATCAGCTCCCAGCACCCCTGCAGCCCAACTCAGGTACCTCCAAAGCCGACACCTGCTGTGGCTGCAATCCTAATGTTGTAAACACACACCCACGTCACAGACAGGTCAGCCAGCTCCAAATCTCAGGCACAATTTGATACCCGATGGCCCTGACTACATCTCCTCATTCCTTGTCACACTTATAGACAGACTCTTTTATCTATTACCCCCAAATTCTGTATCCCCATTCCTCAGACCCCAGGGCTTCAGTGACTCCCACTCTTGAGGCCCTCTCATTCCAAACACATTTCTAATCCTCTCAGTTCTACAGCAAGGACAATAAAAACCCACATCCACTTGCTTTAAATCAAACCTCAGAGCTCAGCTGGGTCTCCACCTCAATTCCCACCACCCATCCTCCACTCTTCTGGAAAATTCTAGACTACGTCTTTGGATATCAGTCTGAGCCTGAACCACGCCAATCAAAACTGTCCCCACCTCCATCACACAGACCCAATTATGCCAAATGCACACCACCTACCAATCCAATCCCTCCTCCCCTCTTCACCCTCCCCTCATCCTCTTTTGGACTGAACTGCTGGAAGCAGGCAAAAGCCTTAGGTGCCCAAGCATCCTTGGGTCCAGATGTCCCTACCTTTGCTCCAGCCTTTGCCAGCCCGTATCTATTGTGCCTGTCCCCACTCCCTCCCGCTCTGCCCATTCCCAACCTGGGCAGACAGCATCACTGCAATTCCTCCCTTCCTCCCCTAAATGCGTCATCCCCTTCCCCCTAAAAGCCGCCTCCTGGCTCCCCTCTCCAGGCAGCTCCACTCCCCGCCACTGCGGAGGCCCCTCCTCCCGGCAAATCAGTCGTCGCCATCAAGGCCACAGGCCCCTCACAAGTAAACCGATAGCTCTTCCCTGCTGCATTCTTTCCCTCCTAAATTTCTGGCCCTGGTGCCCACTCCTTTGTCCCTCAAAACACTAGCATCCACCACTATAAATCCAGAGTCGGCGGTCTTCTGCCCCAGATGTAAACACTTGGCTTCTGTCCCGAGCCTTCCTCTCTTCCATCCACCAGAACTTCCCGGCCCTCCCCGCAAACCCATTCATTACCCTTCGGACTCTCAAGCTCACTGCCTCCGACAATTTATCTCCTACATCTCATCACCCCTCTCTGCACCCCCAAATCCCTTCCTTCCCCACGTCTGTCACTTCCCTCCCTCCCTGCACCTCCAAATCCCTTCCTTCCCCACGTCTGTCACTCAGGTCCCTGAGCCCCCTCCTGCACCCCCAAATCCCTTCCTTTCCCACGTCTGTCACTCAGGTCCCTGAGCCCCCTCCTGCACCCCGACCCCGCACACCCCATCGCCATCCTCCCGCGGCGTCCTCGGCCCCACCTGGATCAGCAGCTTCACGTAGAGCAGCGGATGGCTGAGAGCGGTCACGCCCGCGCCCAGCGCCACGAACAGCGCCTCGGTGGTCGGGGCGTTGTCCCCGGGGCCCGGGCCCCCCGCGCCGCCGTCCATCCTGCGCGCCGACGGCTGAGCCGCGGGCCGAGGGTGGCGGGGGTGCGCGCGATGCGCCGGCGGAGGGTCCCGAGCGCGGGCCTCGACTCCCGCCGGCGCGCCGCCGCGAGCTCCCGCACCAGCTCCGGCTCCCGCCATCCCCGCGGCGCCGCCGGGAGCCCAAGGCGCCACTTCCGGGTCTGAAGCCCCCATGGCGCCGGGCGTCGGGGTCACTCCCCGTCACGTGGTGGCGGCCACGCCCCCTCCGTCGTCAAGGGGCGGGGCCGGGCAGCGCCGCTGGCGTGGGAGGGAGGGGGCGTGGCGGGCGGGCGAGCGGGACTGGGCGGAGCCCCGTGGCCCGGCCCCGCCCCTCAGGGCCTCTTTCTCCGCAGCTCGGGGCCCGCCCCTTTGCGGATTGGGCCTGTCACCGCAGCTGATGGGGCCCTGCGGCCCGCGACCTCCCTCTGCACCCCTCCAGCGCGCTCCCCGGCCCGAGCAGAAGCCCCCTCAGGGTTGGGAACACTTCTTGCTGGGTACTCGCACGGGCGCCGGTGCTGGGTGCGTTTATTTACTAAGTAACTAGGCCCGGAGTAGCTCTGGTCGAGTGCCCGCAGCACAGTGCTACGCAGCTTCTTACCGCCACCTGCTCCAGCGAGTGTCCTGTTCCCGCCTCTGAGCAAGCACCGCAGCCTCTGCTAGTCCTGCGCTGCCCAGGAATAGAGTTTTCTGGTAAATGCACCCTAGAGTCAGCAGGGATCCAGACCCCGTGCTGCCCTTATCCTGTTGCTAGTTCGGGAGGAAGGTCTTTAGAAGAGTCAGAGGTCTGCATCCCTTCCTGATTACCCATGGGGGAAAAAAACCATCACCAAGCGCGGGGGTGGTGGCAGCCTACACCTTTACTCCCGGGGCCAGAGACAGGTGCATCTCTCTGAGTTCGAGGCCAGCCTGGTCTATAGTGAGCTCCGGGCGAGCCAGAGCTGCGCAAAAAAAAAAAAATTAAAAAAGAAATAAAGAGAGAGGAAGAAGCCACCATCCCTGCCATTTCTGACAAATGTTGTCATTTTCAAAACCTTACAGTTTCCTCTCATAGTGGGTTCCCTCTATCCCCAATTCTATCCCCATCCCTCTATCCCCCAACCCAGGCTTGTTCCCCCGCCCCGGGGTGGGGGTAGGGATTCAGTTCACTGTGTCATCAGATCTCCTATTCTGTCCCGGAAGGACTTCCTCCTGCCTGGATTCTGATTTAGCTTCTTCATGGGGACTTTAAACTCAAGTTCACAGCACAGTACTATACCCAGAAGCCGGGGTTTCCAGGGATGGGGAACGGATTTACCTCACCTTCCTGACATTTCCCCACAGGCATCCTTTCCTTCCGGAGGCTTTTCCTCCATGTTTTTCCCCACCGCCTTATTTTTCAGTCTGAATTTGACTGTCCACCATTGGACCCTGTTTTTTGTCTGCCCTTTCAGACTGTGGCTCCCTGTAAGGGAGCTCTGTTGTATTGTCTGGCATTAAAGTCTATTTTGCATAAAAGCATATCTTCAGGACTCAGGAGGCAGAGGCCTCAGGGTCAGGCGTTCAAGGCCAGCCTCGGCTATGCGCTATGCTACTTTAATTTCCTTGACTGCAATTGATACTGTTTCTTTCATTGACATTGTAGTTACTAATATTAACTCAAGATACAAATCACACTGTGTGTGGTATACATGTGTGTTACAGAATGACTTCAAAGGGTCACAAAGGTTCAAGGATCTGAAAGAGCCCTTACGGGAGGCAGAGGCAGAGAAAGCCACTTCCGAGGTTAGCTATTAACCAGGCCATGTGGAGGAAGTTCAGAGCAGGGGAAGGGCTGCAGATCTAGCAGAGCAAGAGAGCAACGGAGTTGCAAAGAGTACAGGCAAAAGAACAAACGGACAGATGGATGGGCAGTCCAAACAGGCGGTGTCACACGCTGGGGTCCCGGGTGAAATGAAACCCCTGGGACTGGCAGGAGTTCTCTGTCCACCCCGTGGTACATACAGAGTGGTCAAATGACAGGGCTGCCGGCCAGTGTTCTGTGTCCTTCTCTTTATGAGGGCAAGGTGAGGGTGTTTCACCCTGCTCTGCTGTGCTACATTTTGAGGTTTGTTTCGTTTTACTTTGTAGCATGAGTGTTTTTGTTGTTGTGTTTTTTTTTTGTTTGTTTTGTTTGTTTGTTTGTTTTGAGACAGGGTTTCTCTATGTAGCCCCTGGCTGTCCTGGACTCACTTTGTAGATCAGGCTGGCCTCAAACTCACAGAAATCCACCTACCTCTGAATGAATGCTGGGATTACAGGCGCGCGCCACCAAGCCCAGCTAGAAGTTGTTAATAATTAATTTCTATTTACATGCATTGGTGTTTTCGCCTGTTTCACACATGTGTGTCTATGTGAGAGTGTCATATCTTGGAGTTACAGACAGTTGTGAGCTGCCATGTCAGTGCTGGGAATTGAACCCAGGTCCTCTGGAGAGGTATTCTCTTAACTGCTGAATCATCTCTTCCGCACCAGCCTTAGTGCATGAGTGTTTTGTCTGAATTTGTATTTATGGGCACCAAATGTGTGCCTGGTGCCCAAGGAGGATGGTTGGTTGCGAGCCGAGACCTGAACCCAGCTCCTCTGTGAGAGTGACGAAGGTGCTTAATGGCTGGGCCACCTCGCCAGCCCTTGCTATGGTTTCAGTGTGCCCATGTGCCTGGAGGTTCCCATTCTACTTTGATAAGTTTCCAGGTGGTGGTTTTTGTTTTTGTTTTTTGTTTTTCTTCTCCAGGTAGGTTTCTCTCTGTAACCCTGTGTTACAGAGTGTCCTGGAACTTACTATGTGGGCCAGGCTGGCCTCGAACTCACAGAGATCTGTCTGCCTCAGCCTCCCTGGTTTCAATGGTGTGTGCCACCATTTCTGGCTCAGGTGTTGACTCTTTAGGTTTAGGAATAAGCTATTCATCTTTGTCATGTGCTGCTCAGGCACTGGCCGGAAGATCTTGGAGAGAGCTGGCATTCAAGAGACTGCTAAGAAAGATTATTGGGAAATAAGGACTTCATTAGAAATGCTGTCTTTGATCCCAGCACTCTGGAGGCAGAGACAGGCGGATCTCCATGAATTTGAGGCCGGCCTGGTCTACAGAGCAAGTTCCAGAACAGCCAGGGCTACAGAGAGAAAACAAACAAACAAAGACCGCATTGAATGTTGAGCTCCTTTTGGGGAGAATGAAGAAGAAAATCTGGCATCTGCTCTTGACAACCACAGCTTATTGCAGTAGAAAACCTGCCTCCTCTTGGGGAGGCCTGCAGGCAGGGGCAGGAGGAGGGGAGGCAGGGGACAGGATGGAGGGAGGACTCAGGGACTGGCTTCTCCACCTGAGAAGTCCATCCTTTGGACCGAGGCCAGTGTCGTTACCTGTGGGGTTTCAGTCAGCATCGCCTAGGCTGTGCGCCTCTGCGAACTAGTAATGACAAGGTCTGATCTTTTTTCCTTCAGCAGTACTGCGATGACAGGACCCAGGGCCCCACACATCCTACACGATCAGCTTACCCCTGAGACATACTCCATGCCGGGATGGCTGTATGTGTGGGTGAGCCGAATTCCACCCATGCACTTCCGCAAGTTCTCATGGAGACAAGCCAGGCTTGTGTGCCCTTGTTCACTCTGGGCGCTCGGTGGGACCTGGGACACCGAGAGCCGCTTCCTGACCACGACATTGTCCCGACACCCTTGTTTCTGATTGCAATTATTAGGATCACCAAAGGATGAAAAAGGCAGGACACACACAGAAGACAAAGAAGTAGGAGAAGGAGCAAAGGAAGAAGAAGAAGAAGAAGAAGAAGAAGAAGAAGAAGAAGAAGAAGAAGAAGAAGAAGAAGAAGAAGAAAGCCAGGCGCCAGGCACAGCGGTGCATGCCTGTAATCCTAGCACTCGGGGAGGCAGAGGCAGGTGGATCTCTGTGAGTTTGAGGCCAGCCTGGTCTACAAAGTTAGTCCAGAGCAGCCAGGGCTATGCAGAGAAACCCTGTCTCAAAAACAAACAAACAAACAAACAAACAAACAAACAAAAAAAAACAGGAAAAAAAAAAAAAAAGAAGCAGTGCACACAGCTTGAATAGAATTGGTGAAACCTTAGGTTCAGCATGACAAAAAAAAAATCAATTTAATTAAAAAAACTAAAAACCGCTCTCAAAAAGTATTTAAGATGTATCTGTGTGTGTGTGTGAGAGAGAAAGAGAGAGAGAGAGAAAGAGAGATGTATGTGCCTGAGAGGCCAGAAGAGTTCACTGGATACACTGGAGCTGGGGTTTCAAGCCGATGTGGGTGGCCTGACATTGTTGACCAAACTGGGGTCCTCTGGAAGAGCAGCCCATGACCTTAACAGCTGAGCCATCTCTCCAGTTTCCTGAGTTGAAATGTAAAACGTCCAGCTCAGGAAATGGAGAGGAGGCACATTCACAGGTATCCACGATCTCTGTCTCTCTCTCTCTCACACACACAGACACACACCCTCGGCCCAGTCGGGTGCTGTGTGCTCCCCTGTAATTGTCTCAGGCTGACTCAGGAAGAGCTTGAGCTCCAGGCCAGCTTTGGATAGTTGTTAGTTCCCCACCTGAGGTGGCTTGATTGGTTCCCATAGGCTCAAATATTTGCACGCTCAGTCCCCAGTAGGTGTTTGGAAAAGATTAGGAGGTGTGGCCTTGTTGAGCAGGTGTGGCCTTATCAGATGAGGTGTGTCACTGGGAGTGGGCTTGAGGTTTCAAAGGCCTGGAACCGACCCCAGGGTCTGTCTGCGGCCTGGGAGTCAGAATGTAACACTCTCAGCTTCTTCTCTGGCAGCAGGCCACCTCGTGTGATGATGACGGGCTGACACTCTTAAACTGTAGGCCACCCCCAGTTAAATGCTTTCCTTTGGAAGAGTTGCCTTGGAAGCTGGCATGGTGGCCTGTTGACCTAGATATTTTAACAAACCTACTTCATTTAGGGTTATTAAACGCTCTACCTCCCTTCCAATCCCCCAACACCGGGTAGGAGGGAAAGAAGGTTAGGGGGGACAGGGGCGGAGTCGTCTCTGCTACTTTCCTCTGGGTAGGGTTGTAGGATCCTTTCGGGGGCAATACCAGTTGTCCAGAAATCCAGAAGCCCCTGTGACCAGCAAATCAGCAAACAGCACACGCAGCAGCAGGATGAACCCGCAGCAAGCAGCCCCCCCTCCTCCAAGCAGCCTCGCCTCCTTCCTCTGAGCTGTCACGTTACCCCTCAGAGTCCGCAGAATTCAACTAATTCCACCTGGCAAAGACCATGGCTCTGCAGGAGACACTTAACAGGTGTGGACAACTAAAACCCTGAACTTGGAATTTTAACAAAAACATGTTTATACATCATAAACCAAAACATCCACAGCAGTGGCGCTCGCCTTTAATCCCAGCACTGGGGAGGCAGAGGAAGGCAGATCTCTGTGAGTGTGAGGCCAGCCTGGTCTACAAAGACAGTCCAGGACAGCCAGGGCTGGTTGAGACAGAGGAACCCTGTCTTGGAACTTGGTCATGGAATCTCTTCATAGCAATAGAACACTAAGACACCATCTCAAAAATAATTAGATAGATAGATAGATAGATAGATAGATAGATAGATAGATAGATAGAAAGATAGATAGATAGAGGGATGGATGGATGGATGGATGGATGGACGGATATATAGATAGAGAGATAGATAGGAATGGTGGCATGTCCAACACTAAGGAATTGAAAGCAGGAGAATGAGAAATTCAAGACTAGCCTCAGCTACATAGCAAATCTCAGGCTTTTGAAAACAATAATAATGGGGCTGAAGAAATGACTCAGCAGTTAGCAGCACTTGCTGCTCCTACAGAGGGCCCATGCTCAGTTCCCAGCACCCGTGTGCGGCTCACACCCAATTCTAGTGAGTCTGATAACCTCTTCCGACACCCGAGGGCATCGGCTCACACATGCAGGCAAACACGAAGACAAAACACTCATACACATACAATTTAAAAAAGAAAAAAAACTTTTAAAATGGAATCTTATTCGGTTACTCAAAGGGGTGAAAAATTGTGTCATATGATGGAAAAAATGATGCAACCAAAGATTATCGTGTTAAGTGAATTAAGTCAGACCTAGACTAGTATGTCGTATTTTTCTCTCATGTGTGGATCCTAGGATTTATACAGATGTATAAAGTCATGTCTGCATAGCGTAAAAGGAGAAACAGAACTACGTAAGAAAATGCAGAAGGGAATAGAGGTGGAGTGAAATTTGTATGAAATTTTTAATTTTCTTTATGAAACCTAGCCTAGTATTGTCTATAAAATAAATAAGCCAATAAGCTTTTTTGTTTTGTTTTGTTTTTCGAGACAGGGTTTCTCTGTGTAGCCTTGGCTGTCCCGGACTCACTGTGTAGACCAGGCTGGCCTTGAACTCACAGCAATCCACCTGCCTCTGCCTCCCTGAGTGCTGGGATTACAGGCATGTGCCACCGTGCCTGGCTTCAAAAAGCATTTTTTTTTTTTTTAAAGGAACTTCGGGCCAGTTATGGCGGTGCACCATTGTGGTGGTAGGATTAGCTGAAGGAGGAAGAGGCAGACTGGGCTACACAGTTTAAAACCAGCTGTGGTGGCACGTTCCATTACTCCCAGCACCTGAGAAGCAAAAGCAGGCAGCTCTCTGAGTTCAAGGCCAGCCTGACTACACAGCAGGACAGGCGGAGCTACACAGAAAAAACCTGTCTAAACCACACACGCACACACACCGAGGAGCTTTGAGTCAGGGATGGGCGTATGTCTTTAACCTCAGCACTTGAGAAGTGGAAGAAACGGGGTTTGAGGCCAACCTGGTCAACATGGAATGCTCTGGCCGGTCAGGGAGACTCAAAACAAAAACAAAACCTTTTTATTTGCTGGCTTCTCGGGAGGAGCTCAGGACCGGTTTAGGTTACATGGATTCCAGGGCAGCCTTGGCTACAGAGCAGGGCTGTGTCTCAGAAACAAGGAGGGCCGGGAATGCAGCGCAGAACAGAGTGCTCCCCTGGCAGAGAGGTGAGCTGACACACGCCTCCAATCCCAGCGCACGTCAAGTGGAGGCGGTCACCTCTGGGTGCGTAGCGAGCTTGGGACAGACTTAGGGACAGACGTGAGGCCCTGTCTCACAGAACGAGGCCAGGAAGAACAAATAAGCTCAGGCTACCGTCCAGAGTGTGGAGCTCCTGGTGGTTCTGCCCAGGAGCCAGCCTTGACCCCGGGCTGGAGACCGTGCTGGTATGGGGACTGGTGCTGTCCTTGGTATCTGGGTTAACCGGTCACTTCTGTATTTCTGACTGCCCAGCCCATCCTCAGGTTGGAGGTAGGAGGTGGAAGAGAGAGAACGGTCCTTTCTGCCCCCTTCTGGGGGAGTTCCGTGCCAGGAATGCTGGTTGGCAGGCTCTTAGCCAGCCTCTGGGGACAGGGAGATGTGAGCTATGTCCGCCCTCTCGGGGTTTTGTGTGGACTAAAGCCACGGGTGGGTGTCCTGCTGTCGGTTTGCCAAATCCCTAGTTCTGATGGGGCCCAGGGCCCCCCACAGGCTGGGCAGGCGCTGCATCCCTGCGCTGTGCTCGCCTCCAGAAAGGGCTTCTGCTGTCTCTCGTGGGCTTGCTTATGTAGCAGCTCTCTCTCCCTGAAGGCCCTGACACAGGCCTTAGTAAGGTGAAAAGGATGACATGGCCGGGCTGAGGGAGGACTCTGCTTCCGATTGCGTGCGAAGCCCGAGGAGGGGCATCCTGGGAAGTGGGGGTGAGGGGGTGGCTGGCGGCTGGATATCTGGGAGAGAAATCGGCTGTGGGCCGGGTGGACGGACAGGCAGGAACAAGCTGTCCTTCCTTCGCTTGGAAGCCCAGCCACTCCTCCCCAAGCCGTTTGGGTTTCTTCTTGAGCTGCTAAGGCTAAAACAGTCAGAAGCCCGAGGTAGGCTGGCCGACCCACGTGCTGGCCCCGTGTGGGGCTCGGGGACCTTCTCAGGCAATGTCTGGCCCCTCCCCTGAGATCCCTTCCGGCTCTGCCTTCCCAGGCCCCGCTCCTCCCTTAGAAAAACAATGCTCCCTACTTCCCCCGCTTCTAGCCGGCTCTCAGGCAGACCTGCCAGCTCCGCAGTGTCTCTTGTCAGGCTGGCCGGCTGCTTGATCCCCAGGCCCAGGCCGCCTCTCCTGGCCCCCAGCCAGCCAGGAAGCCACCTCTCATGACCTTGAGCTCTTCCTGAGGACCTGGCACCAGCTTTGCCAGGTCCCAGCCAACTCTCTTGGCTTTGGAACCGTATAGTTGACACACGGGAGAATAAAAGGCGTTTATGCGGCCCACTGACGAGCTGCAGGCGGCCAGCCGTGTCAAGCCTGCCCACATAGTTTTAGGTCACTCATCACCAAACCCCGGCCCCAGGGCTTTCCCCCTCATTGTCCTCACAGGGATGTGTGACTGACCAGGCATGGGCAAGTTCCTGGGAAAGGCAACATCGTGGAGGCAGAGGGACC
The DNA here is from genome assembly GCF_907164565.1 of Psammomys obesus. Lineage (NCBI taxonomy): Eukaryota > Metazoa > Chordata > Mammalia > Rodentia > Muridae > Psammomys > Psammomys obesus. The sequence goes on along the minus strand of NW_026590405.1, from coordinate 4,831,771 downwards.
TTTGTGCCTGCCGAGGGGACACCAGCTGCAAGCCCTTCCTCAGGAAAAAGCCTGAGCCAATGGTGGCGCTCCTGGTGGGGAGACAAGTAGAAAAATGTCCTGGCCATGTCGGGGAGGGGTGGGCAGGGTGAGCAGCAGTCAGACTTACTGGATAGGCTGGTGTTTTCCCCTCCCCTCTTCCTCCCTGTACAGCCTGGGCCTGGTTTCCTGGGCACCCACCTGCGCACTAGCAGTGGTCATGAGTGGCCCTCTGCCTGCAACCAACCAGGCGGCATCACCCACCGCCATCCGCCCCCAGGGCCTGCCAAAGAGCAGGAGGGCCACAACAGTGCTGAAACCACAGGGCCGGCTGTAGGTGTCAGCCTCCTCACTGGCTTGTCTGTCATTTTGCAGGTGCCCTGTGACCGTTTGGGGTTGACAGCGGGATCAGGGCTGAAGAGGGGTCTACAAGACACACCCTGTGCCATCCTAGGCCTTGTACAGGTCAAGCGGGTGCCTCCCCTGGAAGCTCAAGGCCCTGACAGATGGTCTTTCTGGGCTTCCGGGGTGATATCAGCTCATTCTATGCCACAGGTTCTGGGAGTGGCGGGAAAGGGACAGGACTATGTGGTGAGGGGCTCGGAACTTCAGTGCCCAGCCCCTGGCACACACTGCTGAGGCAGAGGATGAACCCTAACAAAGAGGATTTTCCTCAAGACCAGGAGTACCCTTAAGGATGAAGTGCCCCAGACTCTGGTTGACCTGTGACAGAAATACCCCAAGGTATGGCATTGCCCGTGGAGGGACCCATGAGGTAGCAGCCTGTGTCCTCACCAGCCACAGGAAGAGAAGAGAGTGAGCCAGGAGGAAGGTGGGGCATCCATCGCCTTGGACCAGGAACGGACTTGAGCCTGCTTTCTTTTTGAAAATAGGATCTCACATAGCCCAGGCTGGCCATTTAGCCAAGGACCTTGAAACTTGCCAAACCTCCTGGAATTCGGCAGTGGCAATATTGTTCTATAATTAATTAACTATACAGTATTCTGCCTGCAGGCCAGAAGAGGGCACCAGATCTCACTTATAGATAATTGTGAGCCACCTTGTGGTTGCTGGGAATTGAACTCAGGACCTTTGGAAGAGCAGCCAGTGCTCTTAACCTCTGAGCCATGTCTCCAGCCCACGTTCTAAGTTTTTTTTTATGACAAAAAGTACAAGTGGGGCTGAGGCCAGTGCACGTTCAGCAGAGCGCCAGCCCCGCCTCCTCAGGCCTGCATAAAACTGGCATTTCGAGGGCTGCAGAGATGGCTCAGTGGTTGGGAGCACTTGCTGCCCTTGCAGAGGACCTGCGTTTGGGATTAGTGACATTCAGGCCTCAGGACTGGGCTGGCCTCCGGTGGGAAACTCAGCTGAGGGAAGCTTGGGGGAACAAGGTTGCCAGGCAGGAGGCTCCAGGCCCGCAGCTGCCACAGCATGAACTGTGCCAGGCGCTCTGGGCTCCGGGATGACTCACACTTGATCCTAGGACAAAGACTAGCTTCAGTGGAGGGTCCTGGCTGGGGACCCACGGGGCAGTGATGGATGAATGGCTTTCCAGCTTGAATGAGCAGAACAGAGGCGCTGGTCACATGACCCAGAAGAACTGAGTGACAAGAGGCTCCGGATTCGGCAGGCAGAGATTTCCCTAGGGTTCGTTATCAGGCGTACACAAAGGTCATCCTCCCCGTCCCCCACATCTCTGCCAGAGTGACCTCAGGCAGGTGTCCTGGCCTCTCTGAGCCTCCGTTTCTCTGAGCTGGTCATAGAGCACACTGCATAACACAGCTTTGTGAGTAACTATGAAGAGACTCCTTAGCTGGTGGCACGATGCCATTATCTTCAGCTGCTCCCACCTGGGGCGCCAGGGTGTCATCAACACCATGAAGACAAGAGCCCCCAGAGAGGTGTTGGGGACCAAAGGGCCCCTCCTGCATCTCCTCACAGTCTGTGGTTTGTTTTAGGTTGTTTGTTTGTTTGTTTGTTTTCCAGACAGGCTCTCTCTGGGTAGCCTTGGCTGCCCTAGAATTCACTCTGTAGACCAGGCTGGCCTTGAACCCGGAGATCTGCCTGCCTCTGCCTCCCAAGTGCTGGGACTAATGGTGGGCATCCCTAGCGCCCAGTTTGTGATTTTATTTTATTTTATTTGCAATTTTTTTAGGGGAGTTCACAATGGACACAGTGTGTGTGAGTCAGATCCAGAGGCAACTTGACAGAGTCTGTTCTTGGCTGGAGAAGATGATTCAGGGGTTAAGAGCGCTTGTTGCTCTTGCAGAGGACCTAGGTTTGGTTCCCAGGAACCCACAAGGCAGCTCATAGCCACCCCTAACTGTCGTTCCAGAGACTCCAACACCCTCTTGTGACCTGTGAGGTCACCAGGCATGCCTGTGGTGTGCATACACTCACACGAAGGCAAGGCCCGTAAAGATAAACACAGAGAAAGAAAGCTTATTCTCTCCTTCCACCAGGAGGGGCTCCAGGACTGGACTCAGGCTACAAGAACTCTTACCTGCTGAGCCATCCCAGTGCCTTCCCACCCCGGGGTTTTGAGACAGGGTCTCTTGTAGGCCAGGCGGGTCTCACACTCATTATATAGTCAAGGGAGACGTTGGATTTTGTTCCTCTGACCTCCACCTCCCAAGTGGGTGCCAAGACCCAGTTCTGCAGATAGAACCCAGGGTTTCCTGGATGCCAGGCAAGCACTCTACCAACCCAGCTACATTCGAAGCCCTGTGAGCCCATTAAAAAAAAAAAAAAAAAAAAGGTTTTATTTATCTGTTTTTCGTGTGAGTGCTCTATCTGCATGTGTGCCTGCATGCCAGAAGAGGGCACCAGATCTCATTCTAGATGGTTGTGAGAGCACCATGAGGTTGCTGGGAATGGAACTCAGGGCCCCTGGAAGAGCAGAGAACCCTTTAGCAGCTGAGCCATCTCCCCAGCCCCACCTGTGAGCCATTTTTAACTTAGAAGCTGCTTTCTTAGAGCTGTGAACAGAGCCAGACACAGGAAAGACGCTGAGATTGGTACCAAGTTTAAAAAAAAAAAAAAAAAAATCCCCGACCCTCGTACAGACTGGGTGTTTAGTGGAGTGGCTAGTCCGGGCTCCAGCTCCAGAAGGGTCCTATGGCCCCGGTTGCCACTACTGGTGCCTTCTCTCATAGGGTAGGAGCAGGTAGACCTCTCCAGGAGGTAAAGGTCAGAGGCCAAGAGGGCAGGGCAGAACTCTCCAGGCTCCTCCCACAGTAGGGACAGCCGGCCTCTCCTCCGGGTCCCTGGTACCACTTCCTCTTTTTTTTTCACTCTGAAGATAGGAACTGCCCTAAAGGGCAGTCAGAAGAGATGGGGGCAGATTCCAGGCTGCCTCACCCCGAGGCCAGGGAGTGCTGAGTGCACAGGCTGGTGGCCTCTCTCCCTGCTTCTGGGGAAGCTGAAGACCCCACAACCCCGCGGGCTGGCAGGATGGAGCAAGCCAGTGAGGAGAAGCAGAGCTCCGTGTGCAACCTGGTGGCTGTGTTTGAGCCCGGCAGGTACAGGTGGTGGGGGAGGGGTTCTGCCCCGGGTTAGGGGCTCCTGTCTAGGCAGCACCCGGGTCCCTCCATCACGGCTGACTGGCATGCAATGGGAGACGCGCACACACCCCAAAACACACACACACATCCCACTCAAACTAGGACACAGTTAAATGGGAGCAAGAGGGCAGGACACAGACGGAAGGGGGCTAAATGTGGCAAGGCAGGCTCACCACGGCCCCTCCATACCTGAGGTCTTGCCCTCATAGCCCTAGGGTGTGTCCTGTTCTCTTCCCATCTTTAACGACGAAAGAGGAGGCACGGGGGCCGGGTTCTTTAAGTTTCTGAGCTTTGGGGCTGTTTGGAGGCTTGCGTCTGAAGGGGAAAGATGAAGCCAGGTGTGGAAGGTGCTCTTGGGTGGTCCGGGAGGGGTGTGGGTGTGAAACATGAAGCTGCTTTGCAGGCCTGTGGTTTGGGGGTGTCTCTGGAGGCACACCCTCAGGAGACTGAGGCCGTGAGGAATAGAACCTGAAAGATGGAGGAAGGAGGGAGACAGGTGGAGGGAGAGGCTGAGCCCTGGTTTGGGCTAGGGAGCACCAGCGATGCTGGCTAGCACCCAGGCCTCCGTTGCTAGACACTAGGCGAGGCAGCAGCTCTCTTCTCTGGAGTGAAGTTCCCAGAGAGGGACTCTGCCAATAGGTAACCCTCAGCCACCAGTGTTCCCAGCCCTAGGGAGCCAGGAGAAGACGGTGCCGTGCCTAGAGACACCTTATGACACGAAGCTCTGTCCTTCCACATTGCAAGGCTCTGCACGCCCTGAAAGGCCTCCATGCAGGGTTGGGGACCTTCAGGCCAAGGGAGGTGCCTGTGGCCTCCAGGTGGAGTCCTACATTCACCCCAGCAGTAGTTTCACTTCCAGCGCTGAGCAGCCCGACCCTTCCTCCCCAGGGGCTCCACTAACGCTCATCCTATTCAGCACCGGGGACAGCTCTTGGCCACCACCCCGATGTGGACCACCAGACCCAGAGTGCTGGAGGACGGCTAGGGCCCACATGGGTGCCAGCACTTGGGCCACTGAGCTGTGTCAGCCCACACCTCACAGGTGGGGTAACCCCGGACAGGAGCAGGCCATAAGGGCCGGCCTATGGAGTGAGGAGGGTACCGTGCAGGCTTCCGTGGGGCCCTGGGCACCTAGCTGACCCGAAACTGAGCGCCGAGGAGGAAACAGCCACAGACCTGCGCGCTTAGAAATGCAGAAGCTGGAACCGAATGTAGAAGAGAAAACGTGAGACTCAGCACATTCCACCCACCACCTCTTCCACCGCTTCAGCCTACCCCGACCTGGCTGCAGGCCCTGAGGCCAAGGAACTCAGTTTCTGTGCCTAGAATGGGTCCCGATATTCCTCCCACCTCCGTCAGGCCCCCTTGACCTGGGCAATCACCTCAGCTGTCTGGGTCCTCGTTTTCCTTGACATCGAAAGAAAAGTCAGCTTAGCGGGGAGGTTTGGACCCTGACCTTCCTCATCTGTACCGTTTCTGAGCTCCCGTCCTGTCTGCCTCCGTTTCCACAGCTGCAGCATGAATGCAGGGATGTCCTTCCTCTCTGGGTTTTGGAGGCTTGGCACCTGTTTGTCTTTCTCATGGTGTACCTGCCCAGTGTTGCCACCCTTGTCTGTTTCCCTGCACATGCCTGGCAGGGATAGCTCTCCCAGTGCAGGTTTCTCAGGCCTGCAGCACGGCCAAGCTGCCCTATGAGGGCCAAACCTGGGGCACGGGGGCTCTGCTTCCCAGGCTGACTCTGTCCCCTGGAAATGGTGTGAAGGGCCTAGGTCTAACCCCATGAAAAGGCCCTGTGTCCTTGTCCTGGCACTGCTCTGTGGACCCTACCTTCCCTTGATGTATGTCAAGAGGGGTACGGAAATGAAGACATGGCTAAAGCTGGAGGTGGGGGTGGCCCTGAAGGAGCGGCTGAAGAACTTCTGTGTGCCAAAGGCGGCTCTCTCTAGATTCGGCTGCACTTGAAACAAGGAACTAAACAGTTCCCCAGAGAATAATGACTCATTCAGAGGACAGATTGAGTTTCCTTCCAGAAGGGTCCTGGGGGGTATGGGTGGTGCCAGGGTCATACCTCAGTTGGTAGGTAGTGTTTTCTCAGCACACACAAAACCCTGGTTCCGTCCTCCGCACCGCAGAACCCAGGCACCGTGGTTTATGCCGATAATCCTAGCACTAGGGAGGTAGAGGGAGGAGGGCCAGAAGTCCGAGGTCCTGTATAAAGAGGGTCAAGGCCAGCCTGTGACACATGAGACCCTGGCTCAGAAAAAGAGGGGGGAGGAGGGCTGAGGAGAGATGTGAAAGTCTTGTCTTGTCGATTCCTCTACTGTGCCAGGCACCCGAGAGCCCAGAGCACCAGCGGCTGACGCCAGTTACCCCGAGGAGACCCTCAAGTGTAATCTGTTCTCAGCAGGCCCCCGGGAGCAGTACCTGGACCCCACAGCCCTGAATGCCAGCCGCCCCTGTCCCTGCAGCCTTGGGAAGAATCTCCTGTCGGGGAGGCCTTGAAGTCTGGACCTCGGCCAGTCAGCAGGACCTACCTGAAGTCGCTCAAGAATAAGCTACCAAGTGGGGATTGGAGGAAATCTTGCCAGCCTGGGGACAGCCCAGGGCCAGAGACTCAGGTGAGGAGTCAATCTCAGGACGGCTGGCTCTGACTAGGGGACGGGTGAAAAGACCCTTCAGCCTTACCTCTCTCTTTCTTTTTCTCTCTCCTCTCCCGCTTCCCCTTCCTCTTCAATTCAATCAGGCTCTTACAATGTGGTCCAGGCTGGCCTTAAAAGTGTTTTCAACATCTACACCCCCTGGTGTTGGGACTACAGGAACGCTCCCACAGGGCTAACTCTCCCTCCTCCTTATACTAACCACAGTGGTTTGTGGCCCTGTCCTTATGGCCTCATTGAACTTCGATGCTCCCCTAGCCTCGAAGAGCCAGAGGATGGCTCAGCTGGGACGCTAGGCCCCTTCTCTTCCATGGACCTTCCTCTCTCTGGGTGTGGCCTCCTAGAGGGCTCCCCATCAGGCAACCAGGTCTCTCCCACAGCGACGCGTTGGCTCCTGGCTCCCATGAAAGCCCAGAGAGAGGCTGCCAAACCTTAAGGCTCAGCCCTGGAACTGACCATTATTCTAGGCTGTATTCTAGAGTACAGCAGGGTCCAGCGCCAGACTTGGTGTGTCGTGGGAGGGCGGAAATACCAGACAGTGTGCTCACGGGCAGAGCCGAGTTGTCTTCTGAGGAGTGGTGAGCCAAGATGTCCGCCCTTCTCCTCAACCCCCGTAGGAACCTGAGGAAAAGAGGGTCGTGCAGGAGCTTCTGGAGACGGAGCAGGCCTACGTGGCTCGTCTGCATCTGCTTGACCAGGCCAGTGGGGGGTGCCCAGCCTCCGCTCCCCCATCTCAGGAGTGCCGACACCAGCCCAGGACTTGGCTTTATTTAATTCAACCCACTGACCCTGTTGGGTGGAGTTGAGGCAGCACCAGAACTGATGCCCTTAGCATAGCCCGTATGGCCTTTGTTTCTGGCCGCCTCAAATATGGCAGGTTTCTCCTTTGGTTGTCCTCACAAGATGCCTCTACTTTCTTACGGTACTTCAGCCAAGGAACGGCCCAAGGCCTGGGAAGATACAGATGAGGCTGTTTCCCTTGTCCCCTTGGCCAAGTCCTAGGGACGCCTGGTTTGTCTGCCCATCTGTAAAGCATTCCCCTGGCCATCTCGCCCATGGGTGTGGCCTGGCTCTGCTGGAACTGTGCTGTCCCCCTGGGCCTGTGGGGCTGGTGGGGATCGGCTCCCTCCCAGGTGGGGTGTGACCTGGCACCGGTTCCCCCACACAGGTGTTCTTCCAGGAGCTGCTGAGGGAGGCAGGCCGCAGCAAAGCCTTCCCCGAGGACGTGGTCAGGCTCATCTTCTCCAACATCTCCTCCATCTATCGCTTCCACGCACAGTTCTTCCTTCCAGAGCTGCAGCGGCGCGTGGGTGACTGGTGAGGTCCCGGGCCGGCTTGCTGTGGGGTCACGGAGCCGGGGCCTGGGAAGCCCGTGTGCTTGCGTTTTTACTCTGGCCAGGGCCGTCTCCTCCAGGCCTCTCCCCCCTTGCACAGAGGAAGAAGGGGCAGTCTAGGCCCCCCTGACTCACAAGGCCGTGGATGTCATTGTACCGACTGGGTCTCTGGCCTTGCTCCTGGTTTTCCCAGGCTGGTTTTCCCGGCCAGCTGTGTGAGGTTCATGTCATTGTCATATAAGAAGCCCCATCCCAGCACCTACACATTGACTCACACCCATGTGTAGCTCCACTTAGAGGGGGTCCGGGCACACGCACACAGGATATGTGCATACGGGCAGGCAAAACACTGATGCGCACAAAATAAGTACATCTGAAGAGAGACGGGGACGGAGGACTAGCAAGATGGCTCAGAGAGTGAGGCGCTGTTGAACCAGCCCGCAGACCTAAATTTAATTGCTGGGGACCCACGGTGAAAGAAGAGAACTGACTCCCAAAATTGTCCTCTGACGTCCACAAGCGTGCTATTCACAAGCACCCTGCCCCACCGCCCCCCTGCCGGCCACACAATGATACTAAATAAAATAAACTTTAAAAAGAGAGAGAGAGAGAGTCAGGTGGAAGCCAGTCTGGTCTACATAGCCATTCCTGGTCTGCCGGGGCTACATTGTCTCAAGCAAAAGGAAGGTGTGTGTGTGTGTGTGTGTGTGTGTGTGTGTGTGTGTGTGTGTGTGTTGGGGAGACAGCAGCCTGTAAGATCACCCAACATCATTTTCAGGACCCAGAGAACCTCTGACACACAGCCAGAATACCTAGGGCTGAGACAGGCAGCCTTCCTGGGCAGCTCTCTCAGGCAGCCTGTACTGTCAGCTGCGCTGTGCCTTAGCAGTCTCGCCAGCCAGGCCTTGGTGGGTCTCACAGGGAGGCTAGCCGAGGACCAGGGGCTCAGAGTCTAAGGAGGAGGCAGACCCCTGGGGTGCCGGGCTCTCTTCAATTGCCCGAAGGGTACCGGAAAGGCTGGAGGGGGCTGGAGGGGCTCTGGCTCCGGAGCTGAGACAGGCTGAGAACCTCCGCTCCCCAACCCAGGGCAGCCACACCCCGCATTGGGGACGTGATCCAGAAACTGGCCCCATTTCTGAAAATGTACGGCGAGTACGTGAAGAACTTCGAGCGGGCGGCGGAGCTCCTGGCCACCTGGATGGACAAGTCTCAGCCCTTCCAGGAGGTGGTCACCCGCATCCAGGTGAGGGGACTCGGGGGAGGAGTCCACCCGGCCACCCGGCCACCTGGCGAGCCTGCCCCATCCCCTCCCCACCCTTCAGGCCCCACAACCCCCCTGCTCTCACCCTTCCACCCCTGCTCCCTGCCCCCAAGCGCAGCGAGGCCTCAGGCAGCCTGACCCTGCAGCACCACATGCTGGAGCCTGTGCAGAGAATCCCGCGGTACGAACTGCTGCTCAAGGAATATGTGCAGAAGCTGCCGGCCCAGGCCCCGGACCTGGAGGATGCCCAGAGTGAGGACCCCCTGGGCCCCGGGGAGCCGGGGAGGGCCGGCTGCTTGCCCTGGGTACTGAGGACTCAACTAAAATGGTTCTGGTGACCTTCTAACAGCGCATCAATCGTTGGCACTTCACAACGTGTGGTTATCCACACCACAGCCACAGTTATAGTAAGGCAGGTGGACAGACAGACAGACAGGATAGTGAGGCCCAGGGAGGTTAGGCACAGAGCTGGGATTTGAGCTTAGAGAAAACCGCCCAAGTCGTGCACCTAATCACATGGCTTCCCAGTGGCCCCAGCGGCCCCATCCTGAGTGGCTCCCACTCCTGGACACCCACTAGGCTCGGTCAGGGCTGGGACACGGGCAGGGCTGTGCCCGGCGGCGGCGGCGGCAGGGGTGTAAGGCAGGTTTCCCCAGGCCATATATAGCGGAGCTCCAGCCCGAGGCCGCAGGTCCCCGGGAATGACTGGGCGCCCTGCTCCCTTGCCAGAAGCGCTGGACATGATCTTCTCAGCCGCACAGCACTCCAACGCAGCCATTGCAGAGATGGTGAGCAGCCCGGCCTGGGCATGGGGGGCGGGGGGCGTCCCGGGACACACCCTGTCCTCGGTCCTTGTATCCACCCATCCTGCCCAGGGTACCGGTCCCTCGTTGCCTCCGCGCCTTCGGCTTCCTCATCTCACCCCTGCCAGGCCCTGCCCAGCCTAGGCTGAAGGTGTATCCCATCTCCAGGAGCGGCTACAGGGCCTGTGGGAGGTATACCAGCGCCTGGGCCTGGAGGACGACATCGTGGACCCCTCCAACACCCTGCTCCGAGAGGGCCCTGTCCTCAAGATCTCTTTCCGCCGCAGTGACCCGATGGAGCGCTATCTGTTTTTGGTAGGGGCGGCTGGGCAGCTGGCTTTGCAGCCAGGGGCGCCCTGAGAAGCAGAAATCGGTGTTGGAGCTCTGGTTGGCTTTAAAGCCTGTGCTGCCCCCGTGAACGCCAAAACAGCCCAACAGGTGGAAGCTGAGTTAGCTGCCGGGAAGCTCTGCCCGGCGGACTGGAGGTCTGTGCCTCCTGTAGACTCGCAGGCGCCTCGGGATGCTTTGGTCCCCTAAGTGCTTCCGGCAGTGCCGTTAGGGCCTAGACAGCCACGTTCAGCCCCTTCCCAGGTCACCTGTGAGGAATGTGACCGGAGGGGAGGGGAGGGGAGGGGAGGGGTCAAGGCCAGGTCACACGGGGGACTCTGAGCTGCTGCCCCCCCCCCCCCGCCTCCTCCCAGTTCAACAACATGCTGCTGTACTGTGTGCCCCGCGTCCTCCAAGTGGGCGCCCAGTTCCAGGTGCGGACCCGCATCGATGTGGCCGGCATGAAGGTGAGACACCTCCAGAGGGGCCCAGGGTGGGTGACAGCAGGGGCCGAGGGCTTGCTCTGGGGGCAGGGCGCTTGCTGTCTGCACCACCGCTGTGGGGATGGCAATGCGTGGCCAATGGTCTAAGCCCTCAGGTCCAGGTGGGCCTAGCAGCCTGGGGACGGAGGGCGGGTGCTCTTCTGGGAAGGGTCCCTCTACTGTGTCTTGCTGGGGATGGATCCGCTACCTTGGATGGTTGGCAAGCACTCTGTGGTGCATTACCCCTGTCCCTGGGGCCCTGCATTTCTCGGCAACCCCAAGGGACGCTGATACTCCTGCCCACATGCCCTGAGCAGGATCGGACAGTAAGGCTGGCCCCGCCCCTGGCCCCACCCCTGCTCAGATGCGTGGGGCCAGCCCTCGAAGCCTCCCATCAGACCCCTCCACAGCCCTCTGATGTAGGATATTAACCATCCTTGGATTAGGAGTCTTTCTTTTCTGAGGGCTGTGGGTGTAGCTCATTCGGTAGGAGGTTTACCTAACATTCACAGAGCCCTGGATTAGATCCCGCAGCACCCAATAACCCGGATGTGGCGGCACACGCCTGTAATCCCAGCACTTAGCAGGTGGTGGCAGGAGGGTCAGGTTAATGTCAGCGGAGACCACGTGAGACCCTGCCTGGGGTTGGGGAGCGGGGAGGAGAAAGGAGACTAAGGCGGCCTTGTATTTCTCCTGTGCCTGGTCCTTGCTGCCACCATCTGGCAAGCCCGTCTCACTAGCTAGTAGCCTCATTGCGCCCTCTGCCGGATGTTGCTGGGCATGGAGGGTGGAGCGCTGTCCACACCGAGTGGAAACCATTTTCCGAGCCAGGTTGGAAGGACAGACAGGCTTAAACCGCCTTGGTGGTTCTACAGGCCTGGAACCTGGTGCCAGGACCACGTAATTCTCGCAAGGTGATTGTGTCTATGCTCTCAGCTGGTCCTTATGTTTGGCAGCCTGAGAAGGAGGAGGGGTCACTGAGGTTACGGAGGCTCGCCATTCAGGTGGCGCACGGCCCAAGAACACCCCACGGCAGAGGAGCTATCTGCAGCCACCCGTGATGATCATAGATTGCGTACTTATAGTGAGGGCTGGCCAGCAGGTGGCAGTCAAATGTCTTGTTCTAACAAAATCGGGAGCTGTGCCAGTTGGCCAACAGATGTCAGGAAAGCCTTCTGAGGCAGGAGAGTGCTTTGGTGATGAGGGCAAAGAACTGTGTAGAATAGAAGAGCCAGACCTAGAGAGGATGGTTGAGATGGCCCAGCAGAGATCCAAAACCTAGGGGCTCTAATGAGAGCCCCTGGGCTTCTTGGAGTCTGGGCTGGGAGCTCCCTGGGGTCCCCCTTTCCTCAAAGCTCTCCAGTCCTCCCTGCCCTGGCTTCAAGCTTTGGGCCTGCATCTGACCCCTCCTCTGACAGGCCTATGACCTGGTGCCAGGGCCACGTAATCCTCACAAGGTGATTGTGTCTGTGCTCTCAGCTGCTCCTTACATTTGGCAGCCTGAGAAGGAGGAGGGGTTGCCCGAGGTTAAGGAGGTAGCCTAGCCCTTCCCGAACGACAGGACAATATTCATCCACCATCACTCTTGATGGCAGAAACCCAATGTTAGGTGTGTCGTTGTCGTTTTGCCCCTCGAGTGCTGTGTGACCTCAGGCAGGTGTCCAGCCTGTTCTGAGCTTTCAGATCCAGCGCTGTGTAAGTAAAGATGAGACCCACTTGCCAGGAATCCTGTGAGAATGACGGTGGCTTCTTACTATGGAAATATTTAAGCATGGAAAGAACCCAGTAAGCTTTCACAGGCTCATCTTACCCTGAGGTCCAGTTTCTATCTCTGGTGACCCTCTGCCACTGTCCCTCCACTTCGGCCCTGCTGACGTAATTCCGAAGCCTCCAGTCCCATCTGTGTCCCTGCCTGGCGGGGTTGTGTGTGTGTGGGGGGGGAGGAGGACCGTTCCTGTCTGCCGTGCTGGGGTGTGAGTCTGACCCTCCTCTCTTCGCTGGCAGGTTCGGGAGCTGATTGACGCCGAGTTCCCACACTCCTTCTTGGTGTCTGGAAAACAGCGCACGTTGGAGCTGCAGGCTCGGTAGGTGCTGACTGATGGGCTGGAGCTGCAGGGGACCAGCGGGCGGGTGGGCGGTACCGCCCTCAGCATCCCACCTTGTTCTCTTTCCTTCCCACAGGTCCAGAGAAGAAATGGTTTCCTGGATACAGGTATGGGCGCTCCAGGCCTCCAGGGGGATATGAGCCTAGCCTGCTTGGGAGGAAAGGGAGAGAAAGAGGATGATTTTGTGCTCTGACATTTGGGTGTGCCCAGCTGCTCCCTCTTCCCGTCGAGTTTGGAGTCGCCCTGAGTTCAAATCCTGCTGTGCCTCGCTGCTTCAGGGGGGTTGTCTGAAGCAAACCCTAACCCTCTCTGAGACTTGGTTTGGGCGTGTCTGACCTGGAGCTTACAGCTTCTTGCTCCGGTAGTTAGTCTGGGGCCCACTCCCGGCCTCGCTTAGGAAAACGTGTTGGATATAGGCAAGGTGCCCTGACCCCCTCACCTGCCACACCCGCACCTCCCCTCAGGCCTGCCAGGCAGCCATTGACCAAGTGGAGAAGCGGAGTGAAACCTTCAAGGCTGCTGTCCAGGGACCTCAGGGGGACACGCAAGAGCCCAAGGTAATAGGACCTTCTGCACCCCAAGGCCCGGCTTCAGGAGCAGAGTCCCTCGTGTGACCCAGGGCCAGGGTTTGCTAGTTAGCAGTTCCATCTGGGAGCCGGGTGTGCTATGACCCAGCAGTCAGGAGGTGGAGGAAAGAGGACCAGAAGTTCAAGGCTGTCCTCTGACACATAGTGAGTTCTAAGCCAACCGGGGCCACATGAGACCCTAACTCCAAAAGAACCTTCAGAAGTAAAGATAAAAACATCTGCCTTTAGCTAGGCCTGACATCAGGCCTTTTATCCCAGCTCTGTGATTCTGAAGCCAGCCTGGTCCACATAGTGAGTTCCAGGCCAGCTTTAGCCACACAGCCTTAGCTTGTTTCAAAAGCAAACAAACAAAGCACACATTTCTGCCCCTGGAACCCTGAGCGGAGCTGTGTAAGGCCAGGGTGACCCTTGCATGGCCTGAGGTCTACCAACCAGATCTGAACGTAGCAGAGAAGCAGGGAGAGCAGAAGGTGGGTGAGGCTGTCGGACCTCAGCCCTGAACGCTGGCTTCCTGGCTGACGCTTCCGAGTCGTTCTCTCTGGACCTCTTTCCTCACCTACACGGTACAAGCATCAGTCCGTAAGCTTCCTCGTGCAGAGGCTGCAGGGCCTCCGGGGGCTGTGGGGCTCCTTGAAGTGCCCGCCCAGCCAGCTGCTCTCCTCCCTCAGCCACAGGCGGAGGAGCTGGGCCTCCGAGCGCCTCAGTGGGTCCGTGACAAGATGGTGACTATGTGTATGCGCTGCCAGGGGCCCTTCAACGCCCTGACGCGTCGGCGCCACCACTGCCGGGCTTGTGGCTATGTGAGTACCGCTGCGGGGACTGGGGACAGGACCCAGGACCGCGTACCGCCTCCAGGGTCCGGCTCACGCTGGATCCCAGTCCTGGCCGACTCTCTGGCCTCGGCTGACACACTCGGTGTGTCCACGCTGCCCCTGCGGTCAGTGCCCACCTACAATGTGGTGTGAGGCTTCCCTGCTTCGGGGACGGGGGGTGACCTGGGTGGCTGGTGACCCTCCCGTCCGCCAGCCCAGAGCTGAGAGGGTCTCTATTTGCAGCTGGGCACCCACCCGCCTTCCACCTGGCCAATCTCGCTCCCTGCTCTGTACCCAACCCCGTTCTTTCTTTCCGTCCCCTCCACTTATGTGTTGCAAAGTCCACATTCTTGGGCAGGCCTCAGTTTCCCCTCCTGAGTCCTAAAGTGTGATATTAGCACTTGGGCCCTTGGGAGGTGGAGCAGGAGGGTCATAAGTTCATTGCCAGCCTGAGCTACATAGCAAGATCCAGTCTCTCTCTCTCTCTCTCTCTCTCTCCCCTCAGAAACAGGGTTTCTCTGTGTAGCCTTGGCTGTCCTGGACTCACTTTATAGACCAGGCTGGCCTCGAACTCACAGAGACCCGCCTGCCTCTGCCTCCCTGAGTGCTGGGATTACAGGCGTGCTCCACCTCGCCCGGCTAAGACCCCGTCTTGAAAGTCTTTCTAAAACAACCGTATGGCAGCTAGACGGCTCAGGGTGATGGCATTTGCCACCAAGCCTGGAATCCTGAGCTCAGTCCCCGGAGCCCATACATCGGGAGGAAGGAACCAACTCCTGCCAAGCTATCCCAACCTTCACACCTACGGCATGATACATGCGTGTCACACAGGCACTCGTGTGTGTGCTCTCAAACTCTAAATGTCAAAAACAAAAACCCCACAAAACCAAATGCACGTGTGTAATCTCAGCACATGATAGGAGGAAGGAGGAGGTCAGCCTGGGCCACAAGTGAGCTCTGGGTCAGCCTGGGCTACATAGTGAGCTCTGGGTCAGCCCAGGCTACATAGTGAGCTCCGGGTCAACATGGCTACGTAACCCCTTGCCTCAGGAAAGCAAATAAAATTGATGAAGAGCAAATAAGTATTTAATAATTACATGAAGCAGATCTCTCTGCAAGGACAGAGGGATGGTTCAGTGCTTCAGAGCACCTGCAAGGCAGAGGATTTCAGCTCCAGGGGGGCCAACGCCCTCTTCTGGCCCCCCACAGCCCCCCTCCCCCATGCACGTGGCCACTCACACAGAAACCTATATGCACCTAAGTGGGGAAGCAAAGGAAATGTTTACGTTTCCCGGAGAAAGCGCAACACGCCAGGCCCTGGGTGTCCTTGCCCTGACTCCAGGATGTCTGGGCCCGTGCGTGCCCTCTTTTGGGAGTCAGTGACTCACTGTTTCGTTTCGTGCTCAGCTGCCAGTTTCTGTCTCCGGCTTCTGCCTCGGGCACCCCGTGAAGGCGGGGTACACAGCGACTCCCCGAGATGGCCACACCCAGCACGCCCAGGGCGCCCCAGTCTTCCTCAGTCATACTCACGACACCCAGAGTTTCTCTGTCACACCTCCCTCATCTTCACCGAGTATCACTCGATATCCTTACGCACCTCTGAAGGGGGGGCCGGGTTGGCTGGTCTCCCAGAGTTCCTGTGCCTCCATTCTATAGCAGGTGGCAGACTTGCTGTTCTATTATTATTATTATTGTTATTATTATTATTTTGAGACAGGGCCTCAGGCAGTCCAGGCTGGCCTTAAACATTCCCCCACTCTGTAATCCTCTAACTCAATCGTGGCTGCCACCACAAAAGAGACAGAAAGCGCAAGGGAACTTTGTTCTTCTCGTATCTACAACTCGGCCTTGGACGGCCTTGAACTTCTCATCTTCCAGCCTCCGGCAGGCGCATACCGGGATCACGGCCAGGGCCGTGCGCCACAGCGCCTGCTTTACCAGGGGCCCAGGGCAGCGCTCCCCCAACGGAGCCGCAGCCTCTGCCCGGTTGCGGGCACCGTTTGGGAGTGGCCAGGCTGTGCCACTTTCTCCTCTTCTGAGTCACCCTGCCCTCGCTGGGCCCAGCGAGGTTCTGGCAGCTCCGCCTTGCCCTGCCTAGCCCTCCAGGACCCAGCCCCACAGTGACGGGGGCTCGTGGAGGGAAGGTGGGCAGGGCTGTGCGGTGGGGCTGGGCCCTCAGCCTTCTGCCTGAGCTCCTGTGGCCAACCAGGCTTTCTGACCCCCTGCTGCCCCCGTCCTGGTTCCCAGGTGGTGTGCGCCAAGTGCTCTGACTACCGCGCTGAGCTGAAATACGACGGCAACAGGCCCAATCGAGTCTGCCTGGCCTGCTACACCTTCCTTACCGGAAGTATGCTCCCCGAGGGCAAGGAGGACAAGAGGCGGGGCATCCTGGAGGTGAGGGCTGGCAGCATCTCACTTAAACTCCGTCCTGGGTTCCGAGAAACAGGCCACCACGTCTCTCCTTCCCTCATCTTGCCGACCACAGACAGTCCAACCGTACCCAGAGCCAGAGTAGCTGTGGACTGTGGGCTAGCCTCCAGTCTCTCCCACTCTGCTCCAGGTCAGGCTCCTAGGGCCCACCCCACAGCTGCAAAGCCAAGGGAGGACTGTGCTGCTGGTGGTTTGTGACAGGTGAGGTACCCAAGCTTCCTCAGTCAGGCAGACCACAGGCCCTGTGCTCACCGCTAGGGGCCTCGGAGAAGCTCGAGGTCACCCAGCTCTCCCGGGTCTCCTCTGCCATCTGCAGACCACCTTGGAGGCCTCCCAGGACCACGCCCCCATCCCACGAGCACCCTCTGTGGGTAAACCGGCCATGTTCATCTCTTGAATCTCAAGGGCTATGTCAAAACCCAGACGCTAGCTACACTGTCTCCCCCACGAAGGCTAAAGTGACGTCCCATAGTCCCTTGGAAAAAAAGAGGGAGAGAGAAAAGCTGGCCTGCTTCCGCTGAGGCTCACTCCCATGAGCAGGTTGGCTCCTCCTCCTCCCATACTTCAGCTCCTCTCCTCCCTGACCCCCCTCCACACACACACACACACACACACACCCCTCATGCCTGCCGAGTGGCTCAGGATGCCGGGCCTGGCTCCTGCAGCTCTGCCTGCCGTTGAGCATCATGAACCAGGACCACACGGCGGGGTACCTCAGACCCGCACAGACCACCAACCTGTTGGTTCCATGCAAGGACTAAGGATAGTGACATATGACCCTAAACCCAGAATCTGAGGGTGCAGGAGTTCAAGGCCACCCCCTGCTACGTGGCGAGTTCTAGGCCAGCCTAGGCTACGGGAGCCTCCGTCTCAGAAAGGAAGAACGGCAGTGATGGTGAGGTCCCCTGGCTGGCGTCTGGCACCCTGTCACCCGACTGTTCCTTCTGCTTCCAGAAAGAGGCCTCGGCGACGCCTGATCAGAGCGTGATGTGCAGCTTCCTGCAGCTCACGGGGGACAAGTGGGGCAAGAGCGGCCCCCGGGGCTGGTGCGTGATCCCTCGGGATGAGCCTCTGGTGCTGTACGTCTATGCCGCCCCCCAGGTATGCCACGCCACCCCAGCCAGGCCTCCCCATTCTTGGAGGGTGGGGGAAACTGAGGCCCTCTGGGGACATGGCTTTCTCAAGTCATAGGTCAGCGAGTTTCAGAGCTGGGCTCTGGCCGCAGTTCTCAGCCTCCCAGGAAGGCCCACTCTTTCCTCCTCTTCCCCCTCCATCTTCCCACAACGCCCCTCTGTGGCGTGGGGGAGCATGCTTGTGGTGCAAGCAGGGATTTGTGGCTGAAGTGGGGGACAGTAGCCAGTGACGGCCTTCTCCTCCACCAGGACACGAAGGCTCACACCTCCATCCCCCTGCTGGGCTATCAGGTGACTCGGGGCCCCCAGGGGGACCCTCGGGCTTTCCAGCTGCAGCAGTCCAGCCAGCAGCTCACCTTCAAAGCCGAGTCCGAGGAGCTGCAGGCCCGCTGGGTGAGGGCTCTCAAGCGGGCGGCCAGCGGCTGGACCCCCGAGGGACCTGACGAGGAGGGCGTGTCTGACTGACAGCTGGCTGTTCCTCAAGCACCTTGCCCATGACAGCCTTCCCAGGCTGACCCTGCTGCTCTGTCACCTCGCCCCAAGCTGGGCCATGCCGGGCCCCCTGTCCTCTGTGTCCGGATGGTTTGTCCTCACTATGCATCCAGCAGACACGGGTCTCTTCCTTCAGGAAGACGCAGCCAAGTGTCCCGGCTGGCTGGGGGTTGGGGGGGAGGGTCCCGGGCCATGACATCTTCATCACTAAAGCCGGGAAGCGTGAGCAGTGTGATAATGTAATGGGTAGAGTGTTCACCTAGGACGTACGGAGCCCTGGGTTCAGCCCTCAGTGAACCTAAACTGGGCATGGTGAAGCTCGCCTATGGGCCCAGCAACTGGGCAGGTAGAGGAAGGAGGACCAAAAGTTCAAGGTTTCCCTCGGCTGCATAGTAGGTTACGGTCTAGCCTGGGATACTTGAGGCCCTGTGAGACATCCCAGTGACCAAGACTGTCGGCACCCTAGTGACTCTGCCTGAGCTATGAGTTAGTCACCCAGGAAGCTTTGGAAGTGGGGAGGTGAAAAACGAACACCAACTCACTTTGAAATTAAACAATGCCCGTGTCCACTAGCAAAGGCTTTTCATTTGCTTGAAGGGGCGGCAAGAGAATTTGGGGTGCCTCCACTGGAGGGCAGTGTGCGCTGGCCCGCATGGCTGGGGAGGAAAGATACTTGGCATTTGCCGAAGCCAGGGGGACCATGGTCACAGCAGTAACTTCCAGTGGGGCCACGTGTGTGTGTGTGTGTGTGTGTGTGTGTGTGTGTGTGTGTGTGTGTTCAAGCAGGTTCTAGGTCAGGCTGGTCTCACAGAGAAGCCCCTGCCTCTGCCCCCTGAGTGCTGGGCTTAAAGGCCGGCGCCACCACACCCAGGATGTGCTGCGTGTTTTATCTGGCCCATTTCAGCTGTGATGAGCTAAGGCCCCGGTTTTCCAGATGAGGACATCTTTTCAGAGAGGTTTCCTGATTTTCTCTGGGTCACACAGCCAGTGGGTAAAAGAGCCAGTGAAATAAATGAAGGCAGAGAAAGGAGGGAGGAAGATAGTGGGAGAGACTCTGGGATTAAACAGGCGCCTCTGTCTGGCCCCACCTCCTCCAGCATCCAAAAAAAAAAGTGGGGGTGGGGAGGATGGAGGTGGGGGGATGCTTGGAGCCAGCAAGATGGCTCAGCAGGTCAGGATAGACTTTCCTCAAACCAGCAGGGCGGGGTGGCACACTCCTTTAATCCTGGAGGCTGGCGGATCTCTGTGAGTTCGAGGCCAGCCTGGTCTACAGAGTGAGTTCTGGGACAGCCAGGGGTACACAGAGAAAACCTGTCAAAAAAAAAAAGTTCCTCAAACATTGAAAATAGAACTACCGTACGGCCCAGATGTGCCGCCCTGGCCACAGGCCAGGGCTCTAACTCGGCACTCCACCGAGGCACCTGCGTGCCCGCGTTCACTGCCGCGCCGTCTGCGTCACAGAGAGAAGAGCCTCCAGGTGTCCATCAACAGATGAATGGCAAAGAAAAGTGCGTTACATACGCACAGTGGAATTTTATGCAGAAGAGTGACGTCATGACATTTGCATGAAAATGGGTGGAAGTTACGGCATTAAGAAAAAATAAGAAAAGGCTCGGAAAGACAAGCACAGCCGTGTTCTCCCTCGTTCATGGGACCCTGACTTTAAATGTATGCGTATGTATTTTCGTAGGGGAACACAGGTCATGAAACTAGAAAGAACCGTAAGGGGAAGATTAGGGAGTGAGCACAGGAGGAGGTAGGAGGAGGAAGGAGCAGAGGGTGGGGAAATAACAAAATGGATGCAAGGACACTGCAGTGGGACACCTTTATGCTAGTGTTTAAGAACTGATTTGGGGGCTGGAGAGATGCCCCAGCAGTGAAGGGCATTTTCTGCTCTCGCAGAGGACCAGGGTTTGGATCCCAGGGCCCACGCAGGCAGTTCACAACTGCTAGGTGTCTGTAACTACAGCTTCAGAGAATCCAGAGCCCTCTTCTGGCGCGCGCGCGCGCGCGTGCACACACACACACACACACACACACACACACACACACGCACACACACGCACACGCACAATCTTAGCACTGGAGAGATGGCTCCGCAGTTGAGAGCACTGGCTCCTTTTTCAGAGGATCTGGGTTCAGTTCCCAGCATCCCAGATGCTGGGGAGGGGACCTTGATGGACATCTGCCAGAGCCTGGACAAAGCTTGCCTCTCCTGACATCCCCTCCAGGACATTATTCTCCAGCCCAGGGGCCAGACCCTGCCACTGTGGCGCTCAGGGCTCTGAGGACCTTCTGGTCCATTCTCCCTTTTCCTCTTGACGTGATCTCATGGTGTTGCCAGCACAGCATCTTTCCAGCCAGAGCCACACCCTCAGCTCCAAATCTCCCTGTGGACAGCAGTCTGAGCACCCACGTATTGGGGTGAGCCTTCTGTGCTCTGTGTAAAGGTTGTCTCTGTGTCATTCAAATGCCGCTTTCTGTAACAGCGAAGAGCAGTGTCCAGGCAATACCAAACTCTGGTATTGTTATTTCTATGAAGCACCACCTATCTCCATGCTTTGTAAACATCTTCTCCATCACCTTCTGATTGGTTTAATAAAGACCTGACCGGGCTACAGCAAAGCAGAAGAAGATAGGAGGGAATTTCAGGGAGAAATAGGAGTGCTGGGAAAGAATGAGGTGTGCGGTAGGAGAGGGGGGACAGGACTTGTCCACCAGATGCAGAGAAAGAAAGTAATGCTGGTGCTGAGGAGAGGTACTGAGCAGAAGGTAATGAGGCAGAAGGCAGGTTAGTATAAACGGGTTAATTTAAGTTATACACTCTTCCTTCCCTTCCTTCCTTCCTTCCTTCCTTCCTTCCTTCCTTCCTTCCTTCCT
>NW_026590405.1:4755548-4810877 GCF_907164565.1 Psammomys obesus | reverse complement strand
TTCTTTCTTTCTTTCTTTCTTTCTTTCTTTCTTTCTTTCTTTCTTTCAAGACAGGGTTTCTTTGTGTAGCCCTGGCTGTCCTAGACTCCCTCTGTAGACGAGGCTAGCCTCGAACTCATAGAGATACGCCTGCCTCTGCCTCCCAAGGGCTGGGATTACAGGGGTGTGCCACCGCGCCCGGGGCCAAACTTTCATATTAACAAAAAAGGTTTCCACGTCATTACTTGGGCAGCTAGTGAATCAGACTGTCCGGCCGTGATTGGCGTCCAACAGCGATACTCAGGGATACAGATGAACTGGGAGGGGCCCAGAAACATAGAATGATTTGTCTAAGACCACTCAATGACGGACGGTTTCCGACTCAACACTAGGGGGCAGCGTCTCCCAGGGTTAGTGTCCAGTCCCGGCCTCATCCCCCATTCCAGCCCTGGCACCTACTGCCGGTGTCCTCTTGGGCAAGACACATCTCTACACTGGGTCAGGTTACCTCAGACTGCTCCCACATCCCTGAGGCTGGGGGGGAGGGGAGGGGAGCCACTGAATGAATCTGTACTTAGCCTGACAGACTGTCAGCTTTTTATTTAAGGTTTTATTAATTTTTAGATGTGGGTGTGTGTGCACAGGGTGTGCGTGTTTGGAAAAGGCCAGACGAGGACTCTGGATCCCCGAGAACTCCGGTTATAGGTTGCTGTGAGCCAGGGTGGGTGCTGGGAACCAAGCCCAAGTCCTCCCTTTTCAGACATCGCATGTGCCCAGGCCGTTCTTGAAGGCAATGATCTTAAAGTAATGACCCTCCGGCCTCTCCCTGCCCCGTTCTAAGCAGTGCTGGAACCGGGGATCCTGTCTGTCAGGCAGCTAGCTGTCTGCCAACTGAGCCCAACCACCACATTCCCGGAATCATCCTGGCTCAAGCCACTGCTTCCCCCTTCAGCGTGGACTCCAGGGGGCGCTCTTGCTCACTCTTTCACGCTCCGCCACGCTGCTTTGCCACTCTAAGCCATGTCGCCTGTGGCTTAACCTTCTCTGGCCTTAACCCACCTGCCCCTTGATGGCCAGTCTCTGCACAAATCCTTTCCTTCTCCCCCTCCTCTTCCTTCTCCTCTTCCTCCTCCTCTTTCTTCCTTCTTTCTTCTTCCTCCTCTTCCTCCTCCTTTCCTTTTCTTTTTAGACAGGGACACACCATGTAGCCTGGAACTCCCTGTGTATATCAGGCTGGCTTTGAACTCAGAGATCCACCAGCCTCAGTCCCCCAGGTATCAGAGCTAATAAATACCATCCTGGTCACACAAGTCCTTCTAATTCTGAAACAGTGCTGTTGCGGTTTAAATGAGATGCCTCCCACAGGCCGGGCATTTGAATACTTGGTCCTCAGTTGGTGACACTGGGAAGGATTAGACGGTAGAGCCTTGCTGGAGGCAGTGTGTCCCTGGGCACGACCCTTGAGGTCTCAGAAGCCTCCTGCTTCGCCCAGTTCACACCCGCTCTTTTTTTTTTTTTTTGGTCAGAGGTCTGAGCTCTCATCTTCCTCCTTGCCCACCTGCTGACATGCTTCTTGGCTATGATGGTGACAGACTTTTAACCCTCTGAAACCGGGAGCCCAAACAAACCCTTCCTTCTATAAGATGCTTGATTGTGGCATTTTGTCTCAGCACTAGGAAGGGAACCAAGACAAGTCCGTAAGGAGCTGATTCTCGGCGGTGGCGGCGGTGGCATGGGGTTAGAGACCCGTTTTTCTGACGGACTGCCTTCTTGGCGGGCCACCAGGCCCTTTGTCATCTGCACCTCCCACCCCGTCACCTCTCAGAAGATAGCCTTCTCCAAGACCAAGACTCCCAGATGTACCTCAGGCCTTTCCACCTGCTGCTCCTTCAGCTCCGTCCCCTGGCTGACTCAGGCCTCTGCTTCAGTGGCCTTCCTCAGAGAGGCTCCCGACTGCCTTCCTAGCACCCTTCCCCCCCCCCCCCCCGCTGCCCTTTGACTTTGCTTCTGTCACTGTCACCTCGACGTTAGTCCTGTTTAGTCTGTTCCCCGATTTGTCTGACTAGTGTTTGTCTCTGAAACCATAAGTGCAGGTTTTCCGGAGGGCAAGGGTCCTCGGCTGCCCAGTACCAGGCATGAGGTCTGTCCTCACTGGAGACCAGGCGATGGCAGAATGACTGGTGTGGCCCTGTGACCATGGCCTTGTACTCACTCACTGCTGCTGTCACCCCACTGACGGCACGAGGTTTACATGTCCGTCGGCCTCCCCCCTCTCCCCCCCAGCGCCACTCTTTAATTCAGCACTGGTTCCCAGGGGTTAACAAAGAGCGAAGGGCTTGAAAATACTGTGTTCCGGCTGAGACGTGATACTGAATGTTCGCCTAGTGTGCTCGTGGGACCTTGCTTGCACGGGGACACCGAGCATGGTGGCACATGCCTTTAATCCCAGTACGACAGAGGTAGAGGCAGGGGCATCAGGAGCTGAGGAGTCAAACAATTGGCCAAAATAGCTAGTTTGGAGCCAACTGGACTATACACTAGAGCCTAACTCAAAACAGTAAGGGGATGGCTGTGGAGGCGGCTCTGTGGGAAAGGGTATTTGCTACCCTTTCAGAGGACTGGGGTTTGCTTTCCAGCACATATTGGGTAGCTCACAAGGGACCTGGGGCCCTCTTCTGATCTCCAGGGGCGTGTACTTCCATGGTATGCGTTCACAGGCATGCATGCAAGCACATACACACACACACACACACACACACACACACACACACGTAAACAAACGTGGCTAAAGACATCTTTAAAGCAACATGGGAAGAATGAGGGAAAGGGAGGAACGCAGGAGAAAGAAAACAGAAATCCCTGCGCTGCACTCACTTGGAGGTGCTGGCGCATGCCTTTACTCCCAGTCCTTGAGAGGCAGAGGCAGGTGGATCTCTGTGAGTTCCAGGCCAGCCTGGTTTACAGAGAGAGTCCCACGATGGCCAGGGCTACACCGAGAAACCCTGTCTCGAAGAGCAGAAAGGTAACAGAGGAAATCCTCGCAAGCTCTGGGCTGCTCCTGGGCTGCTACTGCGCCTTCTGGCCCACCGTGTGGCAGGCACCCTCGATCTGCTGCGTGTCCAGAGGTTAGGGGGTGAAACGATGTGTTTGAGGTCACAGAGAGACCGGGGAACCAGAACAAAGCCTCCTCCCCCAACTGCCCATGACCTCACCCTTTTGCCCTCACCTCTCACATGCTTGGCCCTCCCCTGGGGCAGCCTTTGTCCCTGACCCCCGTGGGTGTTGTTACACCATGGGAATTAGCAAACAAGAACATTGGCAAATCAGTCCCTCTGACCCCCAGCCCCCATCAAAGGGCGGATGGCAAACCATCACTGACACACACAGGAGTGAGGACAGGACCAGGACACGGAGGGGGCTCTCTTGGGAGACCCAGGAAATCGTCAGCCACGGCCTGAGCTTACCTGGGCCCCACTAAGCCCTTGGGTGGCCAAGACACCATGCCCTGTCCTCTCCTGCCCTCCTGTTTTCCACACACTCCTGGCTGGCTGCCAGCTGGATGCAGGCCTTGGCAGATGTGAAACTCTTGGAGGCTGAAGGCCAAGGTGGGATGAGAA
Source organism: Psammomys obesus (assembly GCF_907164565.1). Lineage (NCBI taxonomy): Eukaryota > Metazoa > Chordata > Mammalia > Rodentia > Muridae > Psammomys > Psammomys obesus. The sequence continues at coordinate 4,807,281 of NW_026590405.1, read as the reverse complement.
GATTCCACCTCTGCCCCTGACCCAACCCTGGCCTCTGCCGGTCACCCCATGTTTGTCGCCACAGCCTGGTTGGGAGCTGGGCAGGGCCTGCCGCAGCTTCTCCACCCTTGGGTCTCTGTTTCTGCGTTTATCATTACTTATTTTATGTGCATTGGTGTTTGATTGCATGTATGTCTGTGTGAGGGCGTCGGATCCCCCGGAACTGGAGTTACAGACACTTGTGAGCTGCCATGTGGGTGCTGGGAATTGAACCCTGGGTCTTCTGGAAGAGCAGTCAATGCTTTTAACTAACACTGAGCCACGTCTCCAGCCCCTGTTGGGTTTTTTTTTGTTAAGATTTTAGTTTTATTTCTTTGCGTGAATGTGTGTTCATTCGTGTGTGGATCCGTACATCCGTGCGCGCACGTGTGCGCCTGCCTGTAAGTCCTCTGTAAGTGCCAGGGGATGCCAGAATCAGGCCTCGGATGCTCTGGAGCTGTTCCAGAGCGCTGTGAGCTGCTCGAGGTGACTGTGAGGAACCAAGCTCTGGACCTCTGGAGAAGCGGCGAGCCTTCTTGGCCGATGAACGGTCTCTCGGGCCCGACGCCTGGGTCTTTTGAGCTTCCTGAGTTCACCCTGTGACGGCACTCCTGCAATCCCAGCGCTGGGGAGGCAGAGGCCAGTGGACTCCTGGGGCTCTCTGGTCAGCCTGCCCGGTGGAATCCAGATTAAATCAATGTGGATGGCTCCCGAGGAGCAATACCCTGGCTTGTCTTCTGGCTCTCACGGGCACATTGCACATACATGTTAATGCACCCACACACGTGCACAAAAACACACCCCCCGACATGCATACAAAAAAAGAGAGAATAGGGCTGGAGAGGTGGCTCAGAGGTTAAGGGCACTGGCTGCTCTTCCAGAGGTCCTGAGTTCAATTCCCAGCAACCACATGGTGGCTCACAACCATCTGTAATAAAATCTCATGACCTCTTCTGGTGTACAGGCACACATGCAGGCAGAATGTATAAATAAATCTTAAAAAAAAAAAGAGAGAGAGAATAAAATGAGGCCACGTGGTCTCCGCCAACATGCAATAATCTAAGAAGATTGCTTTTTATATATGTTGTAAATATATTATATGTTGTTTATATATTATATAATACATGTTTTTTTAATATTTTTAATGCACTTTATTCTCTGGTTGGCTCAGGACCATGATCCCAGCGCCTGGGAGGTGGAAGCCGAAGGCTTGGAAGCTCAGGGTTGATCTGGGCTACACAAGAGCCTGTCTCAAAAAGGCAAAGACAGACAAAACACTCTAGGCATGTATGAAATTCCCAAATAATCAATTATATATACAAGTGAGCTATACACCTATTTATAAATATATGTAGATGCACAGCATGCTGACCCACACTTTTAATCGCAACAATTAGGAGGCAGAAGAAGGTGGATCTCTGTGATTTCGAGGCCAACCTGCTCTACATATTGAGCTTCAGGCTAGCCAGAGCTGCACAGTGAGACCCCCATCTCAAAACAAACAAATAAATTTAAAAAGAGGAAGCAAGGGCTGGAGATATAGGTCAGGGGCAGCGAGCTTGCCTCACGTGTGCGAAGCCCAGAGTTTAGTTCTCAGCATTGAGGGATGAGGAAAAAGAGAAAGAAAGAACAAAAAAGAAAGACCCAAACCATACAAAAAGCGCATTGTGCTCTTTTCCTGGGAAATTGGTGCCAGCACACTGGTGCCACTGGGGCCTCCTCTTTGGGGAGGGCAGGTCAGCTTGCCAGAGGGAAGCCGAGGGCTGGGGCTCGGGCTGTGGGTTCCGGGAATCGGATTCGGGCCTGGGAGTTGGTGGGTTGAGCATGCAGGGTCCAAATCACATCCTCCAAGGCAGGCGTCAGCAAAGCCGGAGCCAGAGCCTGCCAGCAGGCTGGGCTGCCAAGCAGGGCAAGGAATGGGGCGAGGAGCCAGCCGGGAGACACCGGAGTTACTGCTGAGTGTGTGAGGTCGCAGCCAGGGCATGTGCGGGGCGTGCTGCGTCAGCGTGGGGCATGCTGTGCCAGCGTGGGGCGTGCTGCGTCAGCGTGGGCGTGCTGAGTCAGCATGGGGCAGATGTACCCCGCAGGCTTTGCACATGTCCTTAGGGAGACTTGTGACCGCAGGGGCTCCCAGGAGAGTGGCACCCCTGTGCCCTTTGCCATGTGACCCCGTTGCTGGAATCTCGCAGGGGGATGGTTTCATCCTCCCTTGGACTGGGCCCCTTGTCATTTGCTTTGACCAGTAAGAGGGGCCACAAGTGATGGCCCAAGCTTTTGCATTTTGCTCTTTTGAAACTCCGTCAGCCCTAAGGACCACTGAGCGCAGCTCCCGCGCATCGCCGTTTTAGGCCATCCGACCCTGCCAAGCACCCAGCAGCCTCGCAGACTCACTCACGTAACCAGCAGAGGAACTGTCCAGTCACCAGCTCCCGGAATTGCAAAGACCAGTCCGCTCCTGCTGTAAGTCACTAAGTTTAGCGGTGTTTGGTTACAAAGCAGCAGGTAACCGATACACGCTGCTACCCCAGGTACCCACTGCTCAGACCCACGAGGAAGCTCACGGGTATGACGTCTCTCATCACTCTAACAAAATACTGAGCTAGAAGAGGAGCACGCTGAGCTGGGGATGGTGGGAATCCCAACACTCAGGGAGGCAGAGGCAGGGGGAACTCTGTGAGTTCCAGGCCAGCCTGCTCTACAAAGTCTAGGGCAGCCAGGGCTACACAGAGAAACCCTGTCGGGGCTGGGAGGAAGACAAGCTGGTGGTTTACACCTTTAATCCCAGCACTCGGGAGGCAGAGGCAGGCAGATCTGCGAGTTCAAGGCTAACCTGGTCTACAGAGTGAGTTCCAGCACAGCCAGGGGCCTACACAGAGAAAAAGAAATCAAAACAAAATCTTTTAAACCCCTTCCCCAATAAGTTAAATGAAGTTAAAATATGTTAATGGTGCTTTCTCTTCAACCCAGAAATTCCACTCCTAGGAGTCTAAGCAAATTAATCTCGGAGAAGATTTGGACAAAGGCTGTCGCACAGCTTCATCCAACACCTGGTAAAAGGGGGCAGGGACAGAGAGCTACGTGGACTTGAGCCGGGTGTGTTGGTTCATGCCTGTAGCCCTAGCACTGAGGCAGGAGGCCCACCATATGATTGAGGTCAGCCTGTCTCAAAGAAAAGATGCTGGTTGTCATCAAACTGTCACACACCTGTAATCCCAGCACTGGAGAAGCAGGAGTTTTGGTGGTTCAAGGTCACCCTTGGCTACTTAGTGACTCAGAAGCCAGTCCTGGGGTTGTGGCAAGTGGGTAGGAAATAGGCGAGCTGGTCCTGCCTTGGCATTCAGCTCTGCCGCCGAGGCGCATGGCTCCACAGAAAGCCATATCATGTTCTTCAAAGCGAACGCAATTGAGGAGCGGGCCAGAGGTTGTGAAAGAGCCTGTAATCTTATCTTTGAAGTCGGTTGAATTCCATCCACAGAGATGGAGGTGAAGAGGGAGGCATTTGCAGATAAGACATCAGAAACCAAGGGAGGCTTCCTCTCCAGCCTCTCTCCATTTTTGGTTTCTTTTCTTTTAACAGTAAGCATGTTCTCTTTTGTTAAAAAGAAAATGCAAATACTAAAAATTTAAGCATTCATCAGCCAGCAAAATGGCTCATCAGGTAAACGCTCTTGTCGTCAAGCCTTTGAAAAAGAGAAGAAACTCCTGCGGGTAAATTGTTCGGACTCCTTCTGAGCTACCCTCTATAGGTCAGTCTGGGCTGGAGGAGACCCCGTGTTTAAATAAAATAATCTGGACACCAGATTTCTTAGAGGCGCTTTCATTTCCATCTTGAAGAAGACTGAATGTTCACTGTCCGAAACAAAGCAAAGAGGGAGGCCCTCCGTTGGTCACTGAGGTCTGTGATGACGGTGATTATGGGGGCTTGGGTCCCCAAGTCCCTGGGCAGTTTCCCCCAAAGTTTCAAGTGAGTGTCTGACTCAGCAGGCAAAAGCCTAAAAGGCCCACGCATTACCCTAGCCAGCCAGGCGTACCCAGGACCTAGCACTCATATCCTGAGTGGGACTGTACCTGTCCCTCGGGCCCCTGCCAGGTGCGCCAGGCCCTCTGGAGCGACTGTGTGGGATCTGCTTTTGGCCTGTGTGACACTCTCTCGGAGGGCCTTCCTGCCTCTCAGCTCAGAGACGCCTGGTCACCATCAGTCCTAGGAGGAAGGTTGGTCCCCAGATCCCCCAATAGCTGCCAGGGATGTGAAAAGTGCCCGAGCTCTCTTGCCTCCAAGGGCCCTGTATTCAAATGCTCCCCACCTTGCCCATCATTTGCATAGCCGTGCCGCCTCCTAATTGAGTAGCTAACATCGGATGGCCATTTAACAACTCCATTCTCACCAGCCCGAACACGGTCGGTCCGAGACTGGAATCGTGCTAGGGAAATTCTCAGGGCTTGCGAGAGAAAAACTCAGGTTCTTCAAACTCGCTTTCTTCAAAAGCAGAATTGCTCTCGGATCGCGCTTCTGTGCCCCTCCCAGGTGTAGCAGATGGAGCGAGTTCACTTCTGGTAATTCTGGGCAGCTGGCTGCTGTTTGTTTACACGCCTCTATGGCAAACCATTTCTGCGTGCGTGCGTGGGCAGGCCGCACGCACGCACGAGGGCACGTTGCCCGCCACCTGTGGCTTCGCCTTGTGATTGGACACTTAACTCACGTGACGCTCAACCCTCAGGGTATAAATTGTCTGTAGCTCTGCCCAAAGCTGGCTGCTGCCTGAGACTTGAGAGCGCCTCGTTGTGTTGTTTTGTTTTGTTTTTAGGGTCCACTCTCCCAGGTCCATACCGCCAACTAGAGCGGCAAAACACGTACCCGTGTACTTTTCTAATTCGGAACGATGACCCGTCCCTCCCTCGCGGAGGCTGTGGACGTCTGAAACCCCGTCCGTGGCCTGGGCCGTTGTGACCACAGATTCAGTTGTGGGGTGTCCTTTATGGTTCTAGGGAAGTCCCAGTATATCCTGGAGGGGGAACCCCACCAATGTATACAGGGATCAGTGTGGCAACGCCCCAATCGGTGGGGCCACAGGGGGGAGGGAGGGTAACTTCCAGCTGGCTTCCCACCGGGCCAGAGAAAACCCTCAGGTCTGAAGGATCTCTGTCCACAGCCCTAGACCCCTCCTGTTGTGGAGCTAAACCTCCTGAAGCCCGAAGGAGGAGAGGTGGCTTCTGAGCTCCCAAGCCAGGCCTGTGATTGCGAAGCGGGGCTAGAACCTGAGCTCCTGGAATGGCTCAGAGAAAGGTCTGGGAGCAGGAGCCTCCACCTAGAGCCTGAGGAAGCCCCGGGGGTCGGGGAGTGGGAGAATTCCTGTTCCTCGCAAAGGATTGCCTGCTTTAGAAACAAAACTGTGCATTACCTAGGCACGGGTTCCAAAAAGGCGAAGCACAATGCTGTGGCCTAAGATGTCCGCAGAGCTGTTTATCTGAAATTCAGGTTTAACCCCCCCCCCCACCGCCACAGCCGAGCGCCCTCTCACTGCTACACCAGCGTGAGTCACACAGCTGCTGTGACCTTCAGGCAAATGTTTTTGAAGGGAAACTGCGTCGTGGCTCGGGGAATCCCCGGCTGTCATCAAAACATATGTTGGCATAGCAGAAACCCCAAAATAATGTCCTCGTGGGATGAAAACAGAAAAAGTGACAAGTCTCAGTGCCTTGGGGGTGGGGGTGGGGACAGTCTCCAGGGCTTGGAGGCAGTCCACAGCTGGAGCGCTGGCTGCCTCTCCACAGCTGGCTTGCAAGCGCAGGGTGGCGGAGAGCGAGGCCTGTCACCTCCTCCCAAGGACGGGCTCCTGGCTGTGGAGGAGAGAATGACTGTTATCTGTCTTCACGGACACGCCGTGGGCACTGTGGGAGGGAAGCGGCTGGAAGCGCTTGGCACACGGTTGGCACACGGTTGGCACACGGTTGGCACCGGCAGTCCACGGTGGCCGGTGTGAGTTGTTGCCAGGTGAGATCTCACAAGATCCCGGGCCTCCGGGAGGGAGTGAGGCTCAGCTGCTGAATTGATTCCTCCCAGAAGGAAACCCCGGCTCAGGTCGGACCCTAGGCACGGAGTGAAAAGCAGGTGTGGCAGCCCGTGCCCCTGACTTGGCACTTAAAAAGGCCGAAGGCTGGGGGTCAGGGCTGCGGCGTCATCCTTGGCCTCGCCATAGTGAATCTGAGGCTAACGCAGTCTACCCGAGACCTTGTCTCAAAAGTTAATTAATAAGAACAGAGGTGGGAAGAGCAGATACCTCAGTTCTCCTGTCGTGGATGGCTCAAAGCCAGGCCCAGAATCTACAGGAAGTCACCTGTCTCGTCCTTGCTCTGATGAGATTTTTCTGTCCTCAGCAGACCCAAGAGGGACAGGCACTCTGATTTTGGCTTTGAGGGTCCAGCAGTGCCCCTGAGACAGGGCAGGACAAGTGTGTTGGAGGGACCCGGGAAGGGCCCCAGAGGATCTGGAAGGGCCCCAGGGAGCACGGCTCATTTCCTCTTGTGCCAGGGCCCGCCAACAGGCCCCAGCAGATGAGCTTTGGGTAGAGCCCAGCTGGGAAAACCCCTGAAGTCAAACTTCTCTTCCTTCAACACTCAAGTTTCTTAGAATGAAACTGAAAACCCTTAGGAGAAACTCTACCACTTCCCTTTCCCCAGAAGGAGGAAGTTGGACTCCCCTGACAGGAAAGTCTTAGTGGGGCTTCTGGGAATCCGACACCACTTCCCTGCTGAGGAAAACCGCAGGCTGGGGGTGGGGGCGGCCCGGGGGACCTCTGCAGACCTGTCACCTTGGAAGACGCCATGCTGCGGGGGTCCTTACCTGCCTGGGCTTCCAGTGCTCCGCTCTCTCATCCTGCACCCAGCAGCCCGGATCCTGTCAGCCTTTTAGTTCCCTACCCGTGTGGGCCACGCCACCGTTCCCCGTGAAAGCCCAGCCGTGTCGGGACTGGGCTTCCTAGCGGGGACGCAGAGCTGGATTTTAGTATCTCCCTACACCCCAGATGGTCATGGTGAGGATGGCCGAGGGGATGGAGAGAGGGCACTCGGGCACATAGGAACTCCACTGTGGCTGCCATTTGCTCTGCATTCTAGAGGCGACTCGGCCTTCTCTTTGGGGATCAGGGGGCCGCCCACTGCAGACTCATGCACAGAGAGCTTTGCTACAGCTGGGTTGGGGCAGGGAGAGGGCTTCAAACAATCATATCTAAGGCCAAAGGGGACCTGAGTCCTTAGCTTCAGAACAAGGGGGCGCCGTGACCCAGAATCTGGCCATCTGTGTTGGGGACAAAACCAGACTCTGCAGATAGTGCGTGGCAAGAGCCCTCACGGTGGCATCTGCCTGTCTTCCCAGCACTCCAGGGGTTTTGGGGATGGGGCTGAGGCAGGAGGATCAGGAAAGGAGTTTGTGGCCAGCGGGAAACCACGCTCTCTGGAGTTTGCTAGTGGGAGAACCCATCCCCCCCACCCCAGCAAATTGTCGTTTGACCACACTGGTCCTGTACCGAAAGAGCACACAGCTTGTTCACACACACACACAACACCGGAGCCGGCGACTGCACACTTCATATTCTTGGTGGGTGGAGGCGGGAAGATGAGTTCGAGTTCATCCTCAGCCACAGGGAGAGTTGGTCGTCCGTCTGTCTAGCAGGTTGGGCCATGTGAGACTGTGCATCAAAACAACAACAACAAAGCGCTGTTTACTAGCTGGATTTCCAGACTTGGCCCAAAGGAGGGATTGGTGGGTACATCCAGAAGCCTTGAGGTCACCTGACCAGCCCTTTGCCTGGAGTCTCAGGGGTGGAAGCCAGCGTGGGCCTGGCACGTCTCCACATTGGTAAGGAAACACACAGATAAGCGGAAGAATGCAGAGCAATGGGCTGCGAGCGCCACGTGCCCACAGGCGCAGACAGCCGCGGGTGGACGTGGACGCCGAATGCACCTGCCCTGTGGGTGTCTGGGGCCCTTTCCTCTCCTCCCCGACAGCCGCAGTGCCGTCTTCTGGCCAGCAGGTGGTGCTGCGCGCCTCCTCCGCCGGCTTGGTCCAGCCTTAAAGTCGCTCTTCGGCTGTCAGGAATGATGAAGAGGCCTGATCAGGCACCGCTCCCGGGGGGGATCTGGGATGCCAGGGGCTCCCGGGGAGGCATTCTGGTCTTCCTATCAAGCAGCCAGGGGCTCTGATGCTAGCCGAGCCCAAACTCCAAGTAAGCCACGTTAGTCTAAAGTGAGACCCGAAGGGACCTTTTTAAGACCTGGCCGCGCTGGGCACAGAGCTTAAAACCATGGCCTGAGTCCTGCGGCCACCGCTGCTTGGCTGTGTGTGCGCACAGCCTGGAGTAACTGCTCTGGAGTAATTTGCGTGTTTCTTAAGAGGGGCCGTGGGCCAGTGAGATGGCTCCGTGGGCGAAGCACCGGCAGCGAGGCCTGATGACCCGAGGTTCGGCCCGGGGTTCCTCTGCCCGACCGCTCCCATGATAAACATCATTATCATTCATTAAGAAAGGGGACCATGACCATCCCTACAGTGAGATCGCGTGCACCAGGCGGTAGCATCCTGCTGTGGGTCAGGGCTCTTGAATGTGCAGGTGGTCCCTAAGAAGGTGGGAGCAGCTGAAGGCTCGAGGGTCAGCAGTTCAGGGTCAGCCTGAGCTAGATGAGACCCAGAGTCCGAAAAAAGAGAGTCGGGAGAGCCCGCTCTGTGCTTAAAAACCCGTTCTGCTCTCACGGAGGACCCTGGTTTGGGTCCCAGGACCCACGTGGTGCCTAACAATAGCTTGTAACTCCAATCCCAGAGAGTTCTGACCTCCATTAGCTCCCGAGTGCTCCCACCGGCACTCTCTCTCTCGCATACACACATAAATAAATGCATATAAATAATTAATTTTTAAAAAAATTTTAAGCAAAAATAAAGAAAAGCGGGGGCCTGTCTGATTGGTTAGAATACATCTTATCAGTGCCACCTCCGCATTGCAGGTTGCCAGGACCCGGGGTGGAGTGTGCGTTGTGTTTCCATCCAGTTCCTGGGGGGCTCCCGGGTGTGCTGTGACTCCAGCGGACCCCGGAGACACTCACCGGAGGGGGTCCCAGAAAGCCTGACTTGCACCAGGCAAAACAGCAGCAGCCTCCAGTGAGGAAGGGATGGAGGCAAAGGAGACAGATGGGCTCACCCAGGGCTTTGGGGGTCCTTGGGGAGGAGACACCTCCCCCTCCACCAGGAGCCTGGGCGGAAGGAAATGGAGGAGGGTCGATCACTCTTTCCCGCCACATCTGTCAGCATGGCCGGCCCCGCCCCCTGCAGGCCCTGCCTGGAAGAGGTGGGCCCAGGCGCTGGCCCAGGCAGGACGCCCAGCCTCCTCGATCCTGGATCCACGTGGCTGCAGCCTTTCCCTGGAACGGGCGGGTGGGTCAGTTCCCCTCTCAGCCTGGCCCCCGCTGGGCCTCCGGTTCTGGGAATTCACGTTTCCTTTCTCTTTCCTTTCCCTTTTCAATATTAGACTTTAAACAGATAATCATAAAAATAGTGCAAAGCCGGCACAGGGCGCATCAGTGCAACCCAGAAAAATGAAGGAAGAAAGCGAGAGAGAGAGAGAGAGAGAGAGAGAGAGAGAGAGAGAGAGAGAGAGAAGGAAGGAAGGAAGGGAGAAAGGAAAGAGAGAGAGAGAGAGAGAGAAAGAAAGAAAGAAAGAAAGAAAGAAAGAAAGAAAGAAAAAAAAGGACAGTGACACTCAGCCCAGTCTCTAGTGGACAATCAGAGCCCATTTTGGGGCCAGGGCAGAAGCTCCATGGCAGAGAGCTTTCCAGTTAAGTGCTCAGGAGGCTGAACCCCTGCAAGGAGCAAAAGTTCCTGGGGTTTAGTGGAGACAAGAGTCCCCAGTACCTTGGCTGGCCTTGAACTTTCGACCCTCGGGCTGCCACCTTCCTAAATGCTGGGATCCTGGCATTCACCCCCGGGCTGGGCTCCTTTGGCACAAGGGCTGCAGCCGGGGCTTCATGCACGCTAGCCGGGCACTCTACCAGCTGACCTCCATGCCCAGACCCCTTTGCCGGGTTGTTCGTTTGCTTTCAAATTAAAAAAAAAAATTAGTTATATTTCTTTATGGAGGGGAGCATGTGTGCTAGTCAGGAAAACTCGCAGGAAGGAGATGGTGCTCTCATTCCAGTGTGTGAGTTGTGGGGGCCGAACAGCTTGGTGGCCAGTACTGTCATCTGAGGAGCCATCCTGCCAGCCCTTACAGGGTACTTTTGAGGTACTCGCTACCCTCGGGCTGCTCTGGAATTTGCTCTGTAACGTAGGTCAAGCTGCCCTCAAACTTGTGATCCTCCTGCCTCTGCCTCCCAAGTACAAGGGTCACGGGTGTGCGCTACCTGTCAGTAGGTAAAGTGAATTTTGCTTTTCCCTGGCTACGTAGCTGCCTGGCACAGGACACTGAATCTGCTCTCCACTGCAGAGGAAGCGTGGACATTAAACTACACAGGAAAACTAAAGTTAAGGCCCATGCTGAGACCCCAGCAAGGTAGGAAAAAGTGTCCGTCAGGGTTCACACCCCTTCCCGCTACAGACTTGCAGGCTCATTTATTTATTTATTTATTCATTTAGCTTCTCTAAATAACCTCAGGGAAAGGCCCTACAGCTTGCCTTAAGTGCTGCCTTGCCTTTCAGGGAACTTCCTAGAAAGGGACTCACTGGGTCAAAGGGTAGGAGAGTTAGAACGCTCCTGTGCGTTTAAGCAAACAGCTTCCTAAAGAGGTGGATGTACCACAGGGGAGTGAGGGCAGCCTGCCTGGCCCAAGTGGCGTCCAACCCTGCTGGAACCGACTCATGCCTGGGACATGTAGGAGGAGGCCTAAGGACGGGTCATCCAGTCCCCCAGCTCGGGAGAGCCGCTGTGCCCCAGCCAGGCGAGCGGAGGTTGCTCAGGGCTGTGTCCAGTCTGCATGCTACAAACTTCAGAACACACCCGGTAGTGGTCCCCCGCCCCACCTCCGAAGCCCCGCTCCTCCTCCTCCCCAATGCCCCACGAAGCCAGGAGATCCCTTCAAAGCCTGGAGAGGAAGCAGGCGTGGCGGTGAGTGCCTTCAGGCCCAGCCCTTTGAGCCCCAGGCTAGCCTGGGCCACATAGCAAGTGCCAGGCCAGCAACATAGTAAGACCTTGTCTCAAAACAACAACAACAAAAACTCAGATTGGCTCCCATTGATTCTCACCTCGAAGCCTTCTCCCGTCTCCTGCCACACTGGGTAAAATATTTCGCTGTCATCTTTAGGGTCTTCCCAGCTTCCCTCTGCTTCCTCACCCCCCCCCCCTCCGGGAACCCCTGACCTCATTCCAGCCTCAGGGCCTTTGCACACGTGTGGTCTCCTGCCTGGCCCAGTTCCCTCCCTGCTCTCGGATATCAGGGAACCACCACAGGATCTGTCTTGGAATGGGGCCTTCCTCACCACTCAGTCTCACACAGCACCTGTGGCTTGCACTCCCTTACACGATGTCGCGGTTCTGCAGGCCCCATTCATTGTCCCACTGTGTCCCCTGCCTTCCCGGTTATCTGCCCCCTGGAGTCTGCCATTGTCTGGTCCATGGTAGGCACATCGGCAAACAGATGGTCACCTGCGGCCTTTTTGAAGGTCCTGGGTCCAGCTCTCAGTTGCCTGGGCAGGATTGGCTTGTACACTTGGCCGCAGAACCTGCCACTTACAATACTGAAGCTGTGGGTGAGTCTCTTGACCTCTTGGAGCCTTGATTGTGTCATCCATAAAATGGGCATGACCATACCTGTGCCTCTGGCCATACCTGGCGACCAGGAGGAGCTGAGTGACAGATCTGGGTCAGCAAGGCACAGGCACCCAAAGAAACCAAAAGCTGTCAATTGTGGGGTGGATAGAATTCTGCACGCAGAAAGGGCTGGGCTACTCGAGTTCTGAAGCCTCAATCACCCCAATGAGATGAGGGAGGGCTGGTGTGCTGCCAAGTTCACTCTGGGGATGGGGCCTGGCCGGTCTCCTCCTCAGGGACCTGTCACTCAGGGCACATCTTTTCCGTAGGAGGGAGGAGGCCAGGCTACCCACTTACATTCCTCTCATGTGTGACCAGATCTCACCCAACAGGGCAGGAGGCTTCGTCCCACTCCACTGCTGGGGGCATGACTCCCTTTCCGAGTGAGATCGAGGGGCCTGGGCAGGTACCAACAGGTCAGGGGTGGCATAGTGGTGGGGGGTACCCCATTCTGCTCAGAAGGCTGAGTGGCCCAGCGGCCCACACCCTGTCCTGTGCTGAGCTTGGGTGGACTGAGTCTCCATCAGGCTGGGGCTGGGGCTCCAAGGGCCTGTCCGTCTTGCTCGAACCTCTTTCCTCTGCTGTCCTAGGGGCCAGCTGGAATAGCTGAGAAAACGGGCCTGGCCTGGGATGGGCCCAGGATGGATGGATCGAAACTCCTTTTAGAGAGGTCTCAGAGCCAAGGCTCGGCTAGGCAGAGAGCCAGCGGAGCGACTCAGGACTCAGGAACGGGTGAGGGTGAGGTCTGGCAGAAGGCGGATACCTCTTCCACCCCAGCCCAGGGTCCTGCTCATTTCTCACCGAAGAGCTTCCTGGGGACAGGCAGTAACCTGCCGGCTCCCTGTGTGGGAAGCAGCTTGGCGTGGCCCTACCCGGCTCATTAGGGGTGATTCACCCAGAACTCACCTGGCTGTCAGGAACCTGTCCCCCGTCGTGTCCCCCCCCCCACTGTAACCAGCTAAGCAGGCAAACCTCAATGGGCACAGAGTCCTTCTCTCTGCCCTCCCTCCGCCCTCGTGCCCAGGGCATGGCCCACCAGTCACCCAGATCGACAAGTGTTTACCCAGTACCTGCTGCATGTCAGGCGCTGAGCTTAGCGGTGGAGATGGCAGAGATACAGAAGGAACCAGGGAGAGGCCAGTCCTCCCCTCTCGGAAGGCACGTTCTCACAGGGAAAGTTAGCAAGTAAGAGAGTGTGATTCTAGTCCCCTCGGAGAAGACACTCACCACAGAGACCCAGGCCTGGCTGAACAGAAACAAAAATAAGTGTGCATAAGAAATGAGCGAGTCACATAATCCTGTTGTGGTTTTATTGAGACAGGGTCACTGTATGCGGTTGGCTGTCCTGTGTAGACCAGGCTGGCCTCCCCCTGGCTCTTCCTCCTGAATGCTGGGATTGAGGGCATTGTATCACCATGCCCAACCCATAATAAGCTCTTGAAGGTAGTGTTATAGTGAAAATGAAGCCAGGAGGACTAGGGGATGGGAGTTGTCATTCTAAAAATGTGTGTGTGTGTATGTGTGTGTGTGTGTGTGTGTGTTTGAACTTGTGAGTGTAGTACCCACAGAGGTCAGAAGAGGGTATCAGTTCCCTCGGAGCAAACATTCAGGGCAATTATGAGTCACATGACAAAGGTGGTAGGGTCTGGAGTGGGTTCTCCTCAAGAGCAGCAGGCCAGGAAGGATACTTTTCAAAATTTGCTTTTTTTTTTTTTTACACTTGTGTAAACCTGGAGTCTTGAGTTTGGGTCCCCAGAACCCACATTTTTAAAAGTGGAAAGAAGAGGCCAGACTGTCCTACAAAGTGAGTCCAGGACAGCCAGGGCTGTTTCCCTGTCTCGGAAAGCAGAGAGAGAGAGAGAGAGAGAGAGAGAGAGAGAGAGAGAAGATGGAAAGAAGTTGGATGTGGCGGTGGCGAAGGTGGTGGCTCACGCCCATAATGCCAGCACTCAGGAGGGCAGAGGCAGGTGGATCTCTGTGAGTTCAAGGCCAGCCTGGTCTACGCAGAGAAAAACCCTGTCTCATATAATGATAATATAAATAATTTAAAAAATTTAGATGTGAGAAAAATTTTACAGTTGGGCATGGTGGTACTCTGGAGGCAGAGACAGGCAGATCTCTGTGAATTCTAGGCCAGCCTGGTCTACACAGACCCGTTAAAGCTACATAGTGAATCCCTGTCTCATACAGGCACAAAAAAGAAGGACTAAAAATTGTTTTAAAATAAATACAAAAGCGAGGCATAGTGGTGCATCCTGTAATCTCAGCATTTGGGAGGCCAAGACAGGAAAATCATAAGTTTGAAGCCAGCCTGGGCTACATGGCAAGGTACATCTAAAAAATCCGACCGAATCAAATCAACAAAAACAAAGACTACAGGCAGAGAGCAACCTGAGCTGGCTTGTGAGGGTTGGTGACTATTCTTCATTGTTGGGGTGCTGTGGTCTGTTCTCTGAGGTAGTGGACAGGTGACAGGACCCCGTCAGAATAAGAGAGAACGGGCCAGGTCAGGTGGCTCTCGTCTATAAGCTCAGGGAGTTGGAGGGAGGAGGCTCAGAAATTCAAGGCCATCCTCAGACCTATATTGAGTTGGAGGCCAGCCTGGGCTAACTAGAGAAGAGCAAAGCTCAATAATACAAGACACAGCCTGGGCAGTGGAGGCGCACACCTTTAATCCCAGCATTTGTGAGGCAGAGGTAGGTGAATCTCTGTGAACTCAAGGCCAGCCTGGTCTGCAGATCGAGATCCAGGACAGCCAAGGCTACACAGAGAAACCCTATCTCAAAAAAAATAAAAATAAAGAATAAATATATAAATATATATATATATATATAAACAATGACAAAAAACCAAGTATAAGATATAAGACATGGATATAATTTGGAACTGAGGGAGAAGAAGAAGCTAATTTAATTTATGCACAGATGTGAAGATGAAGTTTGTTTTGGTTTTGTTTTGGTTTTTAGTAACTTCCCCCCAAATACCTAAAGCATGCTTGATGCGTTTTCTGAAAGATTCTGTAGAATTTTACCAAAGTCCCAAAGTACATTTTCAGAATCCCTGCTTCCTGATGAGGAGCAGAAGTCCTGCTCTGTGGCCAGCGAGGGTGTTCCCTGGGACCTTGCAAATCTCGAGTCACCGAGTCACCGCCACTCACTGCCTACCCTCAGAGCCTTGCCTCCTCCTCCCAGCCAGGAGGCAGACCCTGGTGCTGAGGGCCAGCCTCAAGCCCTCCAGGAAACTCCGGTTACCGGGTGCTCTGCAGGGGCTGTTCAGGGGGCAGGCCACGTTGGGAATGGCCCGTGAGACCTAGCCATCCTGTGTATGGCCCCTGCGTTGCCTTTCTGGCTCCTGCTCAGCGGTCCTAACACCTTCACCTTGCCTTATTTAAAGCCATGTCTTGGAGAGGTGGCTCAGAGGTTAAGAGCACTCGAGGTTCTTCCAGAGGTCCTGAGTTCAATTCCCAGCCACCACATGGTGGCTCCCAACCATCTATAGTGAGGTCTGGTGCCCTCTGCTAGTGTGCAGGCGTGCATGCATAATAAATAAATCTTCAAGGAAAAAGTTGTGTCTGGAAATAGAAGCAGTGACATCCTCACGTGACACTAGAGGATGGGCAGGAGGGTTCTGATGCTCCAGACCTGTCAGGATAGGTATGCCTGGAGACTTCCAAGGGAAGTAAGAGATTAATTGAGTTAATTGAGGTTAACTTCAGAGTACCATGGACCTCACAATGACACCCCCCCCCCAAAGCTGTGATGACCGAAGCCAGGCCCAGGGCCTTTTAGAGACCAGTGTCTCCATTTCTGAGCCCCAAGCCTTCAGCCGCTTGACCACACAAGTTCTCTGGGCTAGGGTAGGCACCAGGGCAGCTTCAAAGCCCGAACACAGGGTCTCTGTCTCTGAGACATTTTCATTGAGAAGGACAGATGGAGGTGGGGCTCTTTCCAAGCTTCAGAGCCACAGGAATCCAGGAAAAGAAAGACTTGAAGAGGGCCAGGAAGCAGCAGCCCTTGATGGTCCCGCAGCGCTTTGATCAGAACCGTCTTTCCCTATCATGTACCGATCATTACCTATGTATTCATCCTCTGTCTCTGTGTATCCATCTGTTATCCATCCATCCACCCATCCATCTATTCATCTGTCCACGGGGTCTCATGGAGCCTAGGCTAACCTTGAGTTCCCTATGCAACTGAGAATGGCCCTTCTGCCTCCCACTCCTGGGTGCTGGAGACAGAGCCCAGGGCCTGCAGCACCCGGTTTGGCAAGACACGAACTGAGTGACGTCCCGTTCTCTGCATTCTTAACTGTGTAGCTATGGTGATAACCACACTGACCTTTCCCACAGCTCCAGGTTGGAAACGCTTATTTAAATTTTAAAGATAAGGAAACTTGCCAGGTGTGGCGGCACACCCCTTTAATCCCAGCACTCTGCCGGGAAGCCGAGACAGTTGGCTCTCTGTGAGTTTGAAGTCAAACCTTGTCTACGTACCGAGTGAGTCCCATAATGGCCAAGGCTACAAAGGAAGCCCTCATCACCAGAAGTGCATGTAAACACAGTTAAAAAAACCCGTCCGTAAGTAATTTAACCAATTAAATGATATAAAATTGTTGCTTAAATGACATAAAATGATGATGGCGGTGGTGGTGGTGATGACGACGATGTTTGTTTTGAGGCAAGGTTTCTCTGCGTAGCCTTGGCTTTCCTGGGACTCTGTAGACCAGGCTGGCCTCAAATTCAGAGATCCACCTGCCTCTGCCTCCAAGGGTGCTGGGATTAAAGACGTGTGCCACCACACCCAACTATTATTTTTATTATTACTTTGGTGTTTTGTTTGAGATGGGGTCTCTCTACATAGCCCTGGCTGTCCTGGAATTCACTGTAGAGCAGGCTAGCCTTGCTTTGCTGAGTGCTGGGTAAATTAAGAGCGTGTGCCCCTGTGCCTGGCTGAAACCAACTTTTAAATGTTCGGTCCCCTCCCTCCTCCCACTGGAGTTTCCCCTGGTGACTGAGCCGGGCACACACAGATTTGTCTCTGATTCTCCCCACAAATTGCCGGCAGTGGGAGCCACTGACCTTTTTTGCCATCGGGGAGTCAACCACAGTGAAAGAAAAAAAAGCTGAGCCAGGGCTCTGCATCCTGGAGGAAAGAAAAAGCCTCACCGGCCTCATCCTCCTGGGGTTCCCGAGCCTGGCTGATTCAGGGACCCATGTCCACCTGGCCCAGCGAGACATCCCAAGGCCAAATAAACCAGGGTGGGTCCTGATCCAGACCTCAGGAGACGGAGCCTCCAAATGGAGGGTTAGTGCTGAGTGCCCAGACAAGCCAATGAGTGCCACCCCGTGCCATTGCCAGGCCCAGAAAATGGCTGGTCTGGTCAGAAAGGTCAGGCTGGGGTCCAGATAAGCAAAGAGGCCTGGTAGCTAGTGCTGATGAGGTTCAGGCTGGGGCACCAGGCTGCGATGAGCTATGAGAGCCCACTGTGTCTGTGGTCCTTGGGGGCCAGAGAGGAGGAGAGGACGGGGGCCAAACCCACCACCCACAGGCTCTCTGCCCTTCATTCCGCACCTGGAGACTCTGGCCCAGAGCCATGGATGGTTGTGGCCAGCAGTTTGCAGAAGGGGGCAGCAGGAGGGCCGCACAGCGGCCATCCACATCTGTTTGGCCCTTTCCTCACGACATTTCCCCTCCTAATCACAAAAGGATCTTGTATCCAAAATATAAAGAACTGAGAACTACCAAGATCCCCACATAGGCACAAAAGGACAGCACCCATTGTGCCTTCTCCTTCCAGCTCTGCTGGGGAGATGGCTTGGCGGTCGGTTAAGAGTACCGGCTGCTCTTCCAGAGGACCCTGGTTCAGTTCCCAGCAGCCACACGGCAGCTGACTCCAGTTGCGGCTGCCACAGGCACTACACAAACGGGGTGCGCAGGCATACGTTCAGGCAAAACACCCACACATAAAATAAATAAATCTAAAAAGCATTTAAGTAAATACTTAAAGACAAAAAAAAAAAAAAAAAAAAAAAAAAACAAAAACAAATGCTCACATGTCCCCCGCTGGTATGAAAACACATTCAGAGACACACAGATAACTGGCACCGTGGTTCTTGGTTTCATCCTGTTCTTTTAAAACAGAATCTCGTGTGGCCCGGGCTGCTCACTATGTAGCCAACGATGACCTTGAACTTCTAATCCTTGGCCTTCTCCCAAGTGCTAGGATACCAGACACAGGGCATATGCTGGGTTTCTGTGGTGTCGGGAATGGCGCCCTCAGGGGCTTTGGCACAGACACTTAAAGCCCTCTATCAATTGCGACATGCCTCAGATGCTCCTTGGTGGTGTGATTTAAAAGATTTAGTTTTAAATTATGTGTGTATGTGTGTTGGGGGGGGACAAGATGTCCGAGTGCATAGGGCGGCCCCTGGAGTTGGAGGTAGGAGACGCCCAACACGGGTGGGTGCTGGGAACTGAACCTGGGTCCTCTGCAAGAGCTGTAAGTGCTCCTAACCCCGAGGCCTCTCTCTAGGGACACAATCACATGATGTCATCCAGCCTGTCACAGAGGGCTACCCATTTCCGGTAAGCCCCCCCCACACACACACACACGTGAGCTGGCTCCGAGCTTGCCCAACTGTCCGGTGTTTTGAAAGCGGCAGAGCCATGGGCCTGTGGACTGTGCTAGCAATGCCAGCAGCCATGTGCATGTGGCGGGGGCTGGGGGTGGGTGGGGGGTGCATGGGACCATGCGGCAGCACGTGAGAGGCAGTGGGCGCTATGGGTAGGTGCCAGTACCTGGCCGCACTGATTGCCTTAGTCCTCCTTCTGGATGGAGGGACAGTGGGGCTCCTTCTGGGGGTGAGCGGCACCCGCCATGCCCGCAGGCGCTCCCTGTGCTGCTGGGTGTGTGAGCCCCGAGCTAGCCACCAAGCCCAACCAGGGTTTGGCCTGACACAGGGCATCTGTCTATGAGGCCTGCACTGGAGATCTTCTGTACTGGACGATGATTTCCCAAGCCAGCAGGACCCTGTGGGCGCTGGTTTTCCAGACGCTACTTTATTCAGGGGCGGGGAGGGGTTTCTTAAAGCTTATACCTCCATTCCAAGTCCCCAACCCCAGGTAGGGGGAAAAGAAGGTTGTAAGGGGAAGCGATATAGCCCTCTTTGCTACTTCCTGCTAGGTAGGGTCGTAAGATGGATGCTAATATCCATCATCAGGAAGCCCAGAAATCCATGTAATCAGCAAGCCAGCAAGCCAGCAAGCAGTCCTCCTCCTCCATCTCCTCTAAGCCGCTGCCTTCCTCCTCTGGGCTGTCATATTTATACCCCTCAAAATCCTCAGGGTTCAACTAATTCCAGCTGGCAGAGTCCACGCCCCTTGTGAGGCAATTAGCAGGTGGACAAACTGAAACCTCGGACTCGGGATTATAACAAAAACGTGTTTACATGCCGTAAATCAAAATGGCCACAACAGGACGCCATGCCCTAGGCCCTCCAACAACCACTAGGGATACCTGAACCTGGTGGACCTCGGTGAGCAGGAGGGGGCGGGGCTATGCTGGTCTGTGTCACCTGGGGTCCCTCCCTGGCTTCCTGCCTTTCCAGCTCAGCTCTCCTCAGTGGCCTCCCTCCTTGTTGGCACTAGCCAGAGTGGTCCGGGTCCCCCACAGACTGTGCGGCCCTCAGTGGTGTTCAGGGAAGACCCAGGGCCTCGAGGGGCTGAGGAGCAGAAGCTCAGGGTCAGGCTTGCTGACCCCACAGCAGGCTGCCTTCTTCACACCCGGGGGCCACCTCTGCCCCGGTGTCTTGCCTGTGCTGTGGGATTTCCACTGGTCTCTCCCCAAGAGAGGGAGAACTGACCTTTGAATTCACCCCTGGGTCTCAGCTTGATTTTCTTCTGTGTGTTTGTGTTTTTTTGTTTTGTTTTGTTTTAGAGTCTCTTGCAGCCTGGGCTGGCCTCGAACTCACTACATTCCTGAGAATGACTTTAAACTTATTGAATATTGTTTTATTTTTATTTTGAGCCGGGGGTGGAGGGGGGTTGTCATTTTGTGGCCCTGACTGGCCTGGAACTCAATGTGCAGACCGGGCTGGCTTTGAACTCACAGAGATCTGCTGCCTCTACCTTCCAAGCCCATGTACTAAAAGCACTGACCACTGTGTCCAACCACACAGCTTCCTCTGACACTTCAGCAAGGTAAAGGATGTCAAATGGCCTTGCCCGGAGAGCCCGGCATGGGGGAGGGAGGGTTCTGCAGCTCTGCCCTCTCTCCAGCCTTGGCCTTTCTGGACGCACGAACTGGCCTATGTGCACAGCTGGGCTTGACCGCAGGACGCCTTCCCAGAAGGACTCTCTGCCGAGAGAATGTCCCCAGGGGACAGCCGGTCCTGTAGCGCTGTCAGTGGACAGCGGCAGCCTGGGAAGTGGCTCCCTGGGAAGTTCTGCTGTGACCAGGAATGGACAGGACGTACTGCCTCTCTGGGGAGCCGGGGAAGTGGGGAGGGCTGCCAGCCCTGCTCCCATCTTTGGCCCTGCCTGGGCTGAGGGGACCTGATGAGAAACCAGTGGCCTTGCTGCCTCGGGGGAGGCGATTGTGTCCTCTCAAAGAACAGAGTAGTGACTCACAGCTCACCCCACGGCTTGTCACCAACATCCCCCGAGACACCTAAACTCCCTCGGCCTCGATTCTATATTAATTCGACCGTGCTCCGTGGTTCCATAATTAATTAGGTTTCCTAGGTACCTCAAGGCTGGAAGAGGGTGTCCCAACCTGTGGGCAGAAATATTACTAACTCCATGAGAACGCCCACATTTACTAGGAATAGAAAAATCAGCCGCCTCCTCTTCAGAAACAAGTTGGTATTGGCTGCTTTGTAAAAGGTGCGGGGCGGCCAAACAGCCTTGATTTGAATAATGCTAAAATGTCAAGGGCTGGACAAGTCACCAAGTGGGAGAGTGCTTCCGTGGCACCTATGAGGCCTTACGTGTAGAGTCTCAGAACTGCAAAAGAAGACGTAATTAAAAAAAAAAAAGTTAAACTTTTTGGCACACGAGTGTAATTCTTCAGAGAGCAAGACAAGCAAGCTGGGCGTAGATGTTGCCCTGCCAGCAACACGCTTTGGGGGTGTGCGTGAGACAGGTGTTGGTGCCTCATGCCTGGCCTTGAACTGTCAGCAGGAGGATCACAAGTTCAAGGCCGCTCTGGCTTATTTATTGAACTGTGTGGAAGCCTGGGCTGCAGCCACATGAAACCGTGTCTCAACAAAACCAAGCAGGGGCTGGAGAAAGAGCTCCTTTAGTAAGGTGTTTGCCGTGGAGGGAGGAGAGCCAGAGTTGAATTCCCAGCACCGGGGTGAAAGGTCAGGTATGGAAGCGTACGCTTGTAATGCCAAAGTCAAAGGCAGGGGGATGGCTGCAGCACAGTGGCCAGCCGGTCACTTACTCGGGAGGGGGGGCCTCGGATCCACTGAGGCGGCGCTCTGCCCCAGCCAGTCACACTTACTGGACAGGCCTCAGATCCACTCAGACACTCTGCCTCCAAAAGCAAGGCGAAGAAAGGCATCTGTTGCGGAGCCTGATGAGCTAAATTCAATTCCTGGGAACCTCGTGTCAGAGAGAATTAAGTCCTCAAGTTGTCCTCTCTTCTCCATATGCATACTTCTGTGGCATGTTTGCAGGTGTGCAAACACACACACACACACACACACACACACACACACACACGATGAACAAATACATGTTAAAAAAATGTTAAGGCTAGATAGGCCACGGTAGTTTTAAAAATTAGAAGCTTTGTGGAACTCTTGTCTTTAATCCCAGCACTGAGGAGACAGAGGCAGATGAATCTCTGAGTTCGAGACCAGCCGGGTCCATGTAGCTTATTCGAAGTCAGCTAGTGAGACCCTGTCTACACACACACACACACACACACACACTGAATAAATGAAAATTTAAAAATAGATTGTATTTCGCCCAGAATAGGCCTAGGCTCCAATGGTGACAAGAGCCTCATTCAGTCCCTTGGACCTGAGCTGGCCAACTGGGGTGGCCAGTAGCCAAAGGCCGGAGTGACTCCAAACCTGAGTCCTGCAGTCGTAAAAACGAAATTTTTCAACGCTATATCATTTTGGAAAACCGTTTTTCTGCTTAGCTGTCTGGGGGGGGGTGGAGGGTGGGGTAGGGGCCTTGTATGAGCTCAAGGCAAGAGGGCAAACTCTCAGGAATCAGCTCTCTCCTTCTGTCATGTGTGTTCCTGGGATCAATCTTGGGTCAGCAGCCTTGGTAGCAAGCGCCATCACACACTGAGCCACCTGGCTGACCACGAATTTCATCTTAAATTCAGCAACTCAATTCAGCTGTCAAAAACATGTAAAGAGAGAGCTGGGAGGAGGCTCAGCAGTGAAAGGCATGAACTGCCCTTGCAGAGGACCAAAGAGTGCTCACAAGCCCCAGGGGGTCTGACGCCCTCTCCTGGCCTCTGAAGGCACGAGGGCATGTGCGGATACACACACACATACACCATTAAAATTATAAGATCCATCTTTTGAAAGTATGAAAGGCAGTTTGGAACACTTTGAATGCAGCCGTCTTCTGAGGGAGTTTTCCGCTGTGGATTTTAGGGAAGTCAGGAGAATGAGTTCTTCAGGAACAGCTGCTATCAAAACAGAGATGTGCTCACGCCTGCCCGTGAAACGGGCGGCTTTTATCTTCTGTTTTTGAGACAGGGTCTCACAATGTAGCCCTGGCTGGCTTGGGTCTCACTATGTCAACCAGGCTGGCCTCAAACTCACAAGAAATCTGTTTGTCTCTGCCTCCCGAGTGCTGGGATTAAAAGCACGTGTCACAATCCTTGGCCTCAAGGATTTAGTTTTAAAATTTGTTTCTACTTATCTTAAAATTCATCTTTTTCGGCTGGGCCTGGTGGCACATGCCTGTGATCCCAGCACTCTGGGAGACAGAGGCAGGTGGATATCTGTGAGTTTGAGGCCATCTGGGTCTACAAAGCGAGTCCAGGACAGCCAAGGGGCTACATAGAGAAACCCTGTCTTGAAAAAAAAAATTACCTTTTCCTTTTCGAAGCGTTGGGGATCAGACCTATAAGTGAGCACTTTCCCACCCTGAACCTTCAAGGTTTGGAAATGTTCTATTTTGTTTAATTTACAAAGATGTGTATGTGAGTATGTTTACACGCATAGCATAGGAATCTTGCAGATGGCCCCAGAGTCCAGTCATGGAGACCAGACTGGCCTCAGACTCCCCATGTACTTGAAACTGACCCTGAACTCCTGATCTTTCTGCCTCCATATCCCATTGTATATATCTATATATGTAATGTATATATCTGTATGTATGTATGTATGTATACATATACTATACATAAGGTATAATTTTCCTAATTTCTTAATGTGGATTGTTAGCAAGCATTAAGTCACATATGCATTGGGGGAAATGGTGACAGGGAAAAGGTCTGGTTGGGCTCATGGTTCTGTGCCAATGTTAGTTTCTTAGCTTTGGCAAAGGCTCCTTAGTTATGCAACTCACTAATCTTTGAAGAAACAGGCAAAGGGTTTAGAGGGAATCTCTGAAACTTTTCTATAAATCAAGACAGTAACCAAGAACTAATAGTTCAATGTTTAGAATCCCAACCCTTGGGAGGCTGAGGCAGAGGGATTGTCACCTTTTCAGGGCTAGCCTAGGCTACCTGGTGAGTTTCAAGCCAACCCAATCTATAGTATAAGACACTGTCTCAAGAAAAAAAAATAATTGAGCAGAGGCAGGTGGCTCTCTGTGAGTTTAAGGCCAGCCTGGTCTACAAAGTGAGTTCAGGACAGCCAAGTTTACCCTGTCTCAAAAAACAAAACAAAAAGATAAGAAAAAGAAAAAATAACTGAGTTTGATGTGGTGCGTGCCTTTAGTTCCAGCACTCAGGAGACAGAGACAGAGGGATCTGAGTCTGAAGCCAGTTTGGTTTAAATAGCAAGTTCCAGGACAACCAGGGCTACACAATAAGACCCTGTCTCAAAAAAAAAAAAAAGCCCAGAATTATTCCCAAAAGTGTAAAACAACAAAGTGTAAAACAACAATGCCTCCTGTTACATAGTAATTACATTTTATCTCTGTTATGTTTTAATGTTTTTTTTTAAGATTTGTTTATTTATTTTATGTGTATGAGTGCTCTATCTGCATGTACACCTGCACACCAGAAGAGGGCATCAGAGTGCATTATAGATGGTTGTGAGCCACCATGTGGTTGTGTGGGAATTGAACTCAGGACCTCTGAAGGAACAGCCAGTGCTCTTAACGGCTTAGCCATCTCTCCAGCCCAATGTCTTCTTATTTTTGAGAAAGTCTTATGTATCTCAGACTGTCCATGGCCTCCCTATATAGCCTAGGATGACCTTGAACTTGTTGTTTTGTTTTTTGAGAGAGGGTTTCTCTGTGTAGCCTTGGCTGCCCTGGACTCCCTTTGTAGACCAGGCTGACCTCGAACTCACAGGCTACACCTGCCTCTGCCTCCCTGAATACTAAGATTACAGACCTAAGCCACCAAGCCGTCCGGCAGGCTTGTTTTTGCTTTTTTTTTTTTTTGACCTTGAACTTCTGATGGCTCTGCCTCCATCAGGAGGTGTTGGACCCTCTGGGATTACGGTTCCAGAGGGAGGTCCACCATCACGTGGTAGCTGGGAACAGAACCCAGGTCCTCTGGAAGATCAGCCACCTCTACACAGAAGTTCAAATAGTGTCATAAGAAACTCCACCCTAAAATTAGCTGTGCTGGCACATGCCTGTAATCCCGGCATGGGGCCGGGGGTTGTTAAGGAACTCAAGGGTAGCCTGGGCTACATATGAGTCCAAGAGCAGCCTGAGTTAGATGAGGGGGGCTGGGATTCTATCCCAGCGTGAGCGCCTTGAGCCCTCCCACTCTCCTCTCTGAGCGTTTACCCTAACGGCGACCCCCGCCCAGGAGACCCCGTGTCCTCTTTTTGGACAGCCACCTCTGCTCGCTGCAGTGGGCAGGGACGGGAGGGTGGGAGGAGGCGGGAGCCGGGGACCCTGGGCTGGAGGAGCCTCGCTGAGGACCACGGCTGCAGCCGCGGCGGGGAAGGGCTGGGCCGGCCTGTCGCGTGCTGGCCTTCCATGGGTGGTCGGCGGCTTTCATCTCCGGCCAATTCAGGGAGGACCTGAGGAGCAGCTGCCGCAGCCCGAAGGCGAGCGCGGGCAGACTGCTGACCCCGAGCCGCTCGGGCCCCGAAGCTGCCGCGTGAGCCAGCACGGGACCGGCAGGTGTCCCGGAGGAACCTTCCCACACACCCGTGCACCTTAAAGCCCAGCGGCCTGCAGCCTGGCCACGGCCGGCTGCCCCTGTGGGCACCGCGGCTGCCCCAGCCTCCGCGAGCAGCCGCGCCCCGCCCCGCCCCCTGCATCCCTCGCAGCCCGCAGGTGGGGCCGGGCCAGCCAGCAGCCGCTCGGCTCTGCCGCCCCGAGGGGCCCGGGCCAGGCTGGCCAGGGCCACGCCGGCCGCCGGCCACCCCGCGCCGCCCACACGTCGGCGGCCCTGTCCTGACGCGCACCTTCCCCTCCGCCGCCGCCCCGCGGCGCGCCCGGGCTCGCCGCAACCAGATGCGCCCACTTTGGTGCTGGCCGCCCCTAACGAGGCGCACATGTGCGCCTCGGCCCGGCCCGCTGCCGCCGCCGCCACGGAGAAGGGAGGCCCCGGGAGAGAGCCGGCTGCAGCTGGCCGCGCGGGGAGGGAGGGATGCTGGGGGAGGGAGGGATGCGCGGGGGAGGGAGGGGTGCTCGGGGGAGGGAGGGATGCTGGGGGAGGGAGGGATGCTGGGGGAGGGAGGGATGCTGGGGGAGGGAGGGATGCTCGAGGGAGGGAGGGATGCTGGGGGAAGGAGGGATGCTGGGGGAGGGATTCCTGAAGGGAGAGCTGGAGACGCTGCTGCCTAACTAAGGACCTGGCATCAGCTGAGCAGAGGCTCCTCCGGGCTCAGGAGTCCTCAGAGCCTGCAGCTGTCTCTCGGCCTCTCCTCACAGCCGGGTGTTGCAGCGGTAGTTTTCCTCTTCCCCCTAGTCGTGGATATCACGAACAGTGATAAAACACAATTTAAACTGGGCGTCGGTGGCCCATGCTTTTAATCCCAGCATTCTGGGAGGCAGAGGCATGCGGATCTCTGTGAGTTCGAGGCCAGCCTGGACTACAACTAAATGCAGTTGTTTGTGTCAATTTGATGCAAACCTAGACCTATCTAGGAAGGAAAGAATCTTCTCCTTCCCTGTTTTTCTCTTCTTCTGTGCATTGGTGTTTGCCTGCCTGCGTGTCTGTGTGAGGGTGTCAGAGCTCCGGAACTAGAGTTATAGACAGTTGTGCCAAGTGGGTGCTGGGAATTGAACCTGGGTCCTCAGTGCTCTTAGCCACCGAGCCATCTCTCCAGCCCTAGGAAGAGGGAATCTTCATTGAGAAAATGCCTCCATCAGATTAGCCCGTGGGGGATCTGTGGGGACATTTTCTTGATTAACGATTGATGGGAGAGGGCCCAGCACCTATGGGAGCTGCCACTCCTTTCTGATACTGCTCGTGCTAGGAAACCCTGGGGTTTGCTGCATTTCTGCTTGTTGGTGTTTTAGGTGTATTTATTTTACATGTATGAATGCTTTGCCTGCCTGTTTTTACACACACGCACCACATGCCCGCAGAGGTGAGGAAAGGGTATATAGGTGCCCTGGATCTTGGGTTATGTGAGCCACCATGTGGGTGCTGGGAATGGAAACTGGGACCTCTGCAAGAACCATCAGTGCCCTCAACTGCTGAGCTGTCCCTCCAGCTCCAAAGACCAGGACATTATGACTGAAAACAGAGAAAAGAGCCTAGCGGTGTGGAGGCCCAGACGCCTTGCTTTCGGAGTACGCTCCTCGCCTGTCAAGGAGAGGGAGGAAGGACCGGAGCAATGATGGTCTTCATCCCTGTCCGCAGGGCCCCTGGGCCCTGCCAGCTCCACCCTGCAGGGAGACTAGGCTTTCTCTGCGGCCTCTCTCCCCTCAGCCTCCACGTCCACAGCTCTTGTGTCTTCTGCTCCCCCATCTCCCTCCACCATGGACCGATGCTGTTGGAGCCCTCGACAAATAATCAGGTCCAGAGCAGAGGCCTGAGGTTAAGGACCCGCTTTTCCCGGAAGGGTGCTACCCGGCCAGATGAGTCTCCTTCCTCACCCACTTCTGTTCTGTCTTAAAAAAAGGCTCATGCAGTCCAGGCTTCCCTTGAACTCCTGTCCTCTCGACTCAGCCTCCTGAGTGTTGTGATTTCAGGCACAGCAAAGGAGTGGAGCTCCGTCCAGGACCCTGCTCAGGCCACGTGCCCATGGCCTTTGGCAGACTCCCATCATCGTAAGGAGCCATCCCCATGGCCGGGATACAGCACCAGCCCATGGATCTGAAGGGGGGCAAGGGGAAGTACTTATGTTTGCCTCCCATGGAGTCTTGACTGGGGCTAGTAGGCCCTTCTATCAGCCATCCTTCCTTCTCAATTTCAAAATCCTGGGAGGCTTTGAAAGCCACAGGCCAGATAAGGCACAGGCACACGTTATCACAGCATGCTTTGCTGCGGAAACTTTGACCTCAAGTGAACTCGGTTGGCAAGAAAATGGGCCCCGGACTGAGGTGAGGTTATTTACAGTCCCTGGCAGTGCCTCTCAGCACGTGAATCTCCAGTGCTGTCCCAGAACCTGCCTGGCCATTGACAGGACAATCACTATCGCCCGGTGCTCCCGAAAGGCGGACTGATCTTGGAGGCCTCCCCGACCCCCGGGAATTCCAGGTGAAGGACTATGGATCCGTGTTTGAGATTTCTCCTTCAAAACCTGATAAGCAGGCCAGTCACGATGGTTCCTGCCAAGGCAGGAGGATCAGAAGTTCAAAGCCAGCCAGGATTATGTAACAAGTTTGAGGCCAGCCTGGGCCACAAGAGTCCCTGCGTCATCCTTCCAAAGAAACAGAGGCCAGGAGTGGTGGGGCTCACCTTTAATCCTGTGCTCAGGAGGCAGAAACATGAAGGTCTCTATTAGTTCTGTGCCAGACTGGGCTGTTTCAGACCAGCCAGGGACTACAAAGTGAGACCCCTCTCTCTCTCTCTCTCTCTCTCTCTCTCACACACACACACCACACACACACACACACACACACACACACACACACACACGCACACACACACAATGTATGGGGAATGGCAGCCAGGCACTGTGGCACGTACTTGCAATCCTAATGCTTAGAAAGCCAAGGCAGGAAAATCTCAAGTTCAGGGCTAGCCATGGTTACCTGGTGAGTTTGAGGCCAACTGGGGCTCCGTGAAAGGGGGGGGGGAAGGGATGAGAAAGAAGGAAAGAAGAAAGGAAAACAGGAAAAAAGAAGAGAAGAAAAAGACAGCAAACCACGCATGCTAACACCCCAGGCAGCTGAGGCAATAATGTTTAAGTACAGGTACCCCACCACACAACAAAACTGTCTCAGAAAGGTGGGGCGGGAGGCTAGCTCACAACCATCTGTAACTCCTGGCACTGCGCACACGCGGCGTACACACGTGCGTCCAGGGGAAACAGCCACATACATGAAAAACAAAGGTTAAAAGCTTTTGTTTTTTAACATAGGAGCCAGACCTGTGCTGTGCACACAGCTATAATTCCCAGAAATGAGTTTAAACACCAAATCAGATGGAGAGAGCACATCCCGAAGTCTGTCTCGCCCTCAGAGAGAACCGACATCCGAAGCAGATCTTTGCTGTTTGTTACTTATTTTTTGAGACGGGGGGGGGGGGTGTCTCATATGTTCCAGGCAGGCCTCCCTGGCGACGCAGCCGAAACTACCCTCCCGCCTCAAGAATATTGGGATTACAGATGTGAGCCAACTCACGTAATTCTAACCGCTGACTTGAAAGTATCCTACAAGGAACTCTGGGGCTCAGGCTTGCTCAGTGAGCCTTGGACCAACCAGCACAGCCAGCACGCTCTCTCTGCCCCGAGCCCCCATGGTACCTGGGTTCCCAGTGGGTACTGACCGTCTGCAGCGCCTGGCTCACAGCACACCAGCCTATGGCGTGCAGCGCTCTGGGCCTGGCACCCACCCACGATGCTGCCAGTCGGCACTTGTACCCAGACAATAATATCCTGTAATTGCAGCTAGGATTTGGAATTTGTATCCGAGAACAGAAGGCACGAGAGAGTCTCTGATTAAGCAGGTCAGATAACGACATATTGCTAAGAGGACAGAGGGAATCACTCTTCCCCGGGCTGCCTCCTTACTCAACAGCTCTGTGCTCCAACGATCACTGCTCCAACCCCTCCTTCCCACCTCTGTCCTATCTGGGCCCGGAGCTGGCACACTGGAGACTTCACTTAGAGCCAGCACCTCTCCTGACCTGATTCTGCCCACGCCTGGCCTCCTGCTGTGTCCACGAGGAGGGCACTGGCCTACCAGGCGGCCTTGCTGTCCTCTGCTGCCCCAGCCCCTGTAAAGAACACTCAGAATATAAACAACCAAATCCACGCTGCCCGCTAGAGGCTGCTGAGCCAATAGAAATATTGGCTTGCCTGGTGTAACGTGCCAGTCACGTGCCAGTCACCAGCCAGCGCAGGGACGCGTCTAGTCCTGGGTGGCTGCTGCCATCAAGAACTAAGCTTTAAGCTATCCCAGAGCTTGGGAGACAGAGGCAGGTGTGTCTCTGGGTTCAAGGCCAGAGGCAGGTGTACCTCTGGGTCCAAGGTCAGCCTGGTCTACATTACGAGTTACAAAAAAAATAAACAACAAAAACCAAACTTTAACATAAATGTGTTTTCACTTTTCTTCTATTTTCCCTGGATTTATTTTATTGCTTTAGTGATTTACTTTTTTCTCTCCTCCTCCTCTTTCTTGGTTTCTCAGTGTAGCCCTGGCAGTCCTGGAACTCACTCTGTAGACCAGGACAACCTGTGGGAGTCACTTCTCTCCTTTTGGCACGTTTGTCCCAAGAATTAAATACAGGCTGTCGGACTCGATGGCAGACACTGAGCCTTCCTGCCGGCCTTGAGAGGGGCACTGCTCAAATTACTTTGATTTTCTTTAGTTATATTACGAAGTAGTGGCTTTTCTTCTTATGTATCATTATACTTCCTTTTTATTTATCTCCTCCCCCCAACTCCCTCCCTCATTCCCACGTTCTTTAGTACCCATCTTCTTCTACCCATAGGTTTTTGTTGTTGTTGTTGAAAGGTGGCCTCGTTTGTAGCTTTTGGCTGGCCGGCTTTGAACTCACAGAAATCAGTTTGTTTCTGCCTCGAAAGTACCAGGACTAAAGGCTTATGCCTTCATATCTGGGGGGGGGGGGGGGGTATATATATATATATATATATATATGTGCGTGTGCGTGTGTGTGTTTAATTGAAACACCTGTGACTAGTGGCTACCACAGAGGGAGGGAGGAGGAAGGCGCCTGTTTCTCTAAGCAGCTCCAGGGCCAGTCTCTTGGAAGGCCTCCAGCCTGCTGAACGTGGAGCTCTCTCCACAGGACCAAGAACGGCCTTGTCCTCAAAGCGCCTGGGACATGGGCTGAGCCCTCTAGTGTGTCAGACCGCTGCAAATGGGACCTCTGACCTAGGGAGTCACCTGGAGGCCCACCCCAGCACGCAGTAGTTCAGAAACCAGCGCTGTCGGAAAGTCGCAGCACGGGTCTTTTCTAGAACCTGCTGGAATTTCAGGCATGTAGCCCATGGCTGGCTCATTCATTCTTTTATTAGATAGGGTCTCACTGTGTAGCCTTGGCTGTCCTGGAACTCACAGTGATCCACCTGCCTCTGCTGGGACTCAAGACATGAGCCATCATGCCTGACCTTAATTTTTTTTTTGTTTTATTTTGTTGCAAGGCAGGGTTTCTCTGTGTAGCCTTGGCTTTGTAGACCAGGCTGGCCTCCGCCTCCCTGAGTGCTAAGATCACAGGCGTGCACCACCATGCCCAGCTTTAATTTTTCTTTTTTTACATTTATTAATTGTGCGTCAATTAATTATTCCAATTATTAATATGTGTGGTCGTGGCTGACACAGTGGGTGTGTCGAGGTCAGGAGACAAGTTGCAGAAGTCAGTTCTCTTCTGCCGCTGTGCATGCAGGGAGTCAGGCCATCAGGTTCAGCAGCAGCTGTCCCTGTTCTTTCTAATTTAAATAAATTTAACCCATAACCTCAACACTTGGAAGGCAGACGCAGGAGGATTTCTGAGAGTTCCAGGCCCATGAAGTCTACTTAGTGAGACACTGTCAAAAGAAAGAAAGAGAGAGAAAGTGAAAAAGAGAGAGAGAGAAAAAGTAAATCTAACCACTGTGGGTTTACATCCATCCCTTCTGTAGGAAAACGGAAGAAAAAGAAAAGAAGAGAAAGAAAGAGAGAGAGAGAGAGAGAGAAAGACAGAAAGAAAGAAAGAAAGAAAGAAAGAAAGAAAGAAAGAAAGAAAGAAAGAAAGGAAGGAAGGAAGGAAGGAAGGAAGGAAGGAAGGAAGGAAGGAAGGAAGAAAGAAAGAAAGAAAGAAAGAAAGAAAGAAAGAAAGAAAGAAAGAAAGAAAGAAGGAAGGAAGGAAGGAAGGAAGGAAGGAAGGAAGGAAGGAAGGAAGGAAGAGCCAATAAATATTTAGCTTTGAACTCTGGGTTTTTTGTTTGTTTGGTTTGTTTTATTCCCATTACACATCAGTTCACAAGGTCATTTCTATATCCAATGTACATCTGAAGCCAAGGGGGCAAGACAACTAGGGGACAGTGTAGGAAAGAGGACAGTCCAGAGATGTTGGAGTCCTGGGAATAGGAAGAGCGGTTTCTTCTGCCCACCCCCGGCCCGCCCCTTCCAAGCGTTTCCGTTTTAGGACAAGATCTTGCTCTACAGAGAAGGGTGACCTAGAAGCCCTGGTCCTCCTGCCTCTACCTCTGTGGCGCTGGAATCATAGGTGTGTGCCGCCACGCTGCATTCTTTTGGTTCTGGGGATGGGACCCAGGGCTTCCGGTCTGCTAGGCAATCGCCCTCACACACCCTGCCTTCCCTGTGACTGTGTCACCTGCCCCTTCTGAGGACACGCCCACTAGGCACAGCCGACCTAAGCTCCAGGCGCACGGATTTAGTAGCCTAACTGGACGCTCCCCTGTGGCCCCGCCCCTCGGGATGCTGTTATTATTAACTAGGACAAAGGCTTGAGCCCAGTGACTCAACAAGGCTCTGAAATCCCAGTTTCTCAACCTGGACCCGGAGGCCCTGCCGTCGTGCCCAGCCTGCCCGGTGACACCTGCTAACAAGCTGAGCCTGCTCTCTAACCAGCGGCTCCACCAGTCCACCCAGCCTGAGCCCCGCCTTCCCGCTGCTGAGCTAGCTGCTTCTCCACCTTCTACATTCACGATAAAGGGCCCGGCGTCAATATCCCCGCTCTTGGTAAGCTGGGTGTGGGGATCAGGAGTTCAAGGACAGCCTGGGCTGCAAGAGACCCTTTCTAAAAGCAGTGAGCAGCTAATTAAGTGGAGATCACTGTAAAATAATCCTACCACGGGACAATGAAGATGGCTCCACAGGTAAAGGCTCTTGCTTCAGTCCATGACAGCCTGTCTTCAATCTCTGGAGCCCACAGGACGGAAGGAAAGGGTGTGCTCTGACCTCCACATGATTGCCTTAACTCGCACACTGCCGCACGCACGCACACACACACGAGCCCTCACGGAACATACACTCACACACCAAGAAATCCCTTTAGTCTCAGTGCTCAAGAGGCCTGAAACTGCTCCCACGACAACAACAAAAAGACAGGGTTTCTCTGTGTAGCCCTGGCCCTGCTGTCCTGGAACTCACTCTGCAGACCAGGCTGGCCTCGAACTCAGGAATCCCACCTGCCTCTGCCTCCTGAGTGCTAGGGCTAAAGGCTTGTACCACCACTGCCTGGCTGGTATAGGCTCTTGGGAGGCAGAGGCAGCCAGATCTCTGTGAGGTCAAGGCCACTCTGGCCTACATAGCTAGAACCTCCATCGAAGAAATAAAAATAAAATGGGGGTCAGGGGGTCCAGGCATGTGCTAGCATGCTGTTAATGTATGCTAGATAAGCCCTACCATCGAACTACCCCCGTCCCTCACTCGTACTTTGGAAGATGTCTGATGGAGATGGTTTACATTTGCAAGCTCACAGTCTGGGCTACTAGACTGGAGCTGGAGAGATGGCTTCTACAGACGTACAGTACATATAAATAAAGTAAGAATTTAATTTAATTTAATTTTTTTTTTAGCCAGGCGGTGGTGGAGCGTACATTTGATCCCAGCACTTGGGAGGCAGAGGCAGGGGGATCTCTGTGAGTTTGAGGCCAGCCTTGTCTACATAGTGAGGCCCTTCCTAAATAACAACAACAAAAACTTCCCACAACAAACATCCAAATGGCAGAATCTTTCCCGCCTAGATCCTCTCACATACTCTCCTCTTCCCAAGCTCAATTGTGCAAACAGTAGCCTGGACTCCGAGTGACAATGTCTGGAGCTCAGGCATCTCGAGCTGAAGTTTAGGGACGAACATCAGCAGATTGGAAGGAACTGCCCTGGCTGGCTGTGAGGAGATCAAGCAAGACTCGCCCCAGCCCTGGTGGACTCAGAGGCTCTGAGCCCTGCAGACAGGATCTGGACCACTAGTTATGGCTGCCTCCCTTGCCAGTTACTAAAGGGAGACCCCAGCAATAAGTGATAAAAGAGTGACACCCCAGAGGCCAGGGGACTGGTGGGGACCAGGCTGGGAAGCCATGACTGCATCGAACAGGAGGATGCAGGCTTCTCAGCCTCGGAACACTTCTGTTTGGATGCCCTGGACCACCCTGTCTCAGGCCTCCCCAGAAACCCAAGGAGCTGCACCAGACCTTAAGCAAACCAAGCCAGGCAGCATTTGGTGCAGCCTCTCTGCCTGGGGGAAAGTGCTTGGCTCTCTTCGGCCCAGGTGTGTCTGGACCTGCTTTGGCAGACAGCTGATGGCCTCCAGCCTAGATGCCCCACGCATATATACACACACGTGGCTTTTCCTGGTGAGACACTTTCTGTTTCCGAAAACAAAAACAAAAACAAAAACAACCCTGTTCTTGGCCGCCCAGAAAAATGAAGGTAGTGTGAGCTCTAGAGAAAAAGCAAGCGGGCAGGTTTTTCCTTTCAGGGCACACCAACCCCAACCCGTGGCTGGAGCTGGCCTAGGGTCACAGTGACCACCCCCGCCCCCACGGTCCCCACCCAAGCTTAAAACTGCAAGCATGCATGTGCATTCTTTCCCCATGAGAAACTCCAGCAGTTTAAAAGCACTCCCACCCATGGGAGTGGTAAGACATTAAGCAGTTATCAGTCATCTACACTTTAATGTGAATTAGCCTGATCAGTATACCTGGAATCGCCCTAGTCCTGAACTTTTTTTTTTTAACTATAAGAAATGAAACATGGGAGGTGAGTGATGGATTTAAGGTCAGACAGACAGACAGGGACTCCTGACTCCAGGGCAGGAAGAGCTGCTGGGGTAGACTGTCAACAGGTGACAGGGAGGGTAAAAGAGAATGTGGAGAGGGCAGCAGGGCAGTGTAAACTTCCCCTCCGTCTCTCCGAGCTCCAACGTGTTTGTTTCCCCCAGAGCAGGCACGAGGCTGGCCCAACAGCGACCGCTCGACCCCACCCCACAGCACAAAATGTGTTTGAAGTCTCCTGTTTTAATCTTTGAGTTCATTCAAACGCAACAGTCTGCTCCACGGGTCTGTGTTTACATCATCAAAACAAAACAAAACAAAAAACCAGTGAGATTGTTCCAGCGCCTGTCCCTTTTCCAGAGGTGTGAGTCTCTAATCCCAGTACTGCCGAGGTGAAGGCCGGAGAGCAGGAGTCCACGACCTGGCTGAACAATACTGTGAGTTCAAGGCCATGGTGGACCATCTGAGACCTTGCCTCAGAAACAATACAAGAGGTCCGGGGAGATGGCTGTGCCTGGACGGGGGTGGGAGGGCATGAGGAGGGCTGTCTGATTCCCCCGCTCAAGGGGTGGAAACTCAGGTTGCCAGAGCAGGCTGGCCAGTGAGATTAGCTACATCGGCAAGAGGCTTGACTGAGGTCCTGCCTCTGTGAATAAGATGGTAGATTGATTGAAGACGATTCTGGAGCTCCACTTCAAAGTTTGCCTTTCTGAGGATACTTGACTGACTGGAGAGAGACACTCAAATGTCCCTGGATAAACTACTCCTTGCCTCTCTGAATGTTATGGTGTCACCAGTCAATGCACGCCTTTAACCCTAGCACAAGTAGGCAGAGGCAGGAGGATCTCTGCAAGTTCAAGGTTAGCCTGGTCCACATAACTAGTTCCAGGTGAATCCAAGCTCCAAGCTGCACAGTAAGACCCTGTCTTAAAAAAAAAAAAAAAAAAAAAAAAGGTTTGGGGGGTAGGAGGGTGAGGGCTGCAGCCAACAGGATGGTGGGTTGCAGCCAAGATTGATGACGTCGTGAGTTGGACTCCCAGGAGCCTCATGACGAAGAACGGAATTTAGAAAGTTGTCCTCTTACTCTCCACCCCCTCTCTGACATACACACAGATAGAAAGAATCAAACAAACATGCATACATACATACATACATACAGAGATGATAGATAGATGATAAATACTTAGATGATAGACACAGAGATAGGTAGATAGATGATAGATACATAGATGACAGATAGATGATTGATAGACATAGATACATAGATGATAGAAAAATAGATGATAGATACATGATAATACACAGATAGATACATAGATATTAGATACATAGATAGATGACAGATACGTAGATGATAGATTGATAGATGATAGACACAGAGATGATAGATAATATATAGATAGATGATAGATATATAGATAGACACATAGGTGATAGATGACAGATAGATGATTGATAGACATAGATACACAGATAGACAAATAGATGATAGCTACATGATAGACAATAGATACATAGATGTTAGACACATAGATAGATGACAGATACGTAGATGATAGATAGATTGATAGGTACACAGATAGTTAGATGGAAACATAGATAAGCAGACAGACAGATAAGGGATTGGCGTGACAGACCATCAGTGAAGAGCACTGGCTGCTCTTTCTGGTGTTGAAGGTGCCTGCGTCTTTTCCCCATTGGCTCACATTCTTGTCCTGTTGGCTAGTCTGACAAGAAATGGAGGAAGGGGGAAGGGTGGGCCACTATTCCAAGTTATCAAATTTATGAAGCAGGAGGCCTTTGTGTAAAGAAAGGTTTTCATGGGTGGAAGAGTGAAAACACTGACATAATTTTTTTTTCATGACAGACTTTTTCTGTATGTAGCCCGGGCTGTTCTGGAACTCACTCTGTAGACCAGGCTGGCCTTGAACTCAGAGATCCATCTGCCTCTGCCTCCAAGTGCTGGGACTAAAGTCGTGTGCTGTCACTGCCCAGCTTCAAACCACTCCGGACAGAGGCAGGAAGTGGTTTGGTTTTTATTCTAACTCAGGTGCAGACATTGCCTCTTCCCTGTTGGCTAGGATCCAACCTCACAGTTTTATCAGATTGGCTAGTCTTGAAAAAAAAAAAAAAATGAACAGGAAACAAAGGAGGAAAGGGAAAGGAGTCACTCCTCCAGGCCATGAAATTCCTGAAATTCAACAGAAGCCTTTAAAGGTTTTACAGGATGAGGGGATTAAAACATTCACATAAAAGTCTTAAGAGGTGGGAGAAGATAAAATGATTTTAATTCCATGCCCCAATCACAAGTTCTATAGTAGTTGTTTTGTTTTTTGTTTGTTTGTTTTGTTTTGTTTTGTTTTTTTGACACAGGGTTTCTCTGTGTAGCCTTGGCTGTCCTGGACTCACTTTGTAGACCAGGCTGGCCTTGAACTCAGAGGTTCACCTGCCTCTGCCTCCCGAGTGCTGGGATTACAGGCATGCCCCACCACGCCTGCCTTAAATTTTGCAGTGTTTGATAGACTCAGCGGAAGTTTTAGATGTGCTGTGTGGATATATTTTTGTTGAGGTTCCAAGTGTGGCGTGCGGGAATGCTTTGTCCATCACTGAAGGCAGCCTCCTGAGAGGGTGATTCTTAGCGACAGAAAACTGCCTCATGCAGGGGGCGTGGTTTCTGCCAGCTGAAAAACATCCTGGTAAGGACTCTGAGAAGGTATAAATAGGGACAGAGAGAGAGAGAGGATGCTTCCCTCCTAGAGAAATAAGCTCCAGATAACTCTTCATTTCTGCTGATTCCTGCTGCTGGTGTGGTCATTGTCGCTGCTTTCGTTATTGCCTGATGGCTGGTTTGTTGGACTGCTGGATATCCTGATGAGGAAGAGTGGAATTGCCCCGAGGAATTCCCTCTAAAGAGGCTCCCATCCCCCATCCATAGTAACCTTCTTTCTCTTCCACCAAAGGTCAGAAGGGAGGTAGAGTGTTCAAGAACCCTAAATAAAGTAGGTTTTACAAAACCAAAGCCTACAGATGTCACTTCCCCAGAGGACCAGTTCAATCTCCAGCACTCACCTGTGACTCACAACTGTCACTCCAGTCCCAGGGGATCTGATGCCCCCTTCTGGCCTCTGAGGTCACTGCACACACATGGTGCACATTGACTCACACAGGCGAAACACCTGGGCAATAAGGTTAAAATGGAAAAAAATCAAGTGCAGGCCTATAAACCCCAACACTCAGGAGGCTGAGGTAGAAGGAGAGAAAGCTCAGGCTAGCCTGGGCTACAGCACTGAGTTCAGAACCAGCCTGGAAACAGCGAGCTGTAAATGGAGCTAAAGATACAGCTCAGCAGTTGAATGCTGGCTGAGCACATGATCCCAGCCTTCATCTCCAATAGCAGAAGAGAAGAAAACGGTGTGAGCTGTCTGGGCCCCGGGGCATCCTCCACCAGTCAGCAGGCTGTCCTAACGTGAAGCCCACACACCTCTTACCCAACAGTGTCTGGCCTGCAACTGTGGCCAACACCCCGGGGGCAAATGATGTCCAAACCTACTGCTATCTTACTTCTGCTGGCCCTGGGGCTACCCTGAGCATCTCTGAAGACCTGTCAACCTTTCACAAAGACCAGACACCCTGCCTCTCACTCCAGGCCTGCTGATCTCATGATCCGTCTCGAAGAAGCTCAGGTCGTAACAGTGAAATAATAACCAACCACCCATGCTCTGTCAGCAGGCTTGATCCGCACCTGGCCGGTCACGTACGTCAACCCAACCCCTTCATCCAGAAGGATGGCCTCCTGGAAAGTTAGGTCTGATGACCGCCACCGCCTGTCGCTCTAGCCTAACTCCAGGTCACACTGTTAACCTGGCAGATGGCAGAGACAGGGTTGGTACCTAGGCCTGAGCCGAGCCTTGCGTCCCTGTCAGGGTCCTGCCTCGCTCAGTCTGGCTGGCATATGCTGGCATGTCGGCCAACACTGACTAAGCAACTTCTGTCTATCTACGGGATCCCTGGGCAGGTTGCTTGGTGGCTTTCAGACTCCAGGAGGGAGGGGCAGGCTTGGGGGAAATGAAAGAAAACAGAAGAGGCCAGGCCTCACCCTTAGGAATTGACAACAACCTTGACATTCAGCTAACGTAAAGCTTCCCCCTTTACAAGCCCCTCCCCCATCGCCTCACCACATCTTCCCACTAACCCTACCAACTAGCATTCAGACATCTCTGCTCTGGGATTGGGGAAACCGGAGGTCTAGTCATAAGGGGATGTCCCCAAGATTATCCCCACTGCTGGGGGAGAGTTGTGACTTGACCCCGGGTCCCGTGACAGCCCCGGGCTGAAGGGAAATGACACACAGTCTTGACAGCCCCGGACTGAGGCTTCCAACCCACCTAGGACTCCTTTTTCTCTCCCTGGAGATTGGTGCTGTCTTGCAAACAAGAGCATTTATTTTTAGGATTCGGTCCGCTGGGGAGATTCTAGTGAGAAAAAAACCAGCGTGTTGCAGCGGGTGCCAGGGTCAGAGAGACCCAGGCGCTTCTTACAATAATTCGTCGTCGTCCTCAGGCAGGTGACTGCTGGCTGGGTCCAACGGGGGGCAGTCCACCTGCCTGACCAGGGCATGGGTGAAAAAGGAACATTTAAGTTCAACAGGGTGAGGAATGGAGAGGAACAGAGAGGCAAGGGCAGGGGACAGGCCTCGGGGAGCCCCAGCTGGAAAGTGGGTTAGCACCGCCTTCCACTGGAGGGGGGGTGATAAGTGGGCTTCAGGTCCTTATGGAAGTTCGTAGAGGCCAGCCTGGGCTATATGATGCATTCCAGTGAAAATGACAGAGAGAGAGCCTGTGCCAGCACGGGTGTCTGGGAGGGGCACACGCTTCCTCGGTGCTTTTGGGAAGAGACATGTTTTCAGAGTCTCTTTGGATTTTTTGAGACAGGGTTTCTCTGTGTAGCCCTGCTTGTCTTGGAACTCACATTCTAGACCAGGCTGGCCTCATACTGTCTGCCTCTGCCTCCTGAGTGCTGGTATTAAAGGCGTGTGCCCCTCTCCCCTCCCCCAACCCCCACCCCCGAGTTTGTGAGCCACCCAAAGTGAGCACTAGGAATTGAACTCTGGGCTTCTGTAACAGCCGTGTGTACTCTTAAAAACTGAGCCATCCCGCCACCCCTGTTTTTGTGTTTTAAAACAGGTCTCACGGAGCTCAGGCCGGCCTCCTCCAATTTGCTGTATGTCTTAGGCTAGCCTTGAACTTTCTTATTCTCCTGCCGTCACCTCCCAAGTACTGGAAATACAGGCTGGCCCTACCACACCTGGCTTATTATTAAGTCTTTTGGATTTCAGAAAGGCAGCGTAGTGCCAGACCACACAGCGTTTCCTGCCAGCCCCTCGGGGCATGGCACACCACGATCAAACACTGACATTTCTGTAGAGAAGTCTGGACGTTCACGTGAGGGAATAAGGCAGGCGCTTTGTCAGCTGTGTTCGGGACTCAGTGCTAAATATAGTTTTGTCTTCAGTACTTCTAGGCATTTGGAGTCACAGATAAGGAGTCGAGGACCTAAATAGATGCCAATGCCGGCAGGCCCGCTGCTCCGCCCTTCTGTCTCCTTCAACTCTGTGACGGTTTCTCTGCAAACTCATCACCCTCACTCACTGGAGGAGAAACCAAAGCTCAGAGACACCTCGGGACCTGGCCCCGGCCACTCAGCTGCTCAGAGGCAGGGTCCCTCTGAGCAGACCCCACAAAGTCAGTGCTTGTTTGTCTGTTTGTTTTTCAGTCAGGGTCTTGTGCACCCAAGACTGATCCAAAATTCCCTAAGTAGCGGAGGATGACCTTGAACTTGGGATGCTCTTGCTTCTGCCTCCCTAGCGCTGCTTTCACAGCGCACCCTGTTCCTGTCCACCTAGGGAGAGGTCCATTCAGTCCAGGTTGGGTTGGCTAGCTGTGTTTCAGTGCTAGGACGACCCACCACGGAACAAATAGATGTGTGTGGAAGGGCTAGGGAGTCCTGGACGGTTATCTGCAATTATCTTGAAATTAATGACAGGTATGAAGGCTCACACCTGTAATCCCAACCCTCGGGAGGCTGAAGCAGGAGGACTGCCAGGAGTAGGGTAACAGAGGAAAATTTCTATCTCTCAGCAAAACAACAAAGAGCCCGCAGAACGGCTCAGAGGGGGAAAATGGAGGCAGATCAGAAGTTGGGGACATATAGTGATTAGCTAGTCATATAGTTCAGGGCATAGTGACATATAGGTAGGATATAAACAGTGATTTTTGAAGCCAGCCTGACATCCATGAGGCCCTGTTTCAAAATAAATAACTAACTGGGCTTTTTCTTTTTCTTTTCTTTGCCTTTCTTTCTTTTCTTTTTCTTTTTGAGACAGGGTTTCTCTGTGTAACAGCCTTGGCTGTCCTGGACTCTGTAGACCAGGCTGGCCTCAAACTCACAGAGATCCACCTGCCTTTGCCGCTCTAAGTGCTGGGATCACAGGCATGTGCCACCATGCCCGGCTCCTGGATTTTTTCTTTAAAACGACTGGGGGCTGGTGAGATGGCTCAGCGTTTAGAGGGCTTACTGCACTTACAGAGGACTAGGGTTCAGTTCCCAGCACCTACATACCTACATGGTAATTCAAAACCACCTATAACTCTCTCTCCTGACCTCTGCAATACACACATATACACGCTTATGCCCCCCAAAAATAAATAAATAAATAAATAAATATAATTTCAAGGCCAGCCTGGTCTATAAAGCAAGTCCAGGACAGCCAAGGCTACACAGAGAAACCCTGTCTCAAAAGAACCAACAGACAAATAAACAAATACATATAGCAAAACAGCTTTTGCTGCCCAATCAAGCCTGTAGCCACCAGAGGCCTTGTGCCACTTACCCACATATCCACGAATCTCCTCCTGGTTCATCATCGGATGAATATATTATAAAAGGGCAGGGGACTGTGGCCTCATCCAGTTCTGGCCATAGCAATCCACTTGGTGCCAGGCACACCACAGGCCATCTGCCAGGAACAAAAGACTCTCCTTGGGAAATCTTGACATTTCACCGTGGGGAAACTCATCAGTGTGAGAATGAAGAACAGGGTTTCCACGCCCGAGAAAACAGCTCTATGGTTAAGAGCCCTCACTGCTCTTGCAGGGGCCCTAAATTCAGCTCCCAGGAGCCACAGCACCTTCATAACCTCCTGTAACTCCAGCTCCAGGAGATCCGATGCCCTCCCTCAGTGGGCACCTGGACTCCCCTGCACATACCCACACTGGGACCCACATATACCCATACACACAACTAAACATAAAAATAAACTTGATTCTCATCCATAAACAAAACTTCCCCACTTTTTCCTGGCTGTGAGAAATCCAGTTTGCCAAGGTTACTCGATCTGTGATTCTCAACCCTTCTGGGCAACAGATGACCGGACACAGCCCATGAGAAATAGCCTTAGAACCAGGCACTGGCACATGCCAGCCGAGGGACAGTCAGTGCCACGGAGGCCAGAGCTGAGAGAGGGCAGAGCAATAGAGGAGTCACAGTGCGCGTGTCATCCTTGCTCAAGGGAAAATGGGACTGTTGGGTAACTGTCAGAGCGGTGTCACAAGGCAGGATGAGCCAGGCACGCCTGACAGGCAGATGGCCGGCACAGGACTCAGAAGACAGGCTGGGCAGGGCCTTCCGACCGATGGTGCTAGAGTGCTACTGAGTGCAGGGTGCAGCCCAGTGTTGGGGAGCTGGCTTCCCAGCTGACCTCGCCACACCTCAAGCAACTCTGCACCTGCCTTCTGAGGTGTTGTTGTTGTTGTTTTGGTTTGGGTTTTTTCAAGACAGTTAACCTGTGTAGCCCTGGCTATCCTGGACTTGCTTTTGTAGACCAGGCTGGCCTAGAACTCACAGAGACCTGCCTGCTTCTGCCTCCCCGAGTACTGGGATCACAGGCGTGCACCACCGTGCCCGGCTCTGACGGGTTTGTTTGTTTTTTTTGTTGCTGTTTTTAACGTAATAGTATTATTTCAAGACAGGGTCTCAGGTAGCCCAGACTGGGCTCCTTCTGCAGTCAAAGCTGACCTTGAACTACGGCTCTTCCCATCTCAGCTTCTGGGGCTGTGATTACAAGTGTGCACCAATACAGTCAGCACAAACATTTGTTACTGTTAGTTCTCAACACTGAAAAAAAAAATGGGACAGGGGAGCTGCGGGCAAGGGCTCAGCTGGTGGAGAAAAAGGAGAAGAAACACACATTCTTGGGGCTGGAGCAATGGTTCAACAGTAAGAGCTTTGCAGAGGATCCAAATTCAGCCCCCATCACCCAGAGAGGGCTGCTCACAACGGCCTCTCACTGCAGCCCGAGGATCCTTTGAAGGCACCCGCACTCCTGTGCGCGCGGGCACACACACACAATTTAAGAAAAGAAATCCCAGCTGGGTGTGGTGGCTCATGCCTGTCATCCCAGCTCTCCTGAGGCAAAAGCTGACATGTCGCTGAGAGTTCGAGGCCAGCCTGATCTACCTCCTTCCCTGCAAACTGCCTCTTCTCTCCCAAACCGGGACGGCCTTCCTGCTGTTCTGGAGGCCCAAGCTCCGCGGAAATTCTTCTCCCAGAGTATCTTTCTGCTCAGTTGCTCTCTCCCAGATCAAAACCTCATATGTGTGTAGCTGACTAGGGAACCTAGGTCCCATGCCTACACCTTAACTGCAAGGGTTTCTGGGGAAGTGAATCTCTGCCCTTCGTTTTGGAGAAGTGTGATTTATAACTTCGGAAAACCCCACCCACGAACGCACGGAAAAGTTGATCAAAGGATGCTGGTGTCACCTGAACTGTGGCTTGGCTGTCCCCCTACAAGTACAGAATGACGTCATTAATTATTGCAACAGAGTCTCAGACGGGCCAGGGTGACCTCAAACTCGCGTTGTAGTTCGGGATGACCCTGAACTCTTGATCCGCCTACCTGCTTCTGCTGGAATCATAGGCCTGAACCTCCGCACCTGCCCTGGGGCGCCTGCCCTGGTTGTGTGGGGCTGTGGCGGCGGGTGGAGGGTGTAACCTGGGTATGGAGGAGCGCTGGCTATAGTTGCAGGACAGCAGAGTTTGGTTCCCAGCACCCACAGGAAATGCCTCACAAGCCAGGCGCGGCGGCACACGCCTGTAATCCCAGCACTCGGGAGGCAGAGGCAGGTGGTTTTCTGTGAGTTTGAGATCAGCCTGGTCTACAGAGTGAGTTAGTTCTAGGCCAACCGGGGCTGCAAGGGAAAGACCCTGTATCAAACCAAACCAAAC
This sequence comes from Psammomys obesus, assembly GCF_907164565.1. Lineage (NCBI taxonomy): Eukaryota > Metazoa > Chordata > Mammalia > Rodentia > Muridae > Psammomys > Psammomys obesus. Next base: position 4,763,727 of record NW_026590405.1, on the reverse strand, counting down.
AATAACAAAACCCAAACCCCCAAACCGTGGCGGCTGAAGAGGTGGCGTAGCCGTTAACAAGTCCTTGTATAGGACCCCAGCTCAATTCCCAGCAGCTCCCAACTGCCGATTACTCCAGCGCTCTGGGGATCTCACGTGTCTGGCCTCCGACAGGCCTGCATTCACGTATATACGTCCACCCCCGCCCCAGACGTACACACACACACACAAGGTTTTCAAAGACTGAAGTAGCTAGGCACTGAGTGTCGACCACGGGCCGGCCACCCCAGTCTTCCCAGCCCGTCCAACCCGGGTCAGATCTCCCCAGCGTCCTCCACGTTTCCCATCAGAGCCGAATTCCATTCTGCCGATCGTCTGACGGATGTCTGCGTCCTCTGGCCTCGTAGGGAGCCCGCACCGCGTCCTAGACCCAGCACACCAGGTCAGGGCCGGGCTGCAGGGCCGCGAGGGGCTGAGACCCATCACAAAGCCCGGCTGCAGCCGCCCGCCTCCCCGTCCCCAGAGAGCAGCAGCTGATGGGTTTCTGGAGCTCTCCAATCCCATTACTCCCCCTCCTCCCCGGCGGAGGCCGAGCCGCCACGCCCTTCCCGGAGGTGAAGACTGGTGGGAAGCGAGAGGGCGACGCGGCTGAGTTCGGCACATCGTGACCCAGCTCCTCCTGGCAGCAGGCTGGCTCACCATTACCCCGAGGCTGCTATGACAGCGCCCCGTTTCCAGGCGACTGTTCGGGGGGAATGGTCTGTTTTGGCAACCGGAGGGCCCCTGGGTAAGGGGGCCTCCGCAGGCCGCATCATTTGCATAGCAACCTCCTCCCTCCCACGAGCAACTGCGACCTGCGACCAGGCGCCCGCCCCTGTCCTCCGCCAGGCCCGCCCCGCGGCTTAGCTCCCCGCAGCCTTGCCGCGGCCCTTCCTCTGGGAGCAGCGGCTACACGCCCATCCAGGGCATTTCCGGAGAGACTTGGTACCCTGGAGACCAGGGGAAGTGATGCCTGGGGGGGGGGGGGGGGGGCGGGACAAAACACAAATGGGGGAGGGGTGATGAAATACAATCTTTCAAACCCGAGTCTGGTAGCATCCCTGTGCATTGCGGATAATGGCTCACTAACGTTTATTTAGGTAATCCGGTACCGTGGCCCTCTTAGATACTCAAAAAAATAAAAAAATTTAAAAATTTTTTAAAAACCTTTGGGGTCAGGTCATTGGTGTAGGATGTGTGAATTTGGAAACTGGTGGCTTGGGTAAAAATAATAATAATAATAATAATACCGATTTTAATAATAATAATATTAATTTGTTTGTTTGCTACAGTCTCGTGTAGGTCTTGCTGACTTGAAACTTGCTATGTAGACCAGGCTGGCCTTGAACTCAGAGAAACCCACCTAATTTTGCTTTCTAAGTGCTGGAATTAAAAGCCGGTGTCACTATGCCATCCAACGCTTGTTCATTTGTTTGTTTTTACTATTCAAAACGTTGTATTTTTTTTCTTGCAGAGCTTTTTTTTTTTATGTCTTCACAACATATATTTATTATACATAGTAAGTTCCATCATGACATTTTCATACATTGTAGGATATATTCTGATCACGGTCACACTCCCATTAAAAACAAAAACAAAAACATTTCCTACCTAGAAATACCTGCTGGTGGAGTTGAGGGGGAAAATATTATCAAACACTTGCAGGGGAGTTGGTCTATCTAATTAGAAGAAACTGAAAGAGAAAATAGATAGAATAGATAATAACCCTTGGAGCCCTTACTCCTTCCGGGAGCACACACGCCCAATTCCAACTGCAAGCACCGGAAGGAGCCCATGATGCCAAGTGAGATGCCAGGCTGGACCTTCAGCCCACAGGCACCGCCCAAGGACATTTGCCTTGACTGGAACCCAGGAGGGGGCTGGGCAGAGGCAGGTCACCCCAGCTGAGCGATCACATTTCCCTGGCAGCTGTCCAAGAGGCAGTTCCCAGCTGCACCTGTTTGTAGGAAGATTGCTTTTATCAGTATTGACACAGCAGCGGAGCCCTGGAACAGCATTGCAATAAATAAATGAGGGGTTGGGGGGGCAGAGCCACAGAGGCCAACTGAAATGATGAGCACTTTTTCTGCTTGTTCGTCAGCAGGCTCAGCTCCGTTCCCCCTCCCTGAAAGCTCTGAAGATCCTGCCGCCTCGCTAGGGCACAAGAGTCGCCGGTCTTAAAGAGACAGAACTTCAGAATCACCTTAAAAGCCCTCCATGTCTGGCTCAACAATTAAGAGCACTGGCTGCTTTTGCAGACCCGACCTGGGTTCAGTTCCTAGCACCCATATAGGGCAGGTCACAACCATCTGTGACTCCATCTCCAGGGGACCTAATGTCTTCTCCTGACCTCAGCAGGAAACAGGAACACACAGGGCACACACACATACGTGCAGGAGAAACACCGATAAACACGAAATAAAATTAACCTTAAGAAAGCAAACAACAGCAGCAGCAAGCCTCCTCGTCTCAGGCCCCTCTAAGCAATGGCTCTCAAGGTTACTCGGCCCTGGACCTGGGCAGGAAGGGAATTCCTTCTTCCCTCCATCAACTTTAGCAGCAGAGGAGTTTTGGAGTTAGTCAAACCTAGAATGACACCCTGGCAGAGCCTAGCTCTGTGTGACTCAAGTCTTGTTCACCAACCAGTCAGAGCCTTAACCCAGGGCTTTGGCGGGGGGAGGGAAGCAAAACAATCAGCTGGGCTGATTCAGTTCGTAAGGTGCTTGCTTGCCATCTAAGAAACCCTTGGTTTCATCTCCAACACTGCAAAAAACCCTGTGATCCCAGCACTGCAGAGGTAGAGGGTCTATCAGTTCAAGGTCATCTCCCCTTATATAATAAGTTCAAGACCAGAATGAACTCCGGGATTCCTACCCTGTCAAACAAAACAACAGAATCTAGGGAACTGGGTCCATTTCAGGAAGAGGCAGAGTCTGACAGCGTCCATCCGGGGACAGGCAAAGGTGACCTCTTGGCAGCTGCAAGCCTGTTCTAGTTCCCCCTTCCCCGGGGCCTTGGAGCTGGGCCCCCTCACCTTCGCTCTAGACAGGTACAATAAGGCATAAACAAAGCCGCCATCGGAGGCTACTTAGCCACGCCCAGGGATAAATCGCCTCTGTGAAAGCGACCAGAGGTGAGTCAGTCACATGCCGCAGACAGAAAGGCAGGTCTCCAGGGGGCACCCAGGTGCTGGTTGCCAGCCTGCTGGGCTGCAACCCACCAGTGAAAATAGCCTGTGGGAAGCTATTTTACCAGCGTGATCCTGGCGGTTCTGGTCTGAGGTGGAAAAGTCACACCCATGTGCTCTCTTTTAGCATCTAGTGTGTGGGGCTTCGTCGTGTCCGAAATTGGGGATCATTATGCTTATCGAGAACGGGGGACCCCCATCATGGCTGTCTTTACGTCCTCAGATCTTCACATAAAGTTGGTGCTAGCAGAAGGCATCATTGATGAATGAATGAATGAACCCTTAAGACATTAAAGTCTGTAGCTCAGTCCTTGGAGTGCTTGCCGAGTGCTGGGGAAACCCTGGGTTCAAACCCCAGCTGCGCATACAATCCACCAGAGACATCCGAGCCTGGCTGTCTATGCAGCTCTTATGTGGGAGACAGCAGAGGGTTAAAAGCCATCCGGCCGGTCCCCTGAGGCAGGCAGTCTCTTTGATCCCTCACTTTTATCCATCTAGGATACTTTCAGGAGAGAAAAACAGGAAGCATGGATGATAGCCAGTGCTGGTGTGTGTGTGTGTGTGTGTGTGTGTGTGTGTGTGTGTGTGTGTGTGTGTGATGGGAGATGGGGGGAGGAGGTCCTCTGGGTCACATTTTGCCAGGAAACCAGCCCCCTTCCTTTCTAATGCCATGGCTTCCAAGGGGACAGATGAATATCTCCTCGCATGATGCAGAGAAGGATGTGGTCACAGACAGCAAGGTGGACAGACCCCTTCGTGGAGCAGGACACCATTACTGCAAGCATAGGTGGCTCCAGAAGGAGCCCTCCTCTGCATCCATCCATTCATTCATTCATTCAGCTTCTCCCTATGTGCTGACGACCCTCAGTGCTGGGACCACAGGTGTGCTGGCCTTCCTGCAAGGTAGGAAAACGCACTACAAATGAGCAGCACCCCTAGTTCCGCTAGCCAGATCTCTGTACTTTTTCTTTTTGTTGTTTTTCATTGTGGACTGCGTAGCCCTGGCTGGCCAGGAAACTGCTTCGCAGACCAGGCTGGCCTTGAACTCTGCCTCTGCACTGCTGGAATGCTAGGATTAAAGGCAGGCGTACACCACAAAGTTTTAGTCAAATTCCCAAGCTGGACAGTTGGTGACACGCGCCTTTAATTCTAGCACTCAGTAGTTCGAGGCCAGCCTGGTCTACAGAGTGAGTTCCAGGGCTACACAAAGAAACCCTGTCTCAAAACAAAATAAAATAAGATAAAGTTTCCTATAAGTGCCAGCTGTGGTAGCATGGGTCTACTATCCTTGTTTTCTGGAGGCTGAGGCCAAGAGAGATGTTAAAGTCTTTGACAACCAGAGCTACAAGGAGAGATCCTGCCTGCGGGTCCCTGGGACGCATCTTCCCGTGTCACTGTTGTCCTCAAGCCAATCCCTTTGGAGTTATCAAGAAGGCAGCAGGTTATTATCTAATCTGGTTTCCTGTCATAAATGAGGAAACTGAGGCGCACCCTGGCTCTGGCTCAGTCTACGTGTTCTGAGACGTTCAGGGACTGAGTGGATGCCGGAATCTCTGGAGAACAGCACCCTTTGACCTTTGAACCCTCTCCTGCTTGTGGGTGTCAGCACTTAGCTGGTCTCGGGCTGCTGCTGGGCCCCTTATTCCACCCCCTAGGCCTCTTTTTTCAGGTTGTTACTAGAATCAGAGCCTGGGCTGGCCTGAGCTAGGTCCATGCTGAACCTCCAGGCAAGGCCTTCCTCTTGTTTAGAAGGCTGAGTGGGCTGAGGCTGGGGTCCCTGGGCTGCTCCCCATTGCTTGCCTGCTTTGTCCCCCCCACCCCATTCCTGGTCAAGGTGGGCTAGTGCTCTAAGCCTAAACTCCCCCCCTAAACTCCCACACTCCACCGTTTGTTCTTGAAGACAACCGGGAGCCTATAGAGTCTCGCTCGGGTCTTGTAGCATCCCTAGCACCGTAGTTGGGAGGTAGAAAGAGAAAGCGACACAGCCCAGCCAGGATTTCCAGTAACAGAAAACTGAAAGTACTGGGGGAAGCCAAGGGTGTGGTTGTGAGTGCTGGTCATCTCTTGACCTTGGAGACGGAGAACAGGAGCCTCAGGAGATCCAGGCCATCCTTGGGCTACATTCTTGGGACAACCTGGTCTTTATGACAGTGTCCCCTGCCTCAGAGCAGCTGTGGAGGAAACCGGCTCAGGCCTCAGGCCTTAGCCCCGCTGACCTCCAGCCGAGGAGCCTCCTGCTTTGGACTCTTTGAGTGTTGGGGTTACAGGTGTGTTCCTCCATCCGTGGCTGGGTACCATTCTCCTTACATGCAATGTCAGGCTCTCCCAAGGTAAACAGTTAAGAAAGCACTTTGAAAAGTTAAGTGTTGGGTGTTGGGGTACAGGTCTGTGGTAGATTGCCCCCTTAGCCTGTGCAAGGCTCTGGGTGCAATCTTAGGTACTGGGGGGGGGGGGGGGGGGGGGGGGGGGGGGTGGAAAGAAACAAAGAAAGATAGATAGACCTGAGGCTATGCCTCAGGTGGTAGAGTGCTTGCCTAGAATGCTCAAAGCTCTAGGTTCCATACTCATATAAACAGTATGTCCCTGTACGCCAAGCTCTGGAGAGATGGAGGCAGAGGCAGGTGGATCTCTGTGAGTTCCAGGCCAGCTTGATCTACAGAGCTAGTTCCAGGACAGCCAAAGTACACACAGAGACCCTGTCTCAAAACAAAAACAAAAGAAGAAGGAGAAGAAAAGAAAAGAAAAAAATAAAAGTAAATAAAGGTCAGGTCTTGAAAAACAGCTCCAAGGTTAAGAGCACTGGCTGCTCTTGCAGGGGTTCAATCCTCAGCAACTACGCAGGGCAGTTTAGAACCACGTGTATCTCCGATTCCAGGGAACAGGATGCCTACTTCTGGCCTCCATGGGCACTCTCCAGGAATACACATACACATACCTGAAAAGAAATAAAACATTTTTAAAACTTCAAGGCTAGCCTGGGCTACAGCGGCAACAGCAGCAGGGGCTCAGCAGTTAAGCCTGCTGGTCGCTCCTCCACGACCCAAATTCAACCTCCAGCACCTTCAGCCCCTGACCTCTACCTACAGCACCAGATGATTTGAAGCATTCTTCCGGTCTTCCTCGACAGGCACACACGCGGTACTTACACATGCACTGCAGGCAAAACACTCACACACAGAAACTAAGGAATAAAGATTGCAAAGCGATAGCCGCAGCCCGGCATGGCAGCGCATGGGAGGCAGAGGCGTTAGCAAATCTCGGCGAGCTCAGGCCAGGTGGGTCTGTGTGGCCAGACCCTGCCTCAGACAAACAGCAACACCGAGGTAGGATTGCCGCAAGGCAGCCAGGACTGCAAACAAACAAACAAACAAACAGCTAATTAAAATTAGCTAATTTTAAAACCGGAAGAATGGAGAGTGCGTTCACGGCCAGAGGAAGGGTAGACCTTGTCAAAGGCTCTTTCTGCTTTGCGTTGGGCCTCGGCCTCGGAGGACAGACAGCCTCCGTGGATATCTGGCACCACCTCAGACCCCAGTGCCCAGCCTCCTCAGTGTAGGATCTCACGGGTCACCCGGGGCTCAGCTAGCTCTCCAGGTTCCACTCCACGTGCCCAAAGCTCGTGCGCACATCTCCCTTTGTGCAGCGGCACTATTTTCTGTCCCTTTCGGTGGGTGAGAAATCAGAAGCAAAGAGACCATTAGACAGGTGACCTACAACTGGGACTCCTCCCATGGTGGTCAGGGACTGTAGCAGGTCCCCTCCCCTGACCAGTCTGGGGGCTGGCAGCTGAGCAATGCCTCCCTGAGGCCTGGGAAATCCACGCTGGTGAAGAGGCCAGCTCAGCTTCTCAGCCATCACATGCATGGGAGCCCTGATAATAAACTACTCCACCTACCTCAGGGGTGATGTGAGGGTTCCAGGAAATCAGGGACATTGCAGTGCTTGGAACCAGCTGCAAAGGGGAACAGAAACAGACACGGGCGGCTTCTCTGGAAAGGCAAGGAGCAGAGCTCTGTTTGCCGAGGCCCCTCAGCTCCTCGGCCTGTCTTCAGGGCCTGAGGTGTCAGAGTCAGAAACTGGAGCTCTGGAGTCTCCTGACACTTACTGCTCTCAGGGTTTCTTTCTTTCTTTTTAAATTTATTTCTGTGTATGATCGTTTTGACCACTCACATGCTGTGCGCCACACACATGCCTGGTGTCTGCAGAGGTCAGAAGGGGGCCCCAGATGCCCTGGAGCTCGAGTTATAGGAAGTTGTGAGGTGCTGTGTGGGCGCTGGGTAGCAAACCCAGGTCTCTGCAGGAGCACAGAGCTCTCAGTGTCAGAACCATCTCTTCAGCTATCCCCCCCCCCCACACACACAAACACAAGCACTCACTCAGGCACACCGTCTTTTGTCTGTTTTCAGCAGGGACTCACCATGTAGCCCAGGATAGTCAGGAACTTGCTGTCCTCTAGCTCACAAGATCCACCTGCCTCTGTCTCCAGAAGGGCGTGTGCCATCATAACCCACCTTTTTTTTTTAAGGTCATTACTTTTTTCTTTTTCTTTTTCTTTTTTCTTTTAATAATTTACTTAATTTTATGTGCATTAGTGTGAAGGTGTCAGATCCCTTGGAATTGGTGTTACAGATAGTTGTGAGCTGCCACGTGGGTGCTGGGAATTGAACCCGGGTCCTTTGAGAAAGCAGACAGTGCTCCTTTTTTTTTCAAGTTTTTTTTTTTTTTAAGATTTATTTATTAGTTATACAACACTCTGCCTGCATACCAGATCTTACTATAGATGGCTATGAGCCACCATGTGGTTGCTGGGAATTGAACTCAGGACCTTTGGAAGAACAGTGAGTGTTCTTAACCTCTGAGCCATCACTCCAGCCCGACAGTGCTCTTAACAACTGAGCATTTCTCTAGTCCTCACACCCCACTTTTTATCTATCTATCTATCTATCTATCTATCTATCTATCTATCTATCTATC
>NW_026590405.1:4747560-4755538 GCF_907164565.1 Psammomys obesus | reverse complement strand
ATCTATCTATCTATCTATCTATCTATCTATCTATCTATCTATCTATCGCAAGCAGAATATCTTGTATCCCAGCATGGTCTTGAACTCCTGACCCTCCTGCCTCCATCTTTCAAATTGGATGATTGCACAGGATCACACCGTAACTCTCTCTCTCTCTCTCTTTCTCTCACACACACACACTCTTCTGCTTTGGCACAGAGGCCTAAGAGAGCATTCCCATCCAGCCTATACCTGCTTAGAATTCCCAAGCAGCCGTTTTCCACATGGGCTTAAGGGGGGCGCCACCCCTGAACCCTTGCGGGGGCTCCTTTGTACTGTTTGTCATAAAGCAAACAGGCTTTCAGCTACTCGGGCAGGGCTTAACTAGCGATCCGCCCTGCAGATAAGTGAATCACACACCCTACAAGCTCCCAGGGGAATAATTTGTACCGGAGAGCACTTTATAATTTATATTTTTGAAGCTACAGCCAGGGAGTTATCTTCCCAGTGACAAGAGACAGCCTCCCCCGAGCTCCACACCCCCCCTCCTGTCCAGGAGATAATGGGGAGGCAGAAAGCACAGTCAGGAGACAGAGCAGCGGGCCTGAAATCTCAGGCGCACGCTTGAACGGCTCGTCCTGTGACAGGAAAACGCAGGGCAGGACCTCTCGCTGCCCTGGGCCGTGCACGCTGCCCCCTCCCACCGTTCGCAGTTCTGAGTACCCCCATTCTCCTCAAGGCAAAGGAAATGAGAAAGAGGCATGACCCCCGTGTGCCAAGCTTCCGAGAGGTCGGAGCGAGCATGGCCATAGCTCCTCGGCGGGGCCCAGTTGCTCGGTTCTCTTCCGCCATGGGCCTCCCCTCTGCAGATTCATTTGCTGTCCCCATCCCGTGCTGTGTTCATCTGTCGAGTGCACAGGGCCTCTGTCCGCGGACCCCAAATCAGGAGCAAGGCTTGGGGGCCAGAGCGCAGCTCAGCGCGTAGCGTGCTCTCTACGCATGCCCAAAGCCCTAAATTCTCAGGACCCCACAAACTGGGCCTAAGGGTGCATCCTGCCAATCCCGAGAGCATTTGCGAGTGAAGGCAGGAGGATCAGAAGTTCAAGGCCATCTCTGACTACATAGCAAGTTCAAGGTCAGCCTGAACTGGGCTACTTAAGACCCTATCCAAGCAGGACGTAGCAGGGCACGCCTGTAAGCACTTGGGGAGGGGAAGCAGAGGCAGGTGAATCTCTGAGTTCGAGGCCAGCCTGGTCTACAAAGTGAGTCCAGGGCAACCAAGGCTACACAGAGAGACCCTGTCTCCCAAAACAAACAAGACAAAAACAAACAGACTCTATTTTAAAAACCAGGATAGAGGAAAAGAGAGAGGGACAGATGCTTGGGCTGGGTGGGGTGTATCTCAGTGATAAACATCTGGCTAGCACATAGGAAGAGCGGATAGGTCCAACCCTCAACCCATGAAGAAAACAAAAACAAACACAACCTTAAACACTCACCTAGAAACCTGACCTCTAACCCGAGAGAGCCACAGGGTGGAAAGAGAGAACCGAATCTCACAAGTTGCTTTCTGACCTACACAAGTGTCCATTGCACGCGCACACACACACACACACACACACACACACACACACACACACACACACACACACAAACAAAGAAAAGGAAAGGCTTGATGCATGCTTAACCCCTGGAATCCTTCTCCTTGAAGGACCCGAGCATTTGGAGATTTAAACTACCCCCTTATTGAGTTTTCTCAAGCCAGTTTGCCAGTTCACAGCTTCGGACAACCCCTTGAAGATACCAGGAGGCTTTTCAATGAATTTGCTCACCGTGGTGGCTCATGCCTGTGACCCAGCACTCAGGAGACTGAAGCAGCAGGATTGCTGTGTCAGGCAAAATTGGTCTACACATCGAATTCTGGGCCGATCTGGGCTACAATGAGAAAATCTTAAGGGGGCGGGGGAGGGGGAAGGCAAAACACAAAAATAAAATCCAGGCAGGTGTGGTACTGTGTGTGGGTGTGGTTTTGTTTGGTAGTTTTTAAAGTGTGTGAGTTGTGGCACCGGGATGGGATGACAGGCAGGAACTTCAGGAGTTCGAGGCCAGCATGGGCTAGACAATCCTTGCCTCACCCCTTCTCGCACACACCGGCGACAGGGTTTAGGTCAGCTGGTGAAGTGCCTGCCTAGCACACTTCAAACCCTGGGTTCAATCCCAGCAACTGTGATGGAGCTCCCGCACCCCCAGCACCAAGAGGGGGAGCCGTGGGGGCTGCCCGGATGGCTGAGTACCTCTAGCAGGGGACCTGAGTTCGGTCCCCAACACCCATGTCTGGAGGTCCACAGTCACCTGGAACTCCAGCTCTACGGCAACCGGAGGCCTCTGGCTTCTGTGGACAACTGCGCATACACGTGCAGACGTACACATTATTTAAAAATAATGAGGACAGATCCTCAGAAATCCCGCCTCACGGTGTGTGTGTATGTGTGTGTGTGTGTGTGTGTGTGTGTGTGTGTGTGTGTGCAACTTTAGTCCTAGTTCCCTGAAGGTGGAGACAGAGGGGGCCTTGTGTTTTGAGGCGCCTCTCTCAAAAACAGAACAAAACAGAGTTCTAAGCCATCCTTGGCTCCATGGCCACTTTGAGGCTAGCCTGGGCTATGGAAGACTCTGCCTTAGCCTGACTTTCCAATTAGTTAATCCCCACCCTTGTTCATGCTGTTCTGAGGAGCACAGGAGTCTCCATTTTCCTCTTCATGTGCATTTTTGATGCTCAGCGCTCTCCCTGGCACTGAAGAAGGCCTCACTTCCAGCTCACCAAGCTTCACACTGAAGGTGTATCTCGCTCAGGTCCCTTATCTTCAACCAGAAGGCACAGTGGGAGGCACAGAATCAGGTCTGAAACTGTCTTGGGGGGGCCCCGGCAGCCGATGACTCACAGGGATGTGGAAGCTTGTCCAAACTCTGCTTTCTCTCCTGCAGTCTGGGATAAGGCTCCTATCTTAGGCTCACAGCCTCCAGGGCCAGCCCCTCCTGTTCATCCCTTCTCACCACCCCCACTCTGACTGCATGCCTCCCCTCTTCGCTGAATCAGTCACTTCTACACCTAAATAACTGATCCCCAGTTTCCCAGTTTCGCCCATCTTGGTTTGAACAGATTCTCAGCTGGGTGTGGTAGCTTTTGCCTTGCAATCCCATCAGCTGGGGAACCGAGGTGGGGAGGATCAGAAGCCTAGAGAGTTTAGAACCAGGGCAGGCTACAATAGACCCTGGGTTTCCTTGCAGGGGAGCTGGCGTTAAGAGCACACACTTCTCTTGCAGAGGACTGGAGTTCCGTTCCCGGCAGGCACCCAGGTCAGGGAGCTCAGGACCTTCTGTAACTCCAGCTCCAGGGAGCCAACGGTCTGGCCCCGTGGGAGTCCACATGCCTTGGCCTGATCTTGGTCTAAGTGCGATGCCTGTGCCCGCTGTCCAATCAGGGCTTTGTCCTGTATGCGTCATGACCAGCTCCTGCCTCGCTTTGACTGTGAAAAATACTAAATATGCTTCTCTAAATACTATAAAACCTGTGTGGGGGGCAAGGAATTCGAATCTTTTTATCTCCTGTGCCTTGAAAGACCTTTGTGTAAGATGTTTTAATAACCCCTGCTCAGTAAAGGCCTTCTGATGCCTTCCAAGAACTTGATGCCTGGAGCAGTGACCCTTTCCTCTTGGCTCAGACATCACTTTTCCTCCTCCCTCTCCTTTATTTTTATTTTATTTTATATGAGACAGGGTATCTCTGTGTAACCCTGGCTGTCCCGGAACTCACTCTGAATACCGGGCTGGCCTTGAACTCAGAGATTGAGATTCACCTGCCTCTGCTTCCCAAGTGCCTCTTTTGTTTCTTGTGTGCCAATTCTTTTCAGACCAGCCAGTCAGATAAGCTACAGGGTCAAGCCAGGCAGTGGCCCACACTTTAGTCCCAGCACACGGGAGGCAGAGGCAGGTGGGTCTCTGTGAGTCTGAGGCCAGCCTGGTCTACAGAGTGAGTTTCAGGACAACTAAGGATACACAGAGAAACTCTGTCTCAAAAAACCTGAAGGGGGAAAAAAAAAAGACTACAGGATTAGACCCCAGCCAACTGGAAAAAGACATAATCAATGCCTGACTTAAACACGGAATGCTCTTCCTTCCTGTGTGTTCCCTCTCCTGCGTGCACCCTCTTGATCAAGAGTAACCTTTGCCTTGTCCAGACACTTCAGTCGGAGTGGTGGTCTCCTCTGAGGCCCTGAATTACTCTAACAAGCCCAGGATCTACCTAGCAGCTACGTGAGCCGGGGGCATGTTACTGGCCCTCCCCAGCTAAATCTCAGCGTTCTATAGCAAACGGAAACGATGTTTAAGGGATGACGGTGTGGACAGCCAGATGCCTTCAAGCACCTAAGCACTGCTCTCGTTTACTTAAAATTTATCGTATTACTTTAAGTGTGTGTGTGTGTGTGTGTGTGTGTGTGCATGATGTGGGTGCTGGGAATTGAACTCAGGTCCTCTGGAAGAGCCGTACATGCTCTTAACCACTGAGCCATTTCCTGCAGACCCCACATAGATTGTTTAAACATTTAGTGAGTTTATGTGCTTGAGTGTGCACCATCTGTATGCCTCGTGTGTGCCTCCTGCCTGTGGAGGTCAGGCGAGGGCACTGGGTCCCCTGGAATGGGAGTTATAGAGGCTGTGAGTTGCAGTGGGTGCTGGGAATGGAGCCACCTCTCTCTCCAGCCCTAAAACCACACAGTTATCTGGGAGTTGTCACATCTGTACCTTGGTGCACATACACACACACAAGGAGTCGACTCTTGGAGCTGGTTCTCTCTACTACATGGTCTTAGAGATCACTAGGCCTCTGCTGAACCATGTCATTGGCCCCAAGATTTTGTTTCTGTTTTGGTCAGCGTGCAGCGATGGACCTCTGAGGGAAGTTTCCCAGGGCTCAGGGATCTCTATCCTGCAAAGGTGGTTAACCATCACAGTGGGCTCCCCTTCTCCTCAGCCTGCCTGCCTGCCTGCCTGCCTGCCTCTGCCCCTCAGGGCTGGGATTAAAGCTGTGGGCCACTCCCTCCCCCCAGTTAGACTTTCAAACTTTTTGTTTGTGTTTTTTGTTTGTTTTGCTTTTCGTTCTTGTTTTTGGGGGCAAAAATCCCCCAGTGTAACCCAGCTGGCCTCCAACTCTCCAGCCCCCTGGCCTCCGCCTAAGTAATTCCACTGACTTTCAGTGCGGAATTCTGTTCTGATAAGACGCAGCACAGGGGAGAAAAATGTGCACGCACACACACTCCACAAATGGCGGCAGACTCTCCCTCCTCCCTCCCCCAAGGCTTGCTCCCAGCACCCCAGGGCTCCCTTTTAGGGGTGGAAAAGCAGAGAGGTACTCATTAAAGGCCAGCGGGAGGAGGAGGCCCTCCCCGTGGCCACGCCCCCTCTCTCATTTTTGGCGGCAAAAGCTAGCCGGGTTCCCCCTCGGCCTCCCAGCCTCGCCTTCTAGCTGGCTGTCTATGGTGAGCCCTGCTCGGCGGCAGCTTCCTTTCAGGCCCTCCACACCCTCCTCCCAGGAGCTGGGTGGTCTCTTTTGCTCGAGTACCCTCCTTCCACTTAGCATTCCCTCAGGGGTCCGGGGCGTCCCGAGAGCAAGGAATTCGCTCCCACCCACCCCCCAAGAAAACAATACCCAGACACGACTGGGCCTCCCAGCCCCCTTCCAGGGCCAAAGCATCACATAAAGCCGAGGGGTACCGGCACCCCTGGACAGAACCTTTTGTCCGAGTTGGAAGCGAGCTGAAAAGATGAAAGGGGCTTCCACGCTGACCCCGTCACCCCTCGTTATCTCGCGCCCCGCTCCCCCGAGGACTCCCGGGGGCAGCCGGCCGCACTTTCCCAGGCCCGCCCGGGTTAACCACGGCCCAGCAGCTCCTTCAGGCAGGAATGCAAGGAATGTACCTGCCCCGGAGGGGACGGGGGTGGGTGCGTGGATAATGAGGTCAAAGCCAAGCACCGCCTCCTCCTCCGAGGACTCTCGCTGGAGAGGCTATTAGATATAGTTCATTAGAGGGGGGCCGGGAGAGGGGGGCGGCTGCTTTTTTTAGACTGTGGCCTGAAGAGACGCAGAAGCCTTTCGCCAAGTTTGGAGTCGCCTCCGGGTCACGGAAGGGCTGCGCTTTTGACTCAAGGGCGATCAAGCCCTTGTGTTTTCGCTGGGTCGAGGCAACCGGTGACTGACCTCTGGGGCCTCCCAACACACGAATTGCAAACTGGGTGTGGTGGCTCGAGGCTGATCGAGCTCCGGGGGAGACTTAGAGGACTGCGAAGGGCTGTGTGAGACCCCGTTTCAAGGAACAGCCATTCGGTGGTCCATGGCACGCTGCTCCGGCTGAGGGCCTGGGGAAGTTTTCTCCTCACTCACCAGCTGGGCTGCTCACAGCCTCGGGTATCTCCTGCTCCCAGGCTTCACACGGCCCGACTAAGCTCCCTGGGCGCCTACCCGTACAAACACATAATGTAAAACGATAGGAACAGGACTGGCAGGCGTGTTTGCACCCCTTTAATCTCAGTACTCAGGAGCTGGGAGGCAGACGAAGGCAGATCTCTGTGTTCTAGGCCAGCCGAGTCTACACAGCGAGTTCCAGGACAACCAGGGTCACAAAAAGATAGGACTGTCTTGAGAAAGAAGTGTGTGTGTGTTGGGAGGGGACCTGCTCTCAAAAACAAAACAAAACAAAAATAAAATAATAAAAAGCTGGGCTCGGTGGCACATGCTTTTAATCCCAGCACTTGGGAGGCAGAGGCAGGCAGAGTTCCAGGCCAGCCTGGTGTACAAAGAGAGTTCCAGGACAGCCAGGGCTGTTACACAGAGAAAAACAAATAATAATAATATTCTGGAGCGATGACTCTGTTAAGGAGCACAGGCTGCTTCTGCTGAGACCTGGGGTTTGGTCCCAGCACCCATGTCAGGTGGTTCAGTCACCATAACCCCGTTTCAGGGGTGTCTGACCTCTGAGGCTATCTGGCATGCCTGTAGTGCACAGACAATGTTTGAAAGTTTGTTTGTTTGATTTGGTTTGGTTTTCAAGACAAACTTTCTCTGTGTAGCCTTGGCTGTCCTGGTCTTGGCTTTGTAAGACCAGGCTGACTTCGAAGCCACAGAGATCCGCCTGCCTCTGCCTCCCAGAGTGCTGGGATCACAGGCGTGCTCCACTGCACCTAGCTAGAGTAATAAATCTGTAGAAAGTAGGAAAAGGAGTTGCAGGAATATGGGATTAGAAGATACAAATGGAGCCAAGTGTGTTGGCGCATGTCTTTAATCTCAGCAGAAGCAGGCGGATCTCTGAGTCTGCAACTCCAAGCTCTGACACCTTCACACAGGCACACGTGTGTGAAGCAAGCAAAACACCGATGCATATAAATGAAAGTTAAAGGCTAGAGCCAGGTGGTGGTAGCACATGCCTTTGATCCCAGCACTGGGGAGGAAAAGGCAGGCAGATCTATGAGTTCAAGGCCAGCCTGATCTACAGAGCAAGTTCCAGGACAGCCAGGACTACGTAGTGAGATCCTGTCTTAAAAAAGAAAAATCTGTTTATCTGTAAGATCTGTATATCTCTGTGTGAGTATATGTACCTGTGTGCAGTTACTCACATAAACCAGAAGAGGGCATTAGATCTCCTGGAGCTGGAATTACAATCCTTTGCGAACCACAGAACATCTGCGTTGAGCTAAGGTCCTCTGGAAAGGACAGCCAGTACTATTAACCTCCAAGTCATCTCTCCAGCCCCCAGTAAGGCTTTACGAAATGTCAAAGAAATCATTTTGTGGCCAAGTGGCCAAGTGTGGTCTCAGCCCTTGGGAAGTAGAGGCAGGAAGATGGGAATTTAAAGTTATCCTCAATTAAACCATGAGTTTGAGAACTGCCCAGACAGGTCTCAACACACACACACACACACACACACACACACACACACACACACACACA
>NW_026590405.1:4741845-4747550 GCF_907164565.1 Psammomys obesus | reverse complement strand
GTAAACAGCAAACAAATAAACAGGGGGCTGAAGAGATGGCATGGTTGTTGACAAAGTGTTTCTGCCCGAGGAAGCAAGCAAGAAAACCCCAGTGGGGTGGCACAGGCCTTTAACCACAGCCTTCAGTGCTTGGGAGGCAGGGACAGACGGATCTCTGTGAGTCTGAGGCCAGCCTGGTCTACAAAGCCAGTCCAGGGCAGTCAAGGCTACACAGAGAAACCCTGTCTCAAACAGAGAGAGAAAGAGAGAAGAGGGCCAGGCAGCTAGCCTGCATTAATCAGCAGCAACCACATGAAAGCATGAGTGCGTGCCTGTAATCTCAGAGCTTCGGGGAAGGGCCCTGAAGCTGGCAGGCTAGACCGTCTAGGTGAATTCCTTAGCGACTGAGGAGCGTACCAGATGTGGGCCTCTGATCTCCACACGAATTCTCGAGAACACGTGCACACAGCAGTAGACACACACTAAAAATAACCTTTTTAGATGGCCTTCATCCCCGAGGGCCTCTGGACAGCTACCTCCCAAGGGCCACCCCCTAGTCACAAGGCCCTCTGGCCCTGGGTAGCACCTGCTCAAGAGGAATCCCAGCTCCTGGCAGGTCTCTGAATGCGAAAGTCACACGGTATTCATTGTGCATTTTCAGCTGCTGTCCCAGCGCCACCTCCTGTCAGTGTCACTGCTGGCCAGCTGGAGGTGGCATGGGGAGCAGGGCTCACAGTAGTAGCCAGCAGATATTTTAGCACCTGAACTTGAGATGTGAGCCTGTCGGACAGTGTCCAAGGGCTGCTCTGGGGAATCCATGCTCTGAGATGTGCACAGCCCAGCTTCTCGGTGATGACGACAGATGGGTGGGTGCCACAGAGCTTCGGCTACCAGGGAACTCACTGGAACACACCCTCAACTGACCACTTGGAGTCTTTATTTGTAATTGTGAAAGGTGCGTTTGTCCTGGTTCTCCCCAGACTGAGCCCCGACCCCCAACATTCATTGGGAGACAAGGGTCAAATTCAAGGGCATCTAAGCTGTGGCCTTGGAAGAGGCTGGCCTTGAACTTGAGATCCACCTGCCTCTGCCTCAGGAGTGCTAGGATCAAAGGCGTGTGCCTCCGTGCCTGGCCTAATCTTACTTGTTTTTGAAAGTTTATTTTTATTCGTTCATTTTATGTGTAGGAGTGTTTTGCCTGCGAATGTGTCTGTGCACCACAGGTGTGCCTGGTGCCTTCAGAGGGCGGGGGTCTCCTGGGACTGGGGCTACTGGGAAGGTTGTCAGTTGACGTGTGGGTGCTGGGAATGGAATCCAGGACCTCTGGAGGAGCAGCCAGGGCTCTTGGCCACTGAGTCATCCCTCCAGCTCCGGGCCTCGCTTCTTAAATCATGAGTCAGGACAGCATGTGAGGTTTGGGAACTGACTAAGGGAAGGTGTGTGTTGGGGGGAAGGGTGTCGTGAAAAGTCAGGCTACAGTGGAAGGTTTCTGAGGGCACAACTCAATCCAGAAGCACGCCGGGGAACCACTAGAGTGGATGTTTTCACTCATCCTCCATTCCTAGCAGCGTCCTGGCGCTGAGGCTGTCCCACGAGGACCAGCCCTCCCTGAAACCCCTCAGCTCTGGATCCACGCTTTTGTGCCTGGTGTTTCACTGTACCGACATAATGTTTTCTGCTCCAATGGAAGAGAAATGATTTAAGTCTTTCTTACTTTCCAACGGTCATTTCCCCAGCACGAACAAAGAATTCATCTTTCTCTTAGATTATGTTAGAATGTTCTGTGTATTTATTTGTTTGTTTTGCCTGTTTGTTTGAAGCAAGAGTCTCTCTACATAGCCCTGGCTGTCCTGAAACTTACTAGGTAGACCAAACCATTCTGAAAGTCACAGAGAGCCTCTGCCTCTCAAATGCTGGGATCAAAGGCACTGAGCGGGGCAGAATGCTGGAGAGATGGCTCAGCAGTTAAGAGCACTTTCTGTTCTTACGGAGGACCCTGGTTCAGTCTCTAGCACCCACGTGGTGGCTGAGAACCACCTGTAATTTCACCTTCCGGGGCTTCCACTGATCTTCTCTGGTCCCGTGGGCAGGAATGTGATATCCAGACATAGGGACAGGAAACACTCAGCCACATCAGTAAATCGAAAAAAATCAAGGGAAGATATGTTTGCATAACCTTGACCTCACTTAATTGCATCCTCCTTTGAAATTTTGTTCTCTCTTTCTCTCTGAGGAGGGGGGGTCTTTTCGGTTGTATTCTGAGGCAGAGCCCCACCTTGTGCTTCTGGCTGCTGCCAAGCCCACTGCGGAGCACACTGCGAGCACACTAGGCTGGCCTCAAACCCTCGAGCATCTCTCTTGCCTTAGTCTCCCCAAGTGCTCGGATGGCAAGCATGCCCCAAAGCACTAGACTTGCTCGTGTAACTTCAACCCCAGGCACAAATAAAGACAAGAAGGGACAAACAGGAGGAACTGCTAGGCCAGGGGAAGCCTGTGGCTCCTGGGAGCCAGCCAATGGGACCAGTTCCATCTGGGCAGGCCATCCCGGAGCTGTCAGGTCCTGGGGATAATGAAGGCCAGCCTCCCCTCCGCACCTTACATGGCCATCCAGGCAGCCAGCCGCTGGAATCCCGGGGATTACACAGCCTCTGGAAGGCTTGGACCAGGCTCCGGATCACCTGCTGCAGCCACAAGTGCGTGCCTGGGCTGCTTCTGTCTTGTGACTGAGGAATTTTGAAATGGAAGCGCTGAGCTCACACAGAAGAAAATGTCCCCTTGATGTCACACAGTTGCTGCCCATCCATCCAAGGTGGCTGAGGATCGGGGAGGGTGCTGCCGCTAGCTGCCTGCCTGCAGCTGGGACTCCCCCCACCCCCGTCACCCCCCAGCAGGGCTAGGAGCTATGAGAGCTTCCAGAATGGTCCTCACAACACTGAGGGGCTCCAGCACCTCCCTTCACAGATGCTAATCAGCTGGAATCTGAGGGGTCCCCATCCTCATCCTAACCCTTCCAGAGACCACTTCAGGGGCAAAACCAAACCACAAGCAGGTTCTTTTCAACTTTAATGAGTCCCGGCTGTGCAAACTGAAGCTTGGAATTCTACTGCTTTCAGTCAGAGCCTGCCTGGGTCTGCACTGTTGTTTTTTTTTTGTTTTTTTTTTTTTCCTGACTGCTTTGTAACCCAGGAAGGGAAGAAAGTAAGGCAAGTGAATGAGTGAATGAGGCTGAGGACCTAGAATTCTAGACCACCGGGGTTCCTCAGGAAGTAATGGATGCCTGGATTCCCAGCAATTAGGAAAGTAGAGGCCGAAGGATCCAGGGATGGCTTGGCAAGCAGAGGACCTGAGTTTGACCCCTGGACCCACAGGACCCCCATGGTGCAAGCAGGCCAACTCCCAAACCTGTGCTCTGCCAGCTGCAGGTACAGTACGGCATGAACAGAATGCATATATAATAATAAGTGTAATTTCAAAAAGTGTTCAACAGTCACTGTCGGCCGGCCACGTAGTGGGTTTTCAGCCAACCGGAGCCTCACAAAACCCTGTCTCGAACAAATAAGAAAGGAAATGAATAATCGTGAGCGTGAGAGGTATCCAGAGATTTGATATAAATAGGCCAAGTACTGTCGACATCTGTCAAGCCACCGCTTGAGGATGGGGTGGCGGGCCCCATTCTCCTGCTTCTCCTCAGAACTCTCTCAAGACACCAGCTCCTCAGGTGCTTGGGGTGGGGAACGCAGTGGCCAAGTGTCCCCGGGCACAATCCTCAATTTCTCTTCTGGCTCTGCACCACCACGGCCCTCCTGCTTCCCCGACCCCAACCTTTTCCAAAACCTCTGATGTGGGCCGCGTTTCACAGACACCTGCCTTCTTCCCGAATGGGTCCCCGGGGATGTCTGTCAAGAGGGGTGTGTACAAGGGAGGCAGGGCCTGCCGGTTGCAATATCGCTGGGGCGAAAATCTGAATCATAGTCAACAAGGGCAGCCAAATTCCTGACTGGGAAATCAGGGCAGTCTGGAGGGTGAGGCTTCGCCGTAAACAGAATGAGTAATGAGGTCAGAAGCTGTGGGGACCAGCATCATGTCTAGATGCCTGCTGTTCAAGGAAACGGCACGAGACGGGGGCTGTGGGCTGAATAACAAGAAGGTTCTGGAGAGTCAGTACACGAGAAAGCCGGTGGGAGAGAACTCTCTCTTTCCTGAGACTTCCTAAACCCACCGTGCCAAACAGATTGGGGTCTTTCTTGCCCCTGTGAGGGTGGCATCCCTTGCCTGCCTGCCTGCCACCCTTGCCCTGGGGGCAATGCTTTGGTATCAAAATGGCTGGATCACCCAGCTCCCCCAGGGCGTGCAGTGGAAGGGAGCCGAGGCTCAGAGGCCTGTGTTGATGGAAGCCACCGCACCCCACCCCACGCCCACAGTCTGGGGTTCCTCATTCGTGGGGTGAGGTGAAGATGATAGCCCAGCGTCGTGGCAGTCTTATATAATAGAATCCCCAGTTTGAAGAACAGCCCAGCAAATATTTGAGAAATGCTTACGGCAGCGCTAGGCCCACGGCGAACTGCCGTATTAAGTGTTAGGTAAATAAAAACAGGCTGCCTGGCTGGTAAATAGGGACAGTCCCCAAAGCCAATTCTAATTTTAACATTTGAATCCTAGGGCTCTCGGCCACTGAGGTCAGCAGCAGGACACTATGGGCTGAGGGACTACTGGACTTTCAAAAATTAATTTTCATTTCAACCAAGAATAGAAATCCACGCTGACTTATTTTACTCGTATGCACAAAAAATAGCATTCTGGCTCCGAAACATCCCTGTTCTTAGGAAACCACAGAGAATCCCAGAAGGATTAGTTCAGATTTTGCGCCTTTCCCTGACTCCTTAGGTCTCTCTCTTTTTTTTAAAGTCACTCGGGGCAGAGTGACACACCTGTCTGTAACCCTGACACTTAGGCAGGGGAGGCAGGAGGATCAGGCATCCAGAGCCAGTCCCCGTGGCAGACATGTGGGCTGCATGAGGCCTGGCCCCAAAAGACAAAACAAAATGAGACGAGGACAACAACACAAAACCCACAAAACCCAACCAAACAGAAAAGAGGCCAGAGGGGAGACGTGCTTGCAAAGCAAGTCTGCAGACATGAATCCTATGGCCTGACACATGGAAAAGGGGGAAAGGAAACGGACTCCAAACAGCTGTCAAACATCACACACACACACACGTAAACAATTTTTTTCCACACAAAGTGTATCGTTTATTTCTTCTACCTCATTATCTTTTCCAAGCATATAATGAATGAATTTCTCCTGAGAACACGTAAATAATTTTAAAGAGCAGTTAAAAAAAAAAAAGTTTCTTTGGGGGCTGGAGAGATGGCTCAGCTCCTCCAGAGGATCCAACTTACCCTCACACAGACATACCTGCAGGCCAAACACCAGTGCACGTGAAATAAAAAGACTCCTTTTAGCTGGGCGCAGCGGTGCAAGTCTGTCATCCCAGCACTCTGGGAGGCAGAGGCAGAGGCAGAGGCAGGCTGATCTCTGTGAGTTCAAGGCCAGTCCGCTCTACAAAGTGAGTCCAGGACAGCCATGGCTACACAGAGAAACCCTGTCAGGAAAAACAAAACGAATAAAAACTAAATAAAAATAAAAATTCAGTTTATGTGTTTGCGTGTTTTGCCTACATGTATGTATGTATGTATGTATGTATGTATGTATGTATGTATGTATG
>NW_026590405.1:4707475-4741835 GCF_907164565.1 Psammomys obesus | reverse complement strand
ATGTATGTATGTATGTATGTATGTATGTATGTATGTATGTATGTATGTATATGCGCCGTGTGTGTGCCTGGTGCCTGAGGAGGTTGGAAGAGGGCGTTACACCTCCAGGGACTGGGGTTATGAACGGTTGTGAGCAACTGTGTGGGTGCTGGAAATTGAACTCAGGTTTTAACTGCTGAGCCGTCTCTCCAGCCCTGCTAAATAAATATTTTTTAAAAACATAAAAGTCAGTCTTAGAAGAAAGACTCTACTTGTCAACAAAGTCTGGGAGCGCTCAAGGTCACAGGTCATCTTTGGGAAGTGAGGCAGAGTCAACTCAAACCAGAACCAGAGCTAAGGAGGGGCCGGCTGGTCCTGTGCTCACCGGGGCAGCACCAGACCCGGGCTTCCATTCTCAGCTTGCCCTAGGCCAGGGGTGAGTGCGGGCCTGTAACTCCAGCAGGAGGGTCAGAAGTTCAAAATCATCCTCTGGCAACAGAGTGAGTTCAGGAACAGCCTGAAACAAACAGTCAGACAAAACAAAACAAAACAAAAAAACAAAACACAAAGGAGAGATCATTGTTAAACATCTATCAAATACACACATACAAGCTGCGCGAGATGGCGCAGGCGGTTAATAGCATGCACTGCTCTTGCCGAAGACCCGAGTTCGGTTCCCAGAAGCCACAGCTGGTGACACCCCGAGGCCTTAAGTAGCCCCCAGCGCGCACACCCTCATACAGACACACACATACACACAATTAAATAAGGAAAAAGACATAGGTAATGTATACAAAAGCTCTCCCAGGCAGCGAGAGGAGGGGACTGCGCACGCGCACGCGCACGCGCTCTGCGACGCAGCGAGCGTGGATGGGATTGTGGCTGCTTGGTGGCGGCTCTAATAGATGGCTCGGCTCTATCAGGCAGAAATCTTTATTAACTGAATCTCTCCCGCGACTGGGAGATGGCACTGATAGATGTTTGGAGATGATGACCCCGATAGACCGAGAATTCCCCCCCACACACACTCGCGCGTCTTTTCCAAGCGGGGGGGTGGGGGGGGATGAAAAGAAGCTCAGGCTGGTCTGTGACAGGCGCATTTTATTGTATTCTCATTTTTTTTAAACAAGCTATATATGTATATATATATATAATTTATTTTTATTTTATTTTTATTATATATAATTTATTTTTTATTTTTATTATATATATATATGTAATTTATTTATTTATTTTTATTTTCTTGCCGTGTGTGCGGTGTAACACGGGTTATGGAGAGCCTCAATCACTCCCAGCCCATCGTAACATCAAGACAATACATTGTCCAATTATGGCGGGGTTGAGTGCTTAATAAATATTCTTCTCTGAGTCGGGGATGGAGCTCAGTGGGGAGAGTGCTTGCCTTAGCGTGTGAAGCCCTCGGTGTGTCAGGAATCCTGCTGCCACACACGCAACAGCAGGTGGGGGCAGGAGGATCACGCGTGGCTACGTGGTCTGAGGGTAGCCCGGGGCTGCAATGGCAGCCTGGGCTACGTGTGACCTGATCTCAGAGAACTGATTCCTTTTCGCTGAGCCGCACATTCGGAGGACGAGGGGTTCGAGGCTACAGCGGGCTACCTAAGGGGGAGGCCGGAGGAGGCTGCTCCTGCGTTCTATGACAGCGCGGGGCTTTGGCCGTTGCTTGGTTTGGTGTTTTTGAGACGGGATCTTGGATATGAAGCCCCAGGTGACCTTGCATGTGTGGTCCTGCTCCAGGCTGTGTACTTGGCTGGGCCAGGATCCCAGGACGTCCTCCACCGGTGGCCAGCCTGAGGAAGGAGGGCCCAGCGTCACAGGTTTCACACACAAGTGTCTGTCCTGCAGGGGGGGTTGGGGGAAGGAGGGATGCGTGTTCAAAGCCTGCCCTCTGCGGGGAGGGGATGCCGGGCGGTCAGGAGTCGGCGGGGCGGCGTTAAGAGAGAGGAGACACAGATCCTTCGGGGACAGGACGCCCCGGGGACACCCGGGACACAGAGCAGGCCCGGGATCCCACACCGCCTTCGCCGCCCCCTCCCGGTCCCCGCCGCTCCCCTTCCCCGGCCCTGTGCGCGCTCTCTGCATACCACAGAGGTCAGACACAAACACAATCCATACATGGATGCGGCTCAAGGGTCACCGGCTTTAGCTAAGCACCCGGCCGGAGGAAGGCCCCAGCACCCTTCCAGGACGGCTCGGCTTGTCAACAGCAACCCCCTCGGTCAGATCCTCAATCGGGCGCCCTTGGGCCACCATCCATCACCAACCAACCTTAAACCGACGGTGTCCTCACAGCCCCCACCCACCCACCCACCCAAGAGAGGAAATTCCACAGCCCTGATGTGATTTGAAACGCGATCCACACGTCCTCGTCCTCTCTTCTCTCTCTCCCCAGCCAGTCCTCAAACCGGGTTTCCCGGGGCCCCTCTAGGGAGGGCTTCCCCGCCCCCTCTCGCACTCCCTGCCTCTTTCTCTTTCCATTTTACACGCTGTAACCCGAGAGGCTGGAAATCCAGTCTCCTTCATCTTCCGTTTCCCACATCCTGAAAGTTGGGAGAGAAGAAGCCCACCCAGATGAAGGAATTCCAGGCATGTGCGCCCCTAACCCCTCCTCCTCCCCCAGCCCCATTCACAGAGCAGATTACTGAAAGAGCTCCTGGGAGGCCCCCTCCCCAACGCACCCCACCTCCCAAGAGCCAGCTACGTCCTCACTCCTCGCCCTCGCCCTCGCCCAAGTCCCTGTGTTCTGGCAAAATAATAATAATAATAATAATTTTCCCGGGACTCTTGATTTTAAGGAAAGCCGTCAAGCCTTTCAGACCAGACCTGGTCCGCCCCGTAAAGAGAGCCTCAGAGCCGTTCATCGGTCTCCTCTTCAGTCCTTCCAGATAAAAGGACTCAGAGGGAGGAAAAAGTGTCTTTGGAGCTACGGGATAAGATGGTGCCTCTACAAGTGAGACCTCAAAGAGACACCGCCTGCCCCTGGTGATCCAGCCTGGGGACACTTCTTCCTGAGGGTTGTTTCCAGGCCAAGTTAAAAAAAGGGGGGAGGGGCTTAAAGGCTGAGAAAGGGCTCTTGGTTAAAGAGCACCTGCTGCCCGTGCAGAGGGGCCAGGTTCAAGTCTCATCACCCACGTGGTGGCTCACAGCCATCCGCAAGCCCAGTTCCAGGGCACCCAACACGCGTGGTGCAGGCAAATTCATGCAAGGAAACTGTTTATAAACATTATGGACACACACACGTGTGTGGGGGGTGTCACAGGGTTAGGATTAGGTACAAACCCTGATGACTTGACATGCGTTTCCCAGGAGACAACCGACCTGCATACTTAAGCTTGTATACATACACACACAACAACAACAAAAAAGGTTCAGTTTTGTTTAGATTTAGATAGTTTTTGTTCTCTGTGGGACTGAGGGGTGAAAGGCAGGGGCAGGGGTCACGTGCAAGGTGAGTGTTCTAACGTTCAGCAAAACTTCCAGCCTCCTGGCAATGTGTTTCTATTTTTTTTTTTTCTTTGTAAATTTCTTGAGTTTCAGCTACCTGGAAGTTAGCTATTACTGCACAAGCCCAGAGGTCACTTCTTTCGGCCCTGACTGAAGTTCTGGCACAGACAGGCAAACAGAGATCAGGGACAGCTCCTCTGACCTCAACCCGGAAAGGTTAGGAAGTAGCCCCACCTCCCTCCAAGAATTCCTTTTCTCCGGGTGTGATTAACTACCTCAGCCATCCTTCAAGGAGGGCCAAGAAGCTGTTTTGAATCTGTACTGGCTCAGAATAATCAGTTCCTGGCATTTCCGGCTTTGCATGAAGCAGGATTTCCTGTTTTAAGGGGAGCTGGCTCCCCTGTCCTGATATTAGGGAGTCTATGTAATAGATTACTAATCCATATTGTTATTTGTTTTTCTCTCTCTCTATTCACTATAATTAGCTTCCTTGCTCAATCTCCCAGCATTTGACCAAAAAAACATGATAAAATCGCAGGCTCCTGTTAAAACAGAAGGTCCTGCCTTCAACAGTCCTACTTCCATTGCCCAAGAAGTCCTGTGGAATTTCAAGAAAAATTCCAGGGGCCAGACCTGGAGATTGCAGCAACAAGAATAAGGAAACAACAGGCCGAGGGCCATCAAGACGGCTCAGTGAGTGAAGACGCTTGCTGCTAGGTCTCACAACCTGTGCTCAATCTCCAGGATCCACACGGTACAAGGAAAGACCAGACTTTTCAAAAATTAGATCGCCACCTCCTTGGCATGGTATGCAAGCATACACACCAGACCACCAGACCGCACACACACACAGCCTCTCAGATGCAGTAGTCTAGACTGTGGATCTGAAAGGTTCTCTTCGCCGCTCAGAAATTCTCTGATCTCGATGAGTTCCAGGACGTTTCTGTCCTCTACCAAGTGTCTGTCCTCCTGCCTCTTCAGAGTCTTAACTCCGGAAGCCTGACTCCATAGGAGCTAATCAGTCTAGGCTAGGAGCATGCACAGAGCCCTGAGTTCAACCCCCAGCCTCACACACACACACAAACCAATAATAATGAATAAAAAAATTTAGCTTCAGCAGAGGTGGAGAAATGGTTCAACATTTCAAGGCACATACCGCTTTGGCAGAGGACCCAGGTTCCATTCCCAGCACCCAAGTCAGATGGCTCACTATGGGCTACTACTCCAGTTCCAGGGGACCAAGGCAATATATATATATATATATATATATATATATATATATATATATATATATCCACATGTGCATGGAGGCCCACCATTCCAATCCCAGCAACTGGGACTCAAAGGCAGGAGGATCACTGGTTAGTCCAAAGTTTTCCTAGGCTGGAGAGATTGCTCAATGGGAAAACGGCCTTAAACTGGGTGGTGGTGAAGGCACATCCCTTTAAATCCCAATACTCAGGAAGCAGAGGCAGGTCTACAGAGTGAGTTCCAGGATTGCCAGAGCTATCTGAAGAGACCCTGTGTCAACAAACAACAACAACAAAACAAAAACAAAAAACCCCAAGTATGGGCCTTGAAAACCTAGTGACCAGAATTAAACCCCTGGCACCCATAGTGAAAGGAGAAAACTGATCCGCAAAAGTTGTCCTCTGACCTCTACCTCCATGGTGTGGCACATCTATGCCCAAACATCCCCCAAATAATAATAATGTAAAATTAAAAATAAAAGGAAGTCGGGCGCTGTGGCACTCGCTTATAACCCCAGCACTCAAGGAGGCAGAGGCAGGTGGACCTTGATGAGTTCAAGGCCAGCCTGGTTTACAAAGTGAGTTCAGGACAGCCAGGGCTACACAGAGAAACCCTGTCTCAAAAAGCAAAACAAACAAATATATGTGTGTGTGTGTGTGTGTGTGTGTGTGTGTGTGTGTGTGTTAGTATACAGGCGATCTAGCCTGCCAGGGCCCTGGCAACCTCTGACATCATCATTTGCTGCTGCCAGGTGCCTACCAGGTGTGTGCCAGCCTCCCCAGCTCTCACTCCCTCTCTCTGTCCCCCTGTGTCCCTCGGTGACCGGTGCCCCTCTTCCCTCTCTCTTCCCCATCCCCCTTTCCCACAACAAACCTCCTTTATACCAAGTATGTTGTGGTGTCGTATTGATCATTAGTATAATGGTATATATACATAAAAATATGCATACGTACATACGTACGTATACATGATGTGTGTATATATGTATACACACACATGTATATTCACATATGAACTTGCTGGGGGTTCGGTGGTACTCACCCGCACTCCCTGCACAAACACTCTGGAGGAGGTGGTGGCTATGCTGGGGCTCAAACCAAGGACCTTGGCGTCCTGGAAAGGGCTGTCAGCTCATCAGCCTCCGGAAAAGGCGAAAGTACAAGTAAAATGTAAATTCCGGGCTGTGAGTCAAGGCTCGGCAGGAAGAGCCCCGTGCCTCCTGTATCGGGGCTCAGGGTTGGGTCCCCAGCCCTGAAGGACGAAAACAAAGTGCCAATTTCACACCTGTGATTTCTTTTACAGTGCGGGCGGTGGAGGTGTCTGAACACAGCGGTTAAATAACACCTCCCCCCCCCCCCATACACGCCTGGCTTACATCCCGGTCTCTCCTGCCCCTACATCTTTGTTATTTTATTGTGAGGAAGGGTCCCCCATGCCGCCATGGCTCACCCGGAAGAGCCACCCACGCAGAGCAGGCTGGCCTCGAACTTGGCCAGGAGCCTCCTGCCTTTGCCTCCTGCGAGCTGGCGTGCGCCCGCCGGCTCTCGGCATGTTAGAAATGCCTGTGTGTGTGTGTAAGGAGGGAGGGCTGAGGAACCGCGCCGCCACCTCGGGGAATGAGGATAGTCTGGCCTGGCCCTGTGGTTCACTCTTTGACCTAGTCAGTCCTCTTCTGGAGCTCCCGTGGCATTCGGAGCATCCCGCGCGCGCGCTGCACGCGGTGGTGCTGGTGCTGGTGCTGGGAACGCCGAGAGCGGCTCCGTGCACCCCGCGTGCTGTCCTCCAGGCCCAGCCGGGCACTTTCCTACCCACAGGCTGAAGCTCGGCCAGGGGTGTGCTAAAGGAGCGCAGGGAGGGCGAGGGAGGCCCAGCCCGCCGTCTCAAAAACTTCAGCACCTCCACCGGGGGATAAAGCGATAATTAGGCCTCATTATCATGCAAGGCGGCCTCGGCTAAATTGGAATGTACCGGGGAGACGGAAGGCTGAGGGCCGAGCTGGCTACGGTTGTTGACAGGCTTTGATGTCTGCGGGGGGGAAAGTTGGGTTCCATTCAGCCCTGCAACCAAGCGAAACCTTGCAGGCGGGAGCAGCCCTTGGCCTCCGGCTCCAGGCTGAAGGTTGGACCTGGGCGGATGCTGGGCCCACCCGGGTGGGTGTCCGCGTGGCCTCTCCGCTTTCCCCATCTCAGAGAACCAGACAGGCCAGGCTGTGCGGAGCCCAGTCTTGAGATGGGGAGAACGTGGCTGAGCTCCGGCGGAGGCTTGTTTGTTTGTTTGTTTTGTTTTTAACCCTGCTCAAGAAAGGAAGCAAGAGGAATAAGGGGGAATGGCTTCTGCGTGTCCCCGAGAAGCCCCAGCCAGCGTCGCACACGCTTCCGGAGCCCTTGGAGGCTGCGAGCTACCTCAGCGTTTACACTCAGTGATGTAGGAGAGAGGAGAAAACGAGCTGGGAAAGTAGGTTAATCTCCCAGAGAAGAGGTGGCAGTACCTTTAAAATATATATCTCGCTCACTCTTTAATTGCTTCAGACCCAGGGCTGTGGAGCGCAAGGGATTCCTCCTCTTGTCCTCACCTCACCCTTTCACATGCATGGTGAATATGTTCCTTGATTCCTTTATATATATACATACATTATGTGTGTGTATATATATATATATATATATATATATATATATATATATATATATATAAATCCTTCTTTTTGGAGAAAGTCTCACTATGTAATACCGGCTAATCTGGAACCGGATATGTAGACCAGGCTGGCCTCGAACTCAGTTCTTTGCCTGCCTTTGCCTCCTCAACACCGGGGTTAAAGACCAAACCCCACTTTGTCTTTTGTTTGTAGTTCTGAGACAGTCTCTTGTACCCCAGGCTAGGCCACTGGGCCACACTCCCAACCCAATTTCTTTTCCTCTGGGGGTCAGCGGATCAGCACACAACACTGCAAAAAACGCCACCTTTGTTCAATCTTCCGTTTCAGAAACAGCTGTCGGGGAGATGGCAGGGAGGGTGGAGACTACTGCCAAGCCTGACCGCCCAAGTTCCATCCCAGGACACTTCCGGTGCAAGGACAGAATGGAACCCCGCAAGCAAGTTGTTCTCTGCAAACACACACACACACACACACACAGACACACAGTTACATAAATAAATGCACTAAGAAAGGAGGAACAAAGACGAAGCCTGAGCGGCTGTGTGTAACGCACCTGCCAGCATTTGGAAGAATCAGGGATTTAAGGTCGTTCTCAGCGACACAGAAATTTCCAGGCTGTCTTGGGATAGTCAAAAATCTAAAGTGAAATAATAAAGTAATTAACCATTAAAAACGTGAAAGACCGCTGGGCGGTGGGGCGCACACCTTTAATCCGAGCACCCGGGAAGCAGAGGCAGGTGGATCTCTGGGAGTTCCAGGCCAGACTGGGCTAAAGGCTAGTTCCAGGACAGTCACAGCTACACAGAGAAAATCTATGGGGGGGGGGGGGGGAGAAGGAAAGAAAAGAGAAGCTTCTACATCCAGTATGCAGTTGTTTATCTGTTTTCTCCTGCTTTCTCCTCTCTTTGCGTGACTTGGATGACCCTCAGCATCTGCTAATTTGCTCCATTTTCTGTGTGGATTGCTCCTTGAGGGCTCTGACCACCGAGGAGGAGCTTCGGGGTAGCAGGTGGAACCCTCTGCCCCTCCACCTTCCTGCTCTTCAGGAACTGGGTGAGAACTGTGCGCATCCTGCACGGAATGCACAGGGCCCCTTCTCCCCCAGTGTCGCTTGATTTTGGAGAAACTCTGTGATGTCTTCCCTAAAATTCCCTGAAATGACTCTGATGTTGTGCGCCAGGAATTTAGGATGAAAGGATTGCGCAACACTGAAATTACCCTTCTGATAGCTTCTTCTGTGGAAGTTTTGAAAACAGCATGTACATCGTGTGTGTGTGTGTGTGTGTGTGTGTGTGTGTGTGTGTTGCTGTTGTTCCTGGTTTTTGCCCAGGCTAGCCTGGAAGTAGAAGCAATCCCCCTGCTTCAAACTCCCAAGTGCTGGGATTACAGATGTGGTGTCTTATATCAGGAATTTTGTTTTTACTCAGCTTAAAGGGTGGAGGTATGATGGGGGAAGGTGGGGGCCCAGCAGCTGTGTGTTTTTTAGTAATAAAACAGCCTTCTCCAGAATTTCCAGTAAAACCCGTAAGATCGGGGCAGCTCATCCCCAAAGTATGTGTGGGATGCTGGGAGCTCCCAGGGTTTTCCAGGCAACCCCAACCCTCTCCCTACACCCCAAGGGGGGAACTCCCCAGGAACAAAAAAAAAAAAAAAAAAGCAGATGGATCGCATCTGAACAAATCAAACTCCCCTGGGGCTGGAGCGCTGCGCTCTAAGCTAGCCGGGTGAATAGCCAGAAACCTACATTTGGTAAATTATTTATCTTATCTCTGGAACTCAGCAAAGCGTGGGGGACAGACAGCAGCTTCTGAAGAAGGGTGCTGCTGTCTGTGGGTCCGGACTCCAGCTGGAATTTGGACTTTTACTAGAAAAGGGAAAAGTTCAGAGACCAGGAGCCCATGAAGCAATCTTTCTTTTTTTTTTTTTTAAGATGGCCAAAGCAAAGCCAAAGAAAACTGACTTCAGAGTTCCATGGAACAGGTCTGGTTCTTGTTTTGTCTAGCGGGCTTTGCGATCCACCCGTATTAGGAGAATGTCAAAACACACCAAACCCATAGATAATAAAGAGCCTGGGCAACTCCAGAACGCTCCAGCCACCCTCCCTTGAGAAAATGACAGCCCAGAGAAAACTAAGGCATCGATGCCTACCTACGACGTGGCTCCCTGGAGGCTCCTTGCCTTTGTTATTCTGCCCAGTGCCACGTGGAAACCCGCCGGCCTGGAGTAGGACTTCAACTGTCTGGGTTGGTCTCTGAAGGACCTACGTACCGCCCCTTAGACTACCGTAGAGACTGGGGGCCGGAGGTTAAGAGCTCTGATTGGGGTGTTGACAGAGAAATTAGCTTTCATAACGATCTTCTTTCGGGGTGGTTTGAGACAGGGTTTCTCTGTGTAGCCCTGGCTGTCCTGGACTCATTTTGTAGACCAGGCTGGCCTCGAACTCACAGAGCTCTGCCTGCCTCTGCCTCCCTGAGTGCTGGGACCCACCACGCCTGCCTCATAATGATCTTGATGACCCGATTGCATCATGGTTACAGTTTAGTGTGTGTGTATTGTTCTTGTTGTTTTGGATTTGTTTCTTTTTTCTTTCTTTTTTCTTGTGGTTTCTGGGTTTTTTGTTTTGTGGCAGGATCTCACTATGTAGCCCTGGCTAGCCTGGAACTCACAATATAGACAAGGCTGGCCTGGAACTCACAGAGATCCACGTGCCTCTGACTCTCAAGTACTGGGACTAAAGGAGTCTGCCTTTAACAACTCAACATGCCTGGCCCATCAGTCTTACATACTTCTGCTTATTTGTTTTGTTTCTTTGTTTTGCGGTTCTTATAGTTTTAAGCAGGAAATATCTCTTTTATCACAGCAGTGGTAACCTTAACTCTGACAGAAATTGGTACTAGGAGTCCAGCACTGTGGTGACAGCCCTAACCATGTTGTTTTGGGAAGGAATGTGGAAGGACTTTGGATTACAGAGTTAGGAAAGCCATTGAGCGTTCAAAGCTTGGTGAGCCGTTATGGGGGAGCCTGGAGGATAAGGTTATTGAGAGGATTGCAAGGGGATGGAAGCTGGGTTTGTGACGTCCAGAGGGAAGTTTGAGAGTCACTTAATGACTCTACTGGGGCTTTTGCCTATTTACAATTAAGAATCTTTGGTTTTAGCCACCAAGCTTGGTGGCTGGTGCACACCTTTAATCCCAGCACGCAGGGAGGCAGAGGCAGGTGGATCTCTGTGAGTTAGAGGCCCCGGCCTGTGTGTCAGGGTTGGTGTCCCTGAAAGGAGCCAAGGAAAGGCTACTGATGAAAATGCAGCCCGGTTGTGACAGAGACCCCCACATTTTAACGATGGGACAACTGCTGAGGACAGCAGCAAGTGTAGTGGACACAGCCTGGACCCAGGACCCAGTCTGTGCATGCTTCAAAGGGCAGAGCTGGAGAAGCAACCCAGGCCCTCTGGAGGAGCCCAGAAATTCATGACTGGATTCCAGACATTGGACATTGAGTTATTTACATTGTAGGAGTTTGGTTTTGCTTTGTTCAGACTGTGACTGCGCCCTGGTTCTAGTAAAAAAAAAAAAAAAAAAATACTTAATATATTTTTGATATCACAGGAGTCCACCGCTGAGAGACTTTAAACTTTATAAGAGATGTTGGAGTTTTATGTTTAATAGAGATTTTAGATTTTAAAAAATGGCTGGAGGCTGGAGCCGGGCCTGGCGGTGCACATGTATAAGCCCAGCACTCAGGGAGGCAGAGGCAGGCGGGTTGCTGTGAGTTCCAGGACAGCCTGGACTACAAGGCGAGTGCAGGACAGCCAAGGTTACATGGAGAAACCCTGTCTCAAAAAGTAAAACAAACAGGAATACCTGCAGGCCGGATGTGGTGGCGCACGCCTTTAATCTCAGCATTTAGGAGGCAGAAACAGGCGATGTTTGTGAGTTCGAAGCTAGCCTGGTCTACAAAGGGAGTCCATGACAGCCAGGGCTACACAGAGAAACGCTTGGAAAACAAACAAGACTGGATTTTTTGTTTGCTTGTTTCTTTGGTTTGGTTTGTTGTTTTTGTTTTTTGAGACAAGGTTTCTCTGTGTAGCCTTGGCTGTCTAGGACTCACTTTGTAGACCGGGCTGGCCTCAACCTCACGGAGATCCACCTGCCTCTACCTCCTTGAGTGCTGGGATTTCAGGCACATGCCACCACACCCGGCTCAGGACTGGATATTTTAAAGAGACAAAATTTTTAAAGACTGTGGGACTTTAAGAATTTGTAATGTTTATGTGGTAATGTTGATGTTAATGTGTGACCTTGGGGATGAACAAGAAAAATATAGTTTAGCAGTGATATGTCTGTGTCTCAAATTGACAAGGGGTCAATTGTGTGGGTTAGTTTTACCTCAACCTGACACAGACAAGTGTCATTTGAGAGTCGGAAACCTCAGTTGAGAAAACACCTCCATAAGATCCAGCTGTGAGGCATTTTCTTACATACTGATTGTGGGTGGTGTCACCCCTGGGCTGGCGGTCCTGGGTTCTATAAGAAACAAGCTGAGCAAGCCATGAGGAGCAAGCCAGCGAGCAGCATCCTCCATGGCCTCTGCATCAGTGCCTGCCTCCGGGTTCCTGCCCTGCTTGAGTTCCTGTCCAGGTTTCCTTTAATGATGAACGGTAATTTGGAAGTGTAAACCCTAAGCCAAATAAACTCTTTCCTCCCTAAGTTGTTTTGGTCACGGTGTTTCATCATGGCAACCATAACCCTAACTAAGACTCTCTGGGTTTAATGTAGCCCAGGCTGGCCCCAGGGTTGCCATGTAGCTCAAGTATGCAGCCTGTGGAGCGCCACTACACCCAGTTTATGTGACACTGGGGCTGGATCCAGGACGTCACACATGCTAACAGTTTTCTAACAGTTGATCTACACCCCTGGCCCCAAAGAATTCTGGGAGCAACTTCAAGTCCATCCTTCTCTCCTGGCTGCAAGGGGGATCCGTACCTTTATGCCTGTGCCCGTGCTGTTCACTGTCTCTGAAATGTGAGCGGATCCCCTGCCACTGCTCTTCTCCTGTCCCTTTTCAAGTTTTCAGATGCACACAAGATGCCTCCATCTCCCCTCTGAAGTGCCCCAGTCTTCAGGCGGGACAAATAAGACCAATTTTGCTCTTTTTCCTTTTTTCTAAAATAAATAAAAAGACTCTGTCTCAAAAACAAAAGCCACGTGCTGGGCGAGGTTGCGCACGCCTGTGATTCCAGCACTCTGGGAGGCAGAGGCAGGTGGATCTCTGAGTTCGAGGCCAGCCTGGTCTACAAAGTGAGTCCAGGACAGCCAAGGCTACACAGAAAAACCTTGTCTAGAAAAACCAAAAATAAAGAAAAGCCACACACAGTGAGTGACACATGCCTTTAATCCCGGCATTCTGGAGGGAGGCAGAGGCAGGTGGATCTCTGAGTTGGAGCCCAGGCTGACAACACAAAGAAAACCTGTCTTGAAAAAACAAACACACACAAAAAAAAAACAACAAAAACAAAACAAACAAACAAACATAAAAGCAAAATCAAAAAGTCCCAGAGGACTCAGTGGATAAAGTGTTTACAGTACAAGCTTGAGGGACTGAGTTTGGAACTGTGTAGACCAGGATGGCCTCGAACTCACAGATCCATCTGCCTCTGCTTCCTAAGTCCCAAGTGCTTGGATTCAAAGTCCCTCCCTGTAAGAATCAGGGTCTTGTGCAATTGAGCTGGAGCCTCAGCCTTTCTGGGAGCTTTTCACCCCCTAAATTTACACTCGTCCCTTCTCAGAGGAAATTGTGAGCCTCTTTTCATTTTGACTAATCTTGGTACTGGCTATGCCGGTCTCCCTAGATAATTCCCCAGCCACTCCACTCCTCCACCCCCTCTTCTTTTGACACGGGGCCTCACTATGTATGCCTGGCTCTTCTGGAGAACCCACTCTGTAGACCAGGCTGGCCTTGAACTGACAGAGATCTGCCTGCCTCTGCCTTGAGTGCTGGGATTAGTGGCATATGCCAGGAAGCTTGGCTAAAATCCTAAAACCTGAAACATTGTTTTCAGGGAATTAGCTTTGCAACAGCTTAACTGGGAACTGCTAATGGGCTTCCGAGTTCAACTGAACATCTCTCTCTTTCTTGCAACCTGAGGCAGAGGACATTTCACCTGAAGTAACTCAAATGGTGCAGTGCCCACTTCTCAGCCTCGTGGAGGGGAGGGGCAGAGCTGCTCCCTCCATCCTCCTGAAGTCTTGCTAACTGTGTGTCTGGAAGGTTGCCCGGTCATGTGGGACAGGCAGCTGTCTATGTGGTGTAATTTGATGGGTTTGAGGAAATCCCCTGCTTAAAATATCTTCCCTCACGGATGGGCCTGAATGTATCACTTACCCTTGGGCGCAAGGTGCTTCGGAAAGCTAATTGTTGCTCTCAGCAGCGCTGCCTGCATCCAAAGGAAGCCACCAGGTGGGGGCAAGTGGACACAGGACACTTCCAGGGCCAGAAGTCTGGGGCGATGGGACCATGAAGGGGTAGAACCATCCGTACCTTGTGGCTGAGCACAAGACCAGCCCAGGAGAGGGAAGGAGAAGAGGATCCTATAGCCTGCCACTGTGGCCTGTAACCGCAGCACTCGGGGACAGAGGCAGGCAGGTCTCTATGAGTTCAAGACCAGCCTGGACCACATAGTGAGTTCAAGAGTTAGAGTGAGACCCTGTCTTGGAACACACAAACAAAAATAAAACACACAAAGTATTCATCCTCATACTGTACGTGTGCTTGACAGGTGTAAGCGTTACAGCCAGACCTTCATTGAGGGTATGCCACTGCGAACAGGCCTGTTAACGACCAGGCTAAGTCGCCGAGTCCCGATGATGAGCTTGGCAATCGTTGAGTTGTATCTAGGAGGGAGCTATTATTAGCCTCAAATTACAGGCAAGGAAACTGAGTCTTCAGAGGTTCAGCTTGCGCAACCTCCAACTGGCTGAGTCAGGACGGAGGTGAAACAGTGAAACAGGAGCTCATGGGAAGCGTGAAACAGTGACTCCTCAAAGGCTGGACAATCAACTATGACCTAGCCGGAGTCATCTAAAAAGGAAGTTGTCTTGCCATAGCCTTGGAAGGGCCTGGATTTCAAATTCAAGTTTTGTTTTTTGTGTCCCCCCCCTCCCAAGGCTTGCATATGCTTGGGCAAGTAATCCACCCCAGAGCTACAGAATTTTCCCTTGTTTATATATATATATATATATATATATATATATATATATTTTTTTTTTTTTTTTTTGGGCTGGGCATGTTGGTGCACATCTGTAATCCCAGCACTTGGGAGGCAGAGGCAGGCAGATCTCTGTGAGTTCAAGGCCAGCCTGGTCTACAGAGTGAGTCCAGGACAGGACAGCCAGTGCTACACAGAGAAACCTTGTCTTGAAAAAACAAATAAAATAAAGATAAATAAACTATTAATTTTTTTTTTTTAGATAGGGTCTTACTGTGTAGCCATGGCTAGCTTATAATTCATTCTGTAGTTACGAGTGTGTGTGTGTGTGTGTGTGTGTGTGTGTGTGTGTGTGTGTGTGTTGTGCAGGTGTCCTTGGAGGCCAGAAGAAAGATTCCCTGGAGCTACAGTTAGGAGATGAAAGCCATCTTGTGGGTGTTAGGGACAGACCCAGGTCCTCAGCAAACTCAGCAAGCGCTCTTAGCCACTGAACCATCTCTAGCCCTTCTTTCCTTTCTCATAGGAATCTTGAGGCAGAGTTTCAATGGGTTACTTTGAATTTGAGATTCTCCAATCCTCCAGCCTCAACTTGTGGAAAACTCTTTAGCCTGCTAGGGCTTCAGAATGAAAAGCAGAAACCTGGGCTCCGTGAACAACAGAAGCCAGCTTCCTTCTTAGCTCAGGATGCTCGAAGTCTGAAATCAGCAACAGAGCAGGGCTGCTTTCTTTCCAGGCCTCTTTCCACAGCTGGTAGACAGTGTCTTGTCTACCTCGTGGCTTCCCAAGGTTGTTTCTCTGTGTCTGAACCCTCCCTCCACCCCACCCCTACCTCACTATTCTTGAGGCAAGGTCCTGTACTAAACAGGCTGGCCCTGAACTCCATAGATCCATCTTCATCTACCTCCAGATCTCTGGGTTTAAAGAACGCCACAACCTAGGGAATCCCAGAATAGAGGAGGCTGATACAGGAGATTACTGTGAGTTCCAGGCCAGACTAGGCCACGTTGAGGCTCTGTCTTGAACAAACAAATTTTTAAAAGTACGTGCATGTTGGGCAGGGGGGACCATGAGATCCCTTGGTGGGTAAAGGCATTTGCTGCCAAGCCTGATGACCTGCGTTGGCTTGGTCAGAGTCCACAAGATAGGAGAGGACTGAATGCTGAAAGATCTCCTCAGATCTCCCCAGCATGCCTTTAATCCCAGCACTTGGGAGACAGTCACAGATCTCTGTGAGTTCCCAGCCAGCCTGGTCTACATAGTGAGATCTTGTCTCAACCATCTCCACCCCCCCCCCAAAAAAAAGAAAGAAAAGAAACAGGATGGTTGGTGCACATGAGAGAGCTAGAGTCTGTCTGTCCAGGAACACACACAAAAGAAATAAATCTAGTGAACAGAAAAGAAAAGAAAAAAGAGAAGAAAAAAGAAAAGAAAAGGAAAGAAAAGAAAGGAAAAGAAAAGAAAAGAAGGGCTGGAGAGATGGCTCAGAGGTTAAGAACACTGGCTGTTCTTCCAAAGGTCCTGAGTTCAATTCCCAGCAACCACATGGTGGCTCACAACCATCTATAGTGAGATCTGGTGACTTCTTCTGGCCTGCAGGCAGGATATTGTATAAATGATAAATAAATAAGTCTTTAAAAAAAAAAAAAAAGAAAGAAAACTATTTGAAGGAGTAAGGCAAGCTGATAATCCCAGCATTTAGGAGGGTGAGCCAGAAAGATCGTAAGGTACAAGCCAGCCTTGCTGGGTTACGTGAAGCAATTCTGTATCGAGAGGCCAAAAGCCACCACAAATAAAATACAAAAACAAAAAAACAAGCAGATGGTTGCCGCCCTGCCCCCACTTCAGTTTCTGACTCTGTGGGTCTGGAATGGCCCCAGATTTGCATTTCTGACAGGCCTCCAGGTGCTGGGGCCTCTGAGAGCCACACACTTTCAGAACCATCCCCTCCACCCGTGACCAGGGCGAGGCTGGCGGGTGAGTGGAACAAAGCAAGGCCATTTTCCATATCTGCAGCCGAGGAGAGGCCTGGAAAGTCCCCACGCACCTGAAAATTCCCCAGAAAAAGTTCTGCTTATCGCCACACTCAGACCTGTAAACAGTTTACCGGAAACAGCCTGCACTGCCCATACCATCATCATCTCGCTCGCCCCTGGCCTTCGCCAGAGGCATGTCTGTGAGAGAGTGCATCCTGGGCCAGCAACCAAAATGGTTACGGCATGGCATCGCAGCCATAGGCAGAACCTTGACAAGTCACCCGTGTCTCCGTGGCTTGGTGCTCCCTCACTAAGCTTTTTTTTTGGGGTGGGGTGGGGAGGGTGGTGGTTTGAGACAGGGTTTCTCTGTGTAGCCCTGGCTGTCCTAGACTCACTTTGCAGACCAGGCTGCCCTTGAACTCACAGAGATCCACCTGCCTCTACTTCCCTGTGCTGGGATTATAGGTGTGAGGCACTATTCAGTCAGCTTCACAGACAACTTTCGTGTTTGCTCTTCTTTCTTTCTTTTTCCTCCTTCTCATCCTCTTCTTCATACAGGATCTCTCTGTGTAGCCCTGACTGTCCTGGAACTCCTATGTAGACTAGGATGGCCTTGAACTCACAGAGATCTAAGTGCCTGCCTCTGCCCTGCGCTGCTTCTTATGCATTGTCCAGGACCCACGGCTTGACAGGTGCTAGGTTAGTGTCCGACCTGGTTTTTGGTATTGTTCTAGGTGCCATCTCCCTTGGGCACCATATTGTCTTTTCATGTATTATCTCACTTTCTGATTCTCTTGACGGTGCCCCCATTGCTGTCTGTGATCTGCGTGTGCCTTCTAACAAAACAGCCACACCCCAGGCATCTCCCAGGAATGAAGGACAGCTTGCCTTGTCCCCACCTATGGTCCTTCAGCAAGTTCTTTCATTTTCTAGGTATGCTAGCAATTAAGGGAATTAGAGAAAAATGTGCACATATGTGCCATGTGGAAACGCATGAATATGCATGTACCATATGTGCCGTATAAAATGATTAATTAACGCACGGCTAATATTAGCTAGCAGCCGGACGTGGCGGCGTTCACCTGTAACCACTGGCGATTCCGGGGGAAGGCAAAGACAGGAGAACTGCACGCTGTCGGTCCATGTCAGCTTGGTCTACGTAGTGATTTCTAGGTCAGCTACGGATGAGGTGAGACCCTGCCTCAACCCCCCGCCCTCCAAAAAGTTAGATCTTACTGGTTTTGTTTGGTGGGTTGCTTGTTTAAAGAGGGTGCTGCTGCGTAGTCCGCGCTGTGGCTGACCAGCTCCTGCTGTAGCCACAGATAATCTTAACCTCCTGACCCTCCTGCCTCTGCCTCAGGAGTCTAGGAGCACACTCAGGTACCACCACTTTTTCATCAGAGCACACTTGCTTCTCCAGGCCTTTTCTTTAGGAAACTGGCCATCCTTTCGTTCATCTAGTTATGGCTACTTATTTCTAGTGTTGGGAAAAGAATCCAGGGCCTCCTACATGCCAGGCAAGAGCCCTCTGACACTTGGGATGCGCCTCCACCCCCAAGCCTGAAATCTGGGAACCAATTTATGCAAGCATCTTTTGTATTTTTCTGAGACATGGAATCCCTACGTAGACCAGGCTTGCCACTGAACTCACAGAGATCTTGAGTGCTGGCCTCAGAGGCCTGGGTCACCACCACACTCAGTGCAAGGACCTCCTTGAAGAAGACAAAATATTGCTTCAAAAAAATCGTCGTTTTAAAATAGAGTTTGTCTTTCGGTACTAGGAACGGAGCTAGGTAAGCTCTCTCACTGGGCTGTGTCCGTAGCCCCAAAGTCTTGTTTTAGACTGTTTTTTTGAGATAGAGTATCAAATGGAGCCATTGTGGCCTCAAATTAGAGATCCTTCTGCCCCGGGCCCACTTTGTAGCCTCAGGCCGGCCTCAAAGCAGGTGGTAATGCTCTTCCTTCCTCGGCCTTTTGAGTTCTGGGTTAGAGGCGGCCTTGTCACCTCTGGCTTGAAGCTTGTATCTTTATGAGACTGATGAGCTATGTTTTGCACCGATGAAGCACATATGAAGTCTATTGTGGAAGGGTAAACACCTGTCTTTTCATTACTTTACCATAAAAGTGACTAGGACAGAGGTAGAGGCAAGAGACGTCCATGCTATCTTGTGTTCGTTGTCTCAGATTGGATTTGATTAATTTTTATCAATCAGTATCGTCCAGCGGGTAACCGTGCCCACCCCCAAGCCTGCCGACCTGAGTTCCGTCCTCAGAAGCTGACCTCCTGCAAGCTGTCCTCTGACTCTCACACATACATTACAGAGAGAGGAGGGAGGGTGGGCTGCCCAGGCTGGCCCTAAATACATGGACTCCAGTGATCAAGCTGCTTCAGCTGCTCCCGGGCATGCCACCTCGGGCGATGCTTGCCTGAGCTTCCTATTTACTATCATTTCTGTATATGTGCCTCTGTGTGTGCCCCTGCAGGTGGAGGCCACAGGTTGATCACACACACACACACACACACACACACACACACACACACACACACACGGTGGCCAGTGAGCCCCCAAAGGACCCCCTTGTCTTTGCTTCCTCAGTGCCGGGATTAGAAGCATCCAACGCCACGCCCAGCTTTTGTGTGGACTCTGGGGATGGACCACCAGCTCTCATTCTTGCTTGGCCACCACTTTGCCAACTGAGCCATCTCCCTCTGTATTCTAATTATTTATCGATTTACGTTATTATTATTATTATTATTATTATTATTTTTTTTTTTTTTTTTGAGGCAAGTTTTCCAGACCGGCCTGGACATCAGGAGTCTCTAGGCTCAACGTCCTCAGTGCTAGAATCAAAGATACTGGCCTCCACACCTGGCTTCAATTCTGTGGTGGCCTCAATAGTAAACGTGGGCCAGGTGGCGGTGGTGCACGCCTTTAATCCCGGCGCTTGGAGAGGCAGCGACAGGCGCATCTCTGTGAGTTCCAGGCCAGCCTGGTCTACAGAGTGAGTCCAGGACAGCCCGGGGTGCACAGAGAAACCCTGTCTCGAAAAAACTAAAAACAAACAGCTCACCCACGTGCCCAGTCTCAGCATTTGGGCTTGGCCCCAGCTGAGGATGGTATTTGGAAGGTTTAGTCGGTGTGGCTTTGTGGAAGGAAGTGTGTCACTGGGGGCAGGCTTTGAGAGCTTAAAGGCTCACAGCATCGCTGAGCTGCCAGGCCCTGCCTGCTGCCTGAGCTCGGACGTCACGTCACCGACTCCAACCCTAAGCAACCATAAGCCCAGATAAACCCTTCCTCCTGTACATTGACATCGCTGGGGTATTTTATCACAACAGGAAAATAACTATTATTTAACTATTATTAAGTATTACAGATAATTTTATCTTTTTTTTCCCCCTCCAGTGCTGGAGGTTGAACCCAGCATCCACTACAGGCTGGGCAAGTGCTTTTGTCGGTAAGCCGCATCTGTAGCCCTAATTTGACTGACTGATCCAGGTGCTGGGTGTTGAATCAGGGGCCCTTTGTGTGTGCTCGGTCACTCAGCTGCAGTGGCTATGCTCTTTGTTCTTTCAGATAGTGGCATTAAATGCTTAGAAGGGGTCGTATTATCACTGCAAATGATTGCTGTGAGGGTCCCCCCTCCCGAGACAGGGTTTTTCTGTGTAGACCCTTGGCTGTCCTGGACTCGCTTTTTAGACCAGGCTGGCCTCGAACTCACAGAGACCTGCCTGCCTCCGCCTCCCGGAGCGCTGCAAACAAAGGCAGGAGCCACCTCGTCCAGCTAATTGCTGAGTTTTCAAACACTTGGCTGAAGTGGGTCAGGAAGATCAGGGAAGAGAGACCAGGTGGCTTCTTTGGTCGGAGAGAGACACAATGAACTCAGAACTGGCTGCTTGCCAGCTGACCTCCCATTCATAAGAATGACTTCAGGTGTGATTCTGACTGATGTTAAGAATGATGACCTTCGCGTCTCGGGAGTGGGTGTTGTTTTTTTTTTTGACCCTTACTCCCTAGCTCAGGCTGACCTAGAACTCCCATTCCTCCTGCTTCAGCCTCTGGGACTGCTGGGATCACAGGCATGTTCCACCCTCGTGGCTGCTGAGTAAAGTGGCATCATTGAACATAGAAGGAAACGCCACCTGGGCAAGGAAAGGGGATGCCAGTGCTGTGTGAGGGCAGCACAACTCTTACTTCCGGGCACCTGGCATGCTCTGCTGACTGAGGTCTGTAGTCTCAGGTACTCAGGGGCCAGAAGCAGGTGGATTCCTTGAGTCTGAAGGGTTTGAATCCCATCTCAAAAATGAAGCAAACGCCAGGACTCTTGTGTAACAAAAAAGAAGACTGGGGGCTGGAGAGATGGCTCGGTGGTTAAAAGCCCTGGCTACCCCTGTGCAGGACCCGGGTTTGATTCTCAGCACCCACGTAGAGGCTCACAACCATCTGTAACTCCAGCCCCAGTCTTAGAGGATCCAGTGCCCTCCTCTGACCTCCACTGGCACCAGGCACACATGTGGCACACAGACATACATGTACACAAAGCACACCTACGCCGAAATAAATGGAGCTGGGCTTAGTGGGGAAACTGAGGCAGGTAGCTCCCTTCAAGACAGAGGTATCTCCAAGCTAGGGTGAGTTTCAAGCCATCCTGGGCTACAATTAGTTCCTGTGGAAACAAATAACAACAACAACAAACAAAAACAATCACAACCAAAATAAAACAGAAAACAAAGCAAAGCCTGGTATGGTTGTACTTCAGAGTCTGAGGCAGGGGGACCACAATTTCCAGTGTTATTTAGTGTACAGACTGAGTTCAAGGACAGTCTGGGCAAATCAGTGGGTCACTGTGCCGAAGACTGACAGCACAGCGGGGATTCAGCTCAACAGCAGAGCCGTTGTTCAGCATGCTGGAGGACCCAGGTTCACCCACTCCTCCATCCTGAAAGTCACATCAAAACCCAAAATGCAAAACCGTTATCAGCTGGTGAGATGGCTCACCAGGGGAGGTTCGAGCTGGCCAGCCTGAAGAACCGAGTTCCAAGTTCCGTTCCTAGACTCAGAGTGTGGAAGGAGAGAACTGATTTTACAAGTCCTTCTCTGGCAACACACATCACACACACATTCAATAAAAGAAACAATTGTGAAGAGTTAGTTAGTTAGAGTGTGTGTGTGTGTGTGTGTGTGTGTGTGTGTGTGTGTGTGTGTGTGCACACGACCCTGTGGGTCTACAGGCATCATGTGTTTGCATGAACCCCCTGGGGGCCAGAAGAAGATGATGTCAGATCCCCTGAAACTAGAGTTGCAGGTGATTTTGTGAGCTTCCATTGACGCTGAAAACTGAACCCAGCTCCAATGTTCTGTCTATTTGCTTATTCGTTTATTTATTTTATTTAATTATTAATTTATTTTATATAGCATCATATGAATATATGTTTATATTATTATATAATATTTATTATATATTATTTATTTATTTTAGGCAGGGTTTCCTCTGTGTAGCCCTACTTGTCCTAAAACTCACGGACATTGTCTTGCTTCTCTACCAACTGCTGGGATTAAAGGTGTGTGCCACCGCCACCAAGCTAAAAAAAATGTCTCTATTTATTTATTTATTTATTTATTTCTCCCGAGACAGGGGTTCTTTGTGTAGCCTTGGCTATCCTGGACTCACTCTGTGGACCACGCTGGCC
This sequence comes from Psammomys obesus, assembly GCF_907164565.1. Lineage (NCBI taxonomy): Eukaryota > Metazoa > Chordata > Mammalia > Rodentia > Muridae > Psammomys > Psammomys obesus. The sequence continues at coordinate 4,719,624 of NW_026590405.1, read as the reverse complement.
TCACAGAGATCTGTCTGCCTCTGCCTCCTGAGTACTGGGATTACAGGTGTGTATAATGCCCATCTCAAAATTTATCTTTTTTAATATTTATTTATTTACTTATCTTTATTTTATTTGCATTAGCATGAAGGTGTCAGATCCCTTGGAATTGCCATTACAGACAGTTGTGAGCTGCCATGTGGGTGCTGAGAATTGAACCCGGGTCCTTTGGAAGAGCAGAAAGTGCTCTTAACCAGTGAGCCATCTCTCCAGCCCCATCAAAATTTATTTTTAATTACAAAGAAAAAAAAAAAAAGCAAAGGAGCCAGGAGATGGTAGCACATGCCTTTAATCCCAGCACTCAGGAGGCAGAGGCAGGCGGATCTCTGTGAAGCCTGCCTAAACAGCTAGAGTTACACAGAGAAACCCTGTTTCAAAAACACCAAAAACCCAAACAACAACAAAAAACAATAACAACAACAAAAACAATAACCAAAAAAGCAAAGGCTCAAACCAAGAAACCCTCAAATCCATCACTTAGTAAAATGAAAACACAGACAGAAGCCCACAAAACAAATTAAGTTCCTTCATAGGATCTCTGAAAGAGGTCAAAAGCCAGGCCATAACGCCTGACCTCGTGCAGAGAAGAGAGAAGCCCTGGCCATTCTGAGAAGTAAAACAGTTGGAAAAGAGGAAGTATATGTTAAAAAGTGAGTTTAAGTTTCTCCGAGTGACCAAGTCAGTTAGTGGCCGCTTTGTTGTCATTAGGATGTCAAGCCCTCTGGCTTGAAAGCTTGAAAGCTTGTCTGAATTGGGAATCTGTGTCTTCTTCCATCAGAAAAGACGTCAGCTGGCTTTTCCATCTCGCTGGACTCCAGCGGGTCTCAGGGAGCCCTCCTCTGGCCCTCTGCTTCTGCCTTACTTAGAGAAACCTTTGTTCCCTTACGTGTGCGGGTTCGGAGGGAATACAAAGGATGCAGCGGGGCTGGAGGGATGGCTCATCAGTATGGACTGCTCTCTCGGAGACCAGAGGCTCACCCTCAGCACTCCCATCTATGGGTCACAACCATCTGTGACTCCAACTCCAGGGGATCCAGTGCCCTCTTCCGGCCTTTGAGGGCAATTCCACGTAAGTGCCCGTTCCCACGTACAGATACACGCACGCTAATAGAATAGAATAGACAGAATAGAACCCTCAGCGTCTTTGGCTTCCTGATCTGTCTGTCTGTCTGAGCTACAGTCCCAATCCTCACGTTTCTGCTTTCTTTTTAAAAGATGTATGCATTAGTTTTGTTTTCTTTCACTTTGAGATGCCTGCCGGGAACTCACCATGTGGACCAGGCTTTCCCCAAACTCCTTCCTAGAGATCTGCCCGCCTCTGTCTCCTGGCGTTAAAACAAGGGCTGCTATGCCCTGCTATTTACTTCTCTTATGTATACGTAAGTGCGCTTCATGTATGATGTCCTCGGAGGCCAGAAGAGGGTGTTGGGTCCCCTGAAAGTAGAGTTACAGGTAAGAATAAATCGCCGTATGGGAATGAACCAGGTCCTCTGCAAGAGCAATAGTGCTCTTAAGCACTGAGCCATCCCCAGGCCATCTGTCCCCACCCCCTTCTTTTTTTTCTTTTTCATTTTGAGACAGGGGTCTCTTACGTAGTCTGGGCCAGCCTCGGAATAAAGCTGGGATGATCTTGAACTCCTGGTCCCCCTGCCTCCACGTTCCAAGTCCTGGGTAACCGAAGACAGGTATGAACCACCATGAGGATGCCAGGGGCAGCGAACTCCCTTTAACAACGGGGACACCTCTCTAGCCCCAGAAAAACCATTACAGTCCATTTCAGCTGTTTATTTTTGAGGCAGAATTTCTCCGAGTCATCCTGTCTGGCAGAGAGCTTACTATGTAGACCAGGCTGGCCTTGAACTCTGCCTCTGTCTCCCAAACACCGGGATTAAAGGCGAACAACCACCACACCCGGCCTGGGATAATTACTAAATAAATCGTATCGGAGAAAAGCCTCCTCAGTCCCAGAAGCCGAGAGGCCGGCTCCCCGACCTCAGAGGTTGGCGTGTACACATGCCTAATCTGAGGCTCTGGATTAGCTCTCCAGCATTGGGGGGAAAAAAGTACTTTAATACTCGTCAGGAGAGCCCTTCAAACTTCCTCCTACGCTTCACTGATTACAAACATTGCTGGCCAACCTTTGACACTGAGTTGATTAAATCTGTCCTATGGAAATGACCTGCTGGTTGTTTTGATTAGTGTTCAGTTTAGCGGTAACAAAAGCTACTCTTTACCAGAGTGCTGGGGAGAGATGCCACGCCCAGGTGGCAATTCATTATCTTTGAAAGTAGTTCCCCCCAGCCCCCGGCCTCACACATTTTTTTTCTAATATCTTATTTTTAAATTATATGGGGGGGGGGGGACAGGTCCATGTGAGGGCAGGTGCATGAAGGGGCCAGAACAGGACATGGGATCAACGGGAGCGGGAGTTATAAGGGATGTCAGCCACCAGACCTGGGTGCTGGGAACTGAACTCAGGCCCTGTGCAAGAATAGTAAGCACTGTTCACAGCGGAGCCACCACCTTTCCAGCCCCCAACCCCTTGTTGGTTCGTTTGTTTATTGAGAGAGAAGGAATGAGACAGAGAGGTGACGGAGAGTACAGAGGACAACTGGGGGGCGGGGCATGGGGATCAAACTCTGCTCGGCAGCACATTTACCCACAAAGCCTTGCCCGTATCCAGCATTTTTACCTTTGGACCCTTCCAGGAATAAGAACATTCCGAATGGACTCCCAGGAGTCGTCCGCTGACCTCCACACGCTCACTGTGGCGTGCACCCGTCCCCCACCCGCCCCTGGCCCCACACGAATGTGATAGTAATAAAAGGACACTCCAACAAGCGCTTCCTGTTGCTCTCAAAATTGTCATCACAATGCCATCCCCACAGCTGGTTCAGGGGTTCGTGCCGGGTCTGGGGCATGGTTTCACACTTACACACACACACACACACACACACACACACACACACACACACACACCTCTCCTTTACAGCGAGGAGGAGGTAGGTGATATTGTCTGCATCCCAGCTACACCTGAGGAAGGTTCGGTAACTTGACCGTTTTCATAGTCACCAGGTACCACTTCTCAGAATGGAAAGCTGCCTAACTGAACCTTCTGGTTTATGTAATTTTTTCTCTCTCACCCTTTGCTTATTTTTCCTGAGCCCACTTAAATGACCTGGGTTTTGTCGTTTTTGGATTTCTTTCTTTCTTTCTTTCTCTCTTGCCCTCTTGGGGATGCACCCCAGGAATGCCAGATGGATGTTTTATCATTGAGCTGCATACTCCGCCATAAGTTTCTTTCTTTCTTTTTTTCCTTCAGTTTTTTTTTTTTTTTTTTTTGAGACTGGGTCTTGTTATATCACAGTCTGGTTCACTATACAGTACAGTTTGGCAATCCTCCTGCCTCAGCCTTCCAAGTACTGGGGTTACAGGTATGAGCCACTATACCTGGTTCATAAATTGATTTGAATCATCATCTTTACGTTGGATCACATTCTTTCTTTCCTAGCAGTAACTGATGGATGGAAGGTGGGCAAGGTGGGGCATACTGGTAAGGTAGGCAACTAGAAAGGCAGAAGCAAAAAAAAAAAAAAAGTTTGAGACCTGCCCAGGCTTCAGAGCATGTAGTGAGACCTTCTAGTAAGAAGTAGGAAAGGAAAAACAAAGTGGGGAGACAATAAAAATAAATGGACACAGGGCTTTGGATAAAAGGAGAGGTCTGGAAAACAGCTCAGTCGGCGGGGTGCACACAAGACCCTGGATTTATTTCCCAACATCATATACATTTGGAGAAGAGGTCAAGGCACTTCCAGGACAGGTTGACTTGAACCTGCAGAGGCACAGAGTCTGGAGAGTGAAAGCAGGTGGGAATCCTCCTGTTTGGACAGAGGTGAGGGTCTGAGAGCTGATGTTTTAAAATAGGTGTTTATTTAGAGATAGCGTTTCTCTATGTAGACAAGGCTGGCCCGGCCCAGAATGCTGGGATTGAAGGCATGTGCACCACTTCCTTCTTTTCCTGATGTCCTGTTCAATGCCCGTGTCATAGGAGTTCTAAGACTGATTAAAGAGAAAGCTTTGAACACTCAGGAGCAGAATTCGGGTCATTTCACCGGCTCCCTTGGCTGTTGTATGACCCTGTGTCATGCTACTTACGTTTCATTTTCCTATCTGCAAAAAAGAGGAAGTAATTCTTGTTCCCCTGGGTTTTCTCCTTTCGTCATCAAAAATGAATGACTTAGGCCCCAGAACACAAACAAAAGGGAAATATGTCATGTTTTGTAACAGGCATCTATAAAAGTTATGGAGTCTCTGGGCATCTTTATAAGCACGGTGGAAAACTTGTAAAGGAAACATTTAAATGAGTTAACAACTGCTTCTCCTAACAGGCTCATTCCTCCTTTAAAGGTCCCTCGGACTTAAAAAACAAAACAAAAACAAGGGAAAGAGGGTGCAGTTAGCTTTCAATTCTCTTGGCCACTAACATTTCAACTTAGGGATTACCTAGAGTGAGAGTTTACTGGCTTCCCACGTCCTTATCAACTCTCCACGAAGTTTAAAAGGACAAAAGAAGGCGGTACTGGGCTCTCCGCGGTTTTTCCACGTGTATGTTGGGGACTTTCCTTTGAGACAAGGCCGGGGTCGGGGACAATAATAGCTGGTGTCGCCTGACTGCTAACACCGAGCCGATGAGGTGACTACCGGGGCAGCTCCGCCGAGACGCGGCGGCACCTCCCTCCCTCGCCGCGATCGGGAATTTTCCTCCTCCGCCCCCCGCCCCCCAAGAGGCTGGGGCAGCATCTGGCACGGGCAGGCGAACATTTGTGTCGTGATTTCCTCTCTCCCAGGCGCTCGGACACGGATCATTTCTGAAGGCACCAGGACCTCCCGGCACCTTCTATCTTTATTTATTTATTTACTTTTGCTTTTCTAAATTGAGAATCTTTGTCCCGGGCTCCTCGCAGCCCAGGTCTCCCCCACTTCCCTCGCAGGCAGGCCTGTGACTCCTTCACTCCCTCGGTGTGCAAGCGCCGGTGACTCACGTCTTGCACAGCCCTCGCCCCCCCAAACACAGCCACCACCCCCGGGATCTAGCCCACAGCGCATCGTCAAGCCGCCCCCGGCAGCCTTGGAGGTCTCGGGGCTGAGTCACACGAGAGGACCACCCTGATCGGCATCCACACACACACACACACGCGCACGCACGCGGCCTCCGCGCCGGCCACGCCAACGCCCTTCCATTGCTCACAACTCGCTACGCTCCAGCTCCGGCCCGCGACCCCTCTCCGCACCCCCGAAACTCCGGGAAACCCTGGGCCGGCGGAGCCGGCCTCGGGCGGCCTTTGATGGCTTTGTTATTGTTTGGGTTTGAATCGATACGCCCCTCCCCATCCTTCCTCCCCGGCCGCGCGCGCCACCCAGCTCCCGCCTCCCCAGCACGCCCAGCGCCCCTCCCCCTCCGTTTTGGCGCCTTTTCCTTCCCGCCACGTCGTGGCGGCGTTAGCGACCATTCTGACCGCGAGGCGTGGGGCGGGGCGGGGGTGGAGCCAGCGACGCCTTATGCAAATAAGCGCCCTCCTGGTTGGCCAGAGCAGCGGCCGCGGGGCGGAGCCGGGGCGAGGGGCGAAGCCGCCGGGGGGCGGGGCGGAGGGGAGCGGCCCTCGCCCAGCCGCCTCCCCGCCCCCTCTCCGCCCTCCGCCGCCGCCGCGCCAGCCGGGCTCCCCGCCTCGGCCTCCCGGCGAGGCCCCGCCCCGTCCCCGCCCGCCGCGCGCGCCCTCCCCAGCGGCGCGCTCCGCCCCTTTACTCCTGGCGGCGGGGCGAGCCGGGCGTCTGCAGCAGCGGCCGCGGTGGCGGAGGAGGCTGGAAGGGAGTCGGCAGCGCCGGCGGCGGGCTCGGCAGTAGCAGCAGCAGCAGCAGGAGTCACAGCCAGCAGCAGCCCTGGGTCCCGCGGCGCCGCTCGCCCCGCCGCCTCCCGCACTGCCTGACCCGGCCGGCGAGCCCGCCCGCCGCCAGCCCCGCCAGCGCCCTCAGTCGTCCTCCGACTCGCCCTCGGCCTTGCGCGCCAGCCGCAGCGCGAGCCGCAACGCCACCCGCAGTCTGAGTCCCGGCCGCCGCCGCAGCCCCAGCTCGTGCCGCCGCCGCGGCTGCTCGTCCCGCCGCCGGCCCCGCGCCGACACCCTGGAGGTGGGCATGCTCCTGTCCAAGATCAACTCCCTGGCCCACCTGCGCGCCGCGCCCTGCGGCGACCTGCACGCCACCAAGCTGGCGCCGGGTGAGTGTCCCCACCCACCCCAGCCGGGGCGCGCGGGGCCCGCGGAGGGCGTCCCCGGGAGGACCCCCGCGCGGGCCCCGCGCGCTGAGCGTCCCGCGCCTCCCTCCCAGGCAAAGAGAAGGAGCCCCTGGAGTCGCAGTACCAGGTGGGCCCGCTGCTGGGCAGCGGTGGCTTCGGCTCGGTCTACTCGGGCATCCGCGTCGCCGACAACTTGCCGGTGAGTGGGCAGCCCGCCGCGGGGAGGGCGGCTTCGCGCGGCAGGGAGAGGGTCTGACGGCAGGCTCGGGGTCTCCTCCCAGGTGGCCATCAAGCACGTGGAGAAGGACCGGATCTCCGACTGGGGGGAGCTGGTGAGTGAGACCCTCGGCGCGGGCGGGCGGGCGGGCGGGCGCGGGAGAAGGGCGTGCCGGAACCGGCGCGCTGACCCCCGCCTCGCTCGCCCGCCCGCCCTCCCCTCGCAGCCCAACGGCACCCGGGTGCCCATGGAGGTGGTCCTGCTGAAGAAGGTGAGCTCGGGCTTCCCGGGCGTCATCCGCCTCCTGGACTGGTTCGAGAGGCCGGACAGTTTCGTGCTGATCCTGGAGAGGCCCGAGCCGGTGCAGGACCTGTTCGACTTCATCACCGAGCGGGGGGCCCTGCAGGAGGAGCTGGCCCGGAGCTTCTTCTGGCAGGTGCTGGAGGCCGTGCGGTACTGCCACAGCTGCGGGGTGCTGCACCGCGACATCAAGGACGAGAACATCCTCATCGACCTCAGCCGCGGCGAGCTCAAGCTCATCGACTTCGGCTCGGGGGCGCTGCTCAAGGACACGGTCTACACGGACTTCGACGGTGAGCGGGGCCCCGGGAGGGCGCTGCCCGGGGAGCCCTTTGTAAAGGTCACTGGGCGGCGGGCTGGCAGGGGTGGGGCAGAGGCCGGCTTCCCGGCACCCCGCAGCCGGGGATTTCAAGCCGCTGGGGCGAAACTGCGGCCCTTCTGGCGCGGAGGGTCTGGTTGGGTTTTGTTTTTGTCTCTCTCCTCCCGGTGGAATGTGTTGAGTCCCGAGCTTTTTTCTCGGGGAAACGAGAGGTCGTGGGCGGCGGGCCGTAGCCCGGATTTCTAGCGTGTGACCCACTTTTCTCCCCGGTGGAGGGAGGTGGGGCCGGCGGGAGACGTGGATGCCGGCTCCGCAGTTTGTTTTGTTTTCGTGGGGGGAAGTTTGCAGGTAGTCCCTGGAGCCGCAGAGGCTGGTTTTGTTGCCGAGGGGAAGGGAGTGAGAGCGGCGGGGGTACTGTGGGGTGAATGTTGTGAAATGAGATCAGTGGCTGGTCTGGAAATGAGTTGGGTGTCTCCGTGGCCAGGAGGGAGACCTATCTCGGATGGATGGGGAGGGGCTTGGAGGGCGTTCTTTGAGAAAGGGGACGGCGGGGTGCTAGATCAAAGCGAGAGGGTGGGTCACCCCGAGAAACTGCGTCCTTTCAAAACTTGTGACTCTGCCTTGTGGTTTGAATTTCTTTGGAGGACGCTGGGCTGGGCTGCATTTTTTGTATTTACAGTTAATGGCTGGCTGGGTCCTTCCCTGTGTTCCCTCCTCCGCCCCCCCCCCCAACCCTGGGCAAGTCTTTGCTGCCCCCTGTTGATCACCGTGAGGTTAGCACCTTTTTTTTTTTTTTTTTTACTATCCAAAGTTTGTAAACAGGAATCACGTGGTCTGAAACCAGCCGCGCAATTCTACCTTTCCAGTGTGGGGAGGGGAAGAGTGTGAGCGTTTTGCCCGCCGCCCAGAGAGGAAAGCTTCCCAAAGGGCAGCCTGACTGTGCAGTGTTGTCACGTTGCTCACGCGGTCGGGTCCAGGGGAGACTTGGTAGGATCTTCGTAGTTGAGGCTTATACCATTGAGCGTTCTGATCGCCCGGGGCCTTTTGGTGGTTCTGTGAGGCCTTTTGCTTTAAGGGTTTGCGTTCCAGAGAGGTACTCCTTTTTCCCTCTGGGCTGGAGAGGAAAGTGTGTTTGTGGTGCCTGTTTTGAACTCTTGATCTGTTTTGATCTGCTTGAGAGCTGGGATTAAAGACGTGTGCCACCAAACCCCAAACAGTATCTTTTAAAAAAGTTTTTAAAGCCGGTCCAGGTTCACCCCTTTAATCCCAACACTGGGGAAAGCAGGCAGGGCTACACAGCGAAACCCTGTCTCAAAAACTTATGTATTTTTTTAGATGCTCAGACTAGTTGCTCTGTTGGCTTTTGCTGACTGTTCTCCTTCCCTCCTTCCCTCGGGCAGGAACGCGTGTGTACAGCCCTCCTGAGTGGATCCGCTACCATCGCTACCATGGCAGGTCAGCAGCCGTCTGGTCCCTGGGGATCCTGCTCTATGATATGGTCTGCGGAGATATTCCATTTGAGCATGACGAAGAGATCATCAAGGGCCAAGTGTTCTTCAGGCAAAGGGTCTCCTCAGGTAACCTTCCTGCAGCCCTTGTTTACCAGCCAGTCGGGCCCCCACTTCCGGGGTTGGTGTGTTTGAAAGGCTGGTTTTGAGAACAGTGTGGGGACTGCAAAGAGTGAAGAGAGCCGGAGTTAGAGCTCCACCTGTCTTTGTTGGGGCGCCAGGCAGCCGGGTCACTAAGTAGGGCCTCTGACCCTCAACTGTTGGGGCTTTGGGGTCCCACTGAGCAGTTGGTCCCTTTGGCCTTGGAGGCCATATTTCTTTCAGATGTTCTGGCCGTGCTCTTGACTTTGAAAGGGTTTTTTATACACACACACACCTCCGTCCCAACCACCAGACCCTGTAAAGTTGAAGTGGCGGTGGAGACCCGGTCTCCGCTGCTGCGCTGCTTAAGGCAATAGTTCTAAGTGTTGTGGTCCTGGTGACCTCATTCTGGGTGGTGTCAGTGTTTGTAAGTTGGTAGGTGAATTGAATCATCTTGTCTCTACTGATGATGGCTCATCAAAACCCTTGTCATCCTTCCTATTTCTGGTGAGTGGGTGTCGTGGGAAAGGCCCGAGCCATTGAAGTTGGAAACCACAGGTTTAAGAGGGTAGCCACTTTTTAACCGGAAGCAGACTGGAGGCTTCATTCTTCCCTTCCCACTCGGAGAACCCAGCAGTGTTGGTATAAAAAGTACATGGCCTCTTGGGAAAAAGGCCTTTGCATCACACAAACAAGTTGCATCATCGCTAACTGGGTCTGTCCTGCCTTTGCAGAATGTCAGCATCTCATTAGATGGTGCCTGGCCCTGAGACCATCAGATCGGCCGTCCTTCGAAGAGATCCAGAACCATCCCTGGATGCAGGATGTCCTCCTACCCCAGGCCACCGCCGAGATTCACCTGCACAGCTTGTCTCCTTCGCCCAGCAAATAGCCGCCGTTCTGTCGGACCCTCCAGGGAGAGGGAGCTTGTCTCTGGCTTCCAGCAAGACCCTGCGTGGTGCAGGAAGAGTAGTGACAACTCATTCCAGACTGCGGATCCCCTGGAGCAGCCTCCCACAGGGAAAAGACTACTTGCCCCGGGCCCTCTCTTCCACCCCATAGACTCTCACGGTGTCTAGTGTTGGGCTCCGAAGAATCCCGGGGTGGGGGGCGGGGGAGTGGGTCAGGGCCCTGCCTTGGACCTGAGTTACCATGGAGACTACAGGTCACCAAGGTGGGCCGGGGTTGGGAAAACGTTTGGGGGTGGGATGAAAAACTAGCATAATATTTAAGTCCCTGTCACCTCTTCCGACTCCTCTGAGTGCCTTCTGTGGGGACTCCGGCTGTGCTGGGAGAAATACTTGAACTTGCCTCTTACCTGCTGCTTTTCAAATTCTGCCTGGGTTTGGTCCCCTACTCTTCTTTCCTGTGCCCCTCCCCCTTCCTGTGAACGGTGCCATGGAAGAGGCTACAGGGCCCAACTGCTGAGCCACCTGCCCGTTACTCCGCCTCTAGTAAAATTCCCAAGTGAACTGGTCTTCCTTTCTGGTTTCTACTTAACTATTTCAGAGCCAAGACCTCACCTAGAACGCACAACCAATGCAACACAACCAGACAAGCTGTAAATGTGTACAATCGGCATGGTAGCCTGCGAAAAGACTGTAGCTGATAACAATGTTAAAGAAAAAAAATGCCTTCTAAGTTATTTTATGTGTTGGGTTTTTTCTTTCTTTTTTTCCCTTTTTCTCCATTTGTTTTTGAAAGATGGCACATTCTAGCCTGGAAGTCGATGTTTAATGTATTTATTTATTTATTTATTTGGTTGCCTTCCTGTTCCAAGCTTCCACTGGCTGTTGCCCTGGGATTTTTATTGTCAGTGTTCTGGTTTATTTTTTTCCTCCTGACTTGGGGACCTTTTAGGGAGGGCCGCAACGCTTGCTGGGGTGTCGGGGCTCCGGCGGGACAGCTGCTGTAGCTCCCTTCGGTGGGGGCTTCTGGCCTGCTTGCTGGAGTGGGTCTGGGCTCTGTCCGGGAAGGGGCATTGCTGGCTGTGCACAGAACAGAAAGGCAGTTCTGGTGTGTGCCTTCCGGATCCTCTCTGGGGCTTTGAGCAGCATGTAGCCTGCTGGTTTTATCTGAGTGAAATACTGTACAGGGGAATAAAAGAGATCTTATTTTTTTTTTTTTTTATACTTGGCATTTTTTGAATAAAAACCTTTTGTCTTAACCTTGTGTTTTCCATTCATTCATACAAAGATATATAGTTGGTCTGGAGCCAGGTAGAAGGAGTGCTTTGATCCGGTTTCCTGCTGGGGCTTTCTGAACAACCCAGTGCTGGATGGAACCCCTGCCTGTGAGGCCATCCCTGCAGGAAGGGGAGCCCCCAGGCTGTGACTGGGTACCCTTAACACAGCAGGTGCAGCCAAGTTGTAGGGCCAAGAGTATGTGGACAAGATTTGGGTGGGACTCATTTTCTGACATGGTGTAATTGGCTGGCATGGAGAGCACTCTGTTCTGTCAATTCTGGGGTTGCAGGCATGACCACAGGCAGCACTTTTTTGGTCTGTGGTGTTTTCTGTAGCCCAGTCTTTATTAGAACTCACTATGTAGACAAGGCTGGCCTCTAGCTCAGAAACCTGCCTGCCCTTTTCAGTGAGTGCTGGGATTAAAGGTCTTTTTGGTTGGTTGGTTGGTTTTGTTTTGAGTCCGTTTTACTGTGTCTATTTGGCTGGCCTGGAATTCCTGGATCTGTCTGCCTCTGCTAACTGGAGTTAAAAGACAGCCTTGCCTAGCTCCACCAGAAAAGGTGAAGCCAGAGGAAACTTCTTCCTATCAAAATCACAACAGTGTCTTTTGCTTTAAAGAAGCTTTATCACTTGAGTCTAAGATTAGCATCGGAGAGATCTCAATATGCTGAACACCAGGCACAGCTTAAACCTATAATCCCGATTTTTGGGAACTAAAGATATCAGAATCAGGAGTTCAAGGTCAGCCTGGGATACACAAGATGAGGTCAACCAGAAAGACAAGCCCTCTGGTAGACAGGGTCAAGTGAATCCTTATGAGTTCAAGGCCAACCTGGACTACAGAGTTCCAGGACTATCCTGTATCAATAAAAGGTGGTGGGCTTCTTGGGGGGATGGAGGTGGAGAGATGGCTCAATGGTTAAGAGTTCTTCACAACTGTAACTCCAGTTCCAGAGCATCTAATGCCTTCCAGCCTCCGAACACATAAACATGCAGGTAAAACACTTACTCCAGGCCATGGTGGCACATGCCTTTAATCCCAGCATGTGGGAGGCAGGGTCAGCCAGAGCATGAGTCCAGCGTGGTCTACAAAGTGAGTTTCAGGACACAGAGAAACCTTGTCTGGAAAAAAAGAAAGAGGAAGGAGGGAAGGAGGGAAGGAGGGAAGGAAGGAAGGAAGGAAGGAAGGAAGGAAGGAAGGAAGGAAGGA